>NC_091748.1:56675125-56975125 GCF_043380555.1 Nothobranchius furzeri | reverse complement strand
ATGCTTGTGATTTTAATCAGAATAATAACTTATTGTTTTTACACGACTAAGTGTTTTAAACAAGTATTTAATGTGATTTTAAGCTTCTGTTTGGAACAAGCAAGCCAAACTAGATGTTGTTAAATGTCCCAAAGTCTTTCCTATTTGGCTCTTTCTTTAGATTGAGTGTAAAACAACTGCTTCCTCCCAAGCACAGCTCAACCACACCACACGGAGGTTATGTTCAGACATCCGGATTTGGTTCTTTTGTAACATCTCAGCAGAGAGAAAAGAATGCTGAGGTGGGGATGAGTATGGTTTCCGTTTAGGCTTTAGTAGTGATCGAACACACCCTTTGTTTTAACCTATTAGGAGTGGGCAACATAAGCACACCCCAGACACACACACCCTACATTACATGTTGATCAAAGCAGGCAGATCTCCTTAGCACTTTCCTGACTTTAGTTGTTGCGTAATTTAATGAAAATCTGAAAGTTTCTAAAAGGTCAAAGTCACTGGACCCATTTGCTTTCTACACCAAACTATAAGGGTGCTTGATGATTTTCAAATTGTAGTTTTTGAAGAGCAAATAAAACAGACAAGCTTCTGCAGTGTTTAAGTCAATCAAGGCCACTCACTCTCTCCACTGTTGCAAAATGAAGCACTTAGCTCAGTTTCCAGCAGGAAAGCTCTCAAAGCCCATTATTAGAGCATAACAAGCCCTGAGAGGGGTAGGACGGGGTTAGAATACTCTTCTGCTCCACTCCTTGATGGTCCACTGCTCTATAAGGTCCAGGCTGATGGTCATCTACTCCCTAATTGGTGTATTCCCCTTTAGACAGCAGAAACGACTGCCACATTAGTGAACTATGTGCTCGGCATGTGTGTTTATTACACTGTTATATTGTAGCTCCGATTGCTCACAGTCTTAATGTCATATCTGCATTCAGAAGAAATAGTCAAATGTCTTCCAGAGTCTGTCTGCACACACTTGATTTGGCTTTAATGATGCTATTGTCCTTTGTGTAGTCCTCATGAACAACAACAGACTCGCCTCTGACTGGCGCTTTGTTGGCAGTTTGTCAGAATCCAGATGAATAGCTCATAATGTTCATGACAAGATCAACAGAAGCTCTGAGGCCGTTTTGAAGAATTTTTATCCCATAAATGCTATAGAAATAACTAGAAAATTCCTGAAGAAATTGTAAAAGGGACCTGCCCACTGGCTCAAGATGGTGGCCAGCTGCTATAGAGGCTAAATAATGACATTTGGGTGACTTTAGGGCAATCATCCCAAAATCATGATATTTGGGTGAATTTAATCATGACATATCACTCTTCCCGCGGCCGAGTCGGTCATTTTGATGTGACATTTCTAGAGATGCACGCTCCTAATCATGAGATCATTTTCTCTGGTGAAGAAGAGTAAGTAGCACACACCCAAAATTAAAATTTTTTTGAGTTTTTTCTAATAATTTCGCCATGGTATATCGGATCGCGTATAAAAGTAAGAGCACACCTCCCATGGCCGAGCCGCTCGTTTTGATGTATAATTTTACGGGGGTGCACGCTGCCATTTGAGCCCCCCGGAAGAATAATAATAAAGAGAGAACAAATCCTCTGGTGAATAACAATATGGGCCCTGCTTGCAGCAGGTTCTTTAATTAGTAATGTTTGACACTTATGGTGTTTATTGGCAAGAATCTGGCGACATGATGTATGTCCCAATACAGGGGAGAAGATGCATTTTATTGTGATATTAAAAGTCAGACTACATTTGTAAATTTTAAGACTGAATTAATTGGAAAACTGAGGCCAGAAGCTTCCAAGACACATCCAGTGTTCTTGCAAGATCTCATTGTTTCATCAGATTGAAGGCAATATAACTGCTGCCACCTAGCAGTCAGCGTTTTAATTACACCACACTAAATAAATAGTCCCATTAGTCATCACCATCGACATATGTACTGGACAATAGGGCTGCTCGATTATGGCAAAAATAATAATCACGATTATGGTGACTGAAATTGAGATCACGATTATTTAGGACGATTTTTCAATTTATGTTGATTTTGTTTGTTTATATTCAGTCATAAAATTGCTCAGGGCACAATAAGGACAAAAATAAATAAGAAACAAGATGATCACTAAAATAACTCCTGATTCCCAGGATAAAAAGACCAATATACTTATAGCTCATAGTTTATGACCCAAGGGCTATAGACCTTGGTTTAACTCATTTAAGTCTAACCAGTACAGACCCAAATACCAATATCCTGCAAATACTGACAGCAAGAATTATACAGTGGCATTCATAACAAATAAATGCAAATAAATTGATGTTCACAAAATGTTGCATAACATTTATTTAGTCGTGCACTAGCACCGTGTCCTCAGAGAGATTAGTTATTATTTATCAGCGTGAGGAACTTATTTCTACCTTATTTATAAACTATTTATTTACAAGTCGTCCATCACTTAATGTAATAATTGTCCCAACCACAGCTGCACCCTCCACCCCCCAACCCGGTCTCACAGCAATCAGGAGCAAGCTGCACGTGTGTTTAGTGCGCCACACGCGCACATTTAGCCGTTTTTAGCAGCTCAGGAGCCCGCAGGTACGGTGTGTGTGTCACTCACTCTGGTTACTCCAACAGGGAGCCGGCTCTGAGAGCCGTTTCTTTAGCGACCGACACATCACTACATCATTCCCTTTCTTAATGTCCTGAAGAACGGTCCGGAGCGCAGGTGGAGTGTTTCGCTAACCTGCAGGAAATGTCGACGACAGTTATCCAGAAAGTAGCTAAGGGTTACCAGAGATGTTTCTGAGGTGTTCGCTAGGTACTTTTAAGTTAAAAAGTCAAGAAGGGGGTCTGAAAAGCTGCTAGAAATAGCGTCAAAGTCACTGAGGCCCTGTCCACACGTAGCCGGGGATCTGCCAAAACGTAGATATTTTTCTACGTTTTGGCCTGTCATCCACACGAAAACGGAGTTTTTTTCACACGAAAACGGATCTTTTTAAAAACTCCGGCCAAAGCGAAGATCTGCGTTTTCTCCATTTTGGGTGTCTGCGTGTGGACGGACAAAACCGGAGTTTTAAGGTCCGCAACGTCACTTTCCGCGACAAAAAAATGCTGACATCACGTGTGTGACCTGTGTTTACACTAGCCGGCATCATGGAAGCCCCTCAGAGCTGCGCTCTGTCACTACCCGATCCATCAATTGTCCAAGCGCTTTCTGCTTGTTTGTTTTTGCAAGCGGAATTACTTCTCCTTGCGGAAGACCACAGACGAAGGATGAGGTTAAGAACGGGGGAAGTACTGCCGCCTACAGGTCTGGCATGTCCTTAACAACGTATTTATCCGGGTACGTGTGGACAGAGTTTGTTTTTAAAACGAGGTGGTGTGGATGCAAGTTTTTGGAGGGGCGGATATTCGTTTAAAAAAAACCCGGCTACGTGTGGACTAGGCCTAAGTTGGCAACACTGGGAGGAGCGCTTCATTTGCAACTCAGGGCAGCGCAAGCGGGAGGAGCAAATAATTGGCTTGTTTTGTTTTTATAATCGTTCAAAACTCAGATCGTAATCGTGATTAAAATTCGATTAATTGTGCAGCCCTACTGGACAAATAATGTCCATAGGCTCGAGTCATACGTTTTTGTTTCCAAATGGAAGGTTCCCACCACCGCCATTTTGACCATGTCATGCATCGCGTCACGCTCCCAGACAATCCAAAAATTTAAGACCAGATGTTTGTTTTCTGTTTGAATATTACCGTAATTTCCGGACTATAGAGCGCACCTCAATATAAGCTGCACCAGCAAAAAATAAGTTTTTCTACACACACGCCGCACTCGAATACAAGCCGCGGCGCAGCAGCCACATGCAGGTCTCCGGCGCACAGCGCATGTACGGCCATAACATAAGATAATTAGACAGAAAGATGCTACACAGAGGTTTTTTGTTTTAATTCAACAAAACAAATTTTAAACACGGGTGAACGTGCCTGCAAGTTTAGAAAAGAAAACAGCACTGATAGCATTCATATTTCTGGATGGTTGTAAAATAAAAACAGAACTGACACGTTATTACCGGTAATTTGCATGTTTAGAAGAAAAGAACAGCGCTGACACAGCATTAATAAGCCCTGGATGATTAGAAAATAAAAACTGCACACAAAACATGCCTGGTTAGTAAATAAAACACACGCCTACCAGAAAAAGTCATTCACTCTCATCTTCCTCTTGCTCACTAAAGCCATTAAAGTCCTCTTCAATGTCGGAGTCGAACAGCCTCAGAAGAGCTTCGTCACATACCTTTTCTGTGTCGATGTCAGTGTCGCTGTCCGTGTTGCTGTCATCATCCCCAGGTGAAGCTGGCTTGAATGAGTTCTTCCCGCTGCCGTCTCCAGCGCCGAACCATGGATTCATTCATGCCAAGCTTACGTGCGGCAGCACTGTTTCCCTCCTTTACTGCCCGATCGATGGCCTTCAACCTAAATGTGGCAACAAATGAACTCATACGTGTAGTTACCATGATGGGGGGGTATGGATTTGAAACAAATTTTTGTCGTGCCGGCTGCTTGCATGTGCTAAATTAAAATGAGCACTTTCTTCGATTTCCACTTTTGACTTCCACCTGTTTCACTTTCTGCTAGAGCGCCCCCTGGCAGGTGAAGGAAAATCTTCAGTAAAGCCGCACCTCATTATAAGCCGCATGGTTCAAAGCGTGGGAAAAAAGTAGCGGCTTGTAGTCCGGAAAATACGGTAATTCATTACTCAGTTATCAGGTTAGCTATAGATTCAGACAACTGTTGCTTGTGTGCGCATGCGTGCGTGCATGAGACAGATCACCAAATTTAAAGATTGACTCGGCCATACCTGCAGACGTTTCTTATGAAACACCATCTCTGATCTCAGTCTTTGCTTACATATTTCTGTTTGTTTGAAGTTTACCAAATATGTCCTAAATTATTTTACCACAAAGCTTTGACGAGTCTAAAACATATCGTTATCTCTGTATTGAAAGATAAATTCCCTGAGATTGTGATCATCTGTGAATTTGAGGGCTTTATCCTTTATGCGTCTCTGATGCTTCCTGTATTTTTTCCTGTCAGTGAGTAAGTCACAGGATCTGATCTGGCCTGTCATAGAGGCTTATGCAATGTCTTGTGTGCGTGGGTCTTCATCCGCAACATTGTCTGAGGGTTTTGTTAGTGCTTCCTGCAGACAGACAGCCATTTATCTCAGCACCACAATCACTATGTGGAAAGTTATTTCTGGAGGCTGCTGTGTTTTATCCTCTAGCAGCTAAAAATACTGCCTTTACCTCGCTGGTCATGGACTTCTGATACAATCAGTATTGTTTTTGATTAGCATGTTTAAGTGATGTTATTGTTGTGTTTAATACTCAGTACAGGCTGGTTAGTGGTTGGATGGACAGTTTTATAGACATTCAGAGACACAAACACTCAAACAGCTGCAGGGACAGCCACGGGAAATGGTGTCACCACTGATTTGTGTTATGAGAGGAGGGTCACCTCTGTGGCAGCTGTTCTGGGGGTGCAGTGTTGGCATGCCCCTCAAACTTGCAATCGCCCCGTCTGCTCTGCTGTAGCACAAAGCCAGGGTTTTCTTCAGAAGGCACATGTGCTACAACGACTCACCCGGCACACACTGAGGCACCCAGGCGGACGCACGACTAACCCCATGCGGGCCAACAGCACCGTCAATCAAACGTTTCAGCACATCAGATTCAAGTTGCGCTGAGGAGAATGGCATCTTGCTGTTGGCTTTACCTAAAAGGATCTAAAAGCAATTTAAGTGAAACGATTACCTTGAGGAACAACCAAAATTTTATTTAGTTAGTTTTTTATTTTTTATTTTTATTTATTTATTTTTTTGAATCCAGGAAATCTTGACAGAATAGCTTTTTTGGGGCGTCTTTCGTTGTTTGTGGTGACTGGAATGTAGAGTCAGACCTTCAGATTCAGACCTGTATGGCGTAATATCCCTATATCATTAAAACATTCCTGAGAGAGTGATGTGATATGTAGCTGTGTAACAGGAGCAGCTTTGACAGTTGGTTCGGCTTGGCTGCAGCAGTTGTATTCTAACACACACACACACACACACACACACACACACACACACACACACACACACACACACACACACACACACACATTTATGAACTCCTCCAACACACACAGAAGCAGTGTAGGTCAATAGGACCTCTCCCTCTAGAGGAAAACCATCTGCTGTTGACCACAGCATTGGTTTAGTCCTTATACTCTCTCTCTATCTCACTCACACACACATACTTGTCTCTTTATCCTTTTGTGGACACTCCATTGGCTTCCATTCATTTTTTGGGACTCCACTATGTCTAACACATACCCTAACCATAACCAATGCTCTTCTATTCCTAACCCTAATCCAAAATTTCATTCACACCATACCTCTAAAGCCACGTTTAAGAGTGTTCTGACATTGTGTGGACCAGCCAAATGTCCCCACGATGTGGAAATGTCCACACACCACAAGTTAAAATTAAAAATTTGGCCATTTAAGCATATGAAGACAAGTACACGCACACGTTCAGCTCAGCTTTCCTCCATGCCATATTCCCTCAGCTCTGTGCATGCCCCCCTCCCTCTTGTCCTTATGGTGTGCCCCCCCCCCCCCCCCCCACACACACACACACACTAATTTTTGCCATCACTTAGTGTGCATTAGACTGCAGAGACCAACAGTCACAGATGTCTCTGCTCTCCACGTGGACCTTGGAAGTCTCTTCACACTCAGGCCACAACAAACCCAGAAGGAGGTTTTCATCAGCAGGCTGCTAATCACTGCTGTAATGTCAGACATTTAAGCAACAGGACATCTTTGGTAAATAATATTTCCGGGAGTTAAGTCCATTCGGGTTTTCACTGAGAAGAAGATGGCGTAGAGAAGTGGCCCCCAAGTTAACTTTGTCAGGAGGATGTATTTTTCAGTTTTTGTTTTCTGAGACGACAGCGCTGAGAAAAACCAAAGTATTTCTGTACACACTGGAACCAGTCGCTAACCGGGCTGAAGTAGAAGATGTACTGGGAGTTGTGGCTGAGTCAGGTTACAGCCAGCGCTGCGTTGCAGTGTAAGCTGCTTCAGAACAAAGGTGGGCAATTCTGTTTGATTTGTTTGTTTTGTTACTAGTTCTCTAAAGAAATTAGTGTAGAACACAACATGAAAATCATCTGTCACACATCAAAGAGCTCTGAGGCATTATCAATGCATCATCTTTAAATGAGTTGCAATGAAATCAACAAACAAAAGTAAATAGTGTTGTGTTTTTGTACTTTTTATGCTTCTCCATTGAGTTTTAAGTCTCAGCCATCAAAATCCAATCCTGCAGACAGTCAGCAGTTTTAAATCACTTCAGTGGCCTAGTGGTAGAGTGTCTGCCCTGAGACTGGGGGATTGTGGGTTCAAACCCACTTGTGACTGGTTCTTCCCAACCCAATAATCCTATCTTCCAAGAAAATGATGAATTGGCTGTTATTAATTCATTTATTATCAGTGGTCCAATTGTGGTGATTTTTGCCATTTGTGTTTGAAAATAAAACTGTGTTTTGACTAATTTTATCTTTGTGTTGTTCTGTAAAGGACATAAACTACATCTTTCCAGATGAACTCTGAATATCCTTTTTGTTGTCGGCTTGTGGCCTTGAATTGCTTCAGGTGAATATTTAAACAAAGCAGGAGTATTCAGCTTCATGTTTTAAGAGTGAATAGATGTAGTTGCATCTATAATGCCTTTTGTCTGATTTAAGTGAAAGAAAACATGCTTTATGACAGCATCTTCAGCTTCTTCTTTCTTGTTAATCATTCCAGCGTGGTCCTCTTCCAGTCAGTCAGCAGCTGTTCGGACTTGCAGCGGCGTTGGCGGCAGCTGCAGAATCTACGCCTTAGCTATGCGTGTACTAACTAATCATTGTCTCAGTGGGTGTGTGTCTTTTTAACTTCCTGCGTGAATCTTTTCCATCATTTTCTGCTCCTCCCTCTGTTAGTTACTCTCAAACATTAAGAAAAACCACCTCAGATGTTACTGGCTCATTCTGAACAAAGCTACTGCATGTAGCCAGGGACAGCAGTGCTGTTGGGAGAGTAGATTGGGCTAAGTGATGCTTTTGAGGTGTCTGCAAGCAAGCAGCAGCTTTGAAGATGAGTGGGCTGCTTTGAGCGGCCCTCGTCTCCGCACAGGGTTCAGTCAGGGGACTCGGTCTGGACAGACGGGTAGATGGACAGGTCTGTGGGGGTCATGTGTTGATTTAAATTCCTGTCTGATTTCTTGTAGCCGTTGTATTTTGTCTTTAATAATTGTTGAGTTAGTGAAACTCAGTTTCTCATAAAAAAAAAACAGAACCACTTTATTTGCATTTACAGCACCAGCTACAGGATGGAGGGTATTGCTTTAGTTGATCTGTGACCTTTGGCGCCTACTGATTCTTCATTTCTCCTTTTTCCCAGAAGCTCTGACAGAGGCAGTTCGCTGGAGCTCAAAGGAGAACCTACTGGGGGCGGCCGAGAGCGACCCCAACCTCTTTGTTGCACTTTATGACTTTGTCGCCAGTGGAGACAACACACTCAGCATCACCAAAGGTACAAATGTATAAATCGTTTTGGTCACTACCTGTTATTTCACAAATGGGATTTTACATCATTGTGTACCGATTCTTAAGTCTCTCGCTCTACTGCATTCCTTTCATTTATTGTTTTGTATAGTTGTTGTTGTTGCTTGGCAACCTAATTTATACTTCAGCCTCACCTTTGTGAGAAGCACAAATAATGTTGGTTACAAAAGAACAGAGGGAAGATTCATCTGTAAGACCTTCCGGTGGGAGGTTGGGATCGGCACGTTGGCCTCTCATTAATGTATTAATCCAAAGGAATGTTGTTTTTTATAGCTTGTTACATAATCAGGTACCAAACCACTTTTCACTTTCTGACGTCATATATGACATTAACTTTTGTAGTTGGGGGTGAAAACGGTGCAGACCGAAGGACTCAGACACACATTTCTTGGGTTTTTAAAGCGTTCTTCAGAGATGGTCAGGGTTAAACGTGGCAGGCCTTTAATTCATCTCTGAGTCTTCCGTGTGTGCTGCCTGAGATGGAAACAGTTCAGGCCCTGAGCCAACCTTTGATTCCTCCCCACGTGCGGGCACACGTGTACTCCCAGCCTCCGCTGCACTTGTACTGTCTGTCCCATCATTTATTTACACACTTCCTCTGAGGTTGTATTATTATGAATCTGTAGTAATAACTGGTGGATAAGTGCAGAAGGACGAGGGAGCAGTCACATGTCTGCAGCTTGTTATCGTCTCTTCTTCATGCCAGGCCAAACTAAGCTAAGCTAGACCAGAGCTCTCCATCATGTAGAGCGTGAAGACACGAGGCCGTCAGTGTTTCCAGTCCCACTGCAGAGTAGACGAGTGGCTGTGGATAATTATCTGTTTGTACCTCTGAGCCCGTGGTAGATTCAGAAGCTAAACACGCAGCTCTAGTTGTCTTCCTAGCTCGGTAGCTGTAGCAGATCTGACTGAAACTGTCATTCTCACAGTTATAGGAACTAACGCACCTCACCGTTTCCAAATCATACATGTTTAAAGTCTAAAGGAGGCCAGTGTGTCGCACTTACAGTTGAACAAAAATCTACCAGGCTCAACTTTTACCGCAACACGTGAGAAGCACCTTTGTGCTGATCTTGTAAATTTTTGTCTCTAAGCCTTCAAAGACATAACTTTTAAAACCTGACAGGCCTCCTGAGTCAGATTTCATTGTGTCTCCCTCTTTTAATCATTTTGATTTTGTCCCATCTTACATCCAACTGGCAGCACAGACTGCTGCTCCGTTCAGTGTTTTGGCAGACTGATAACTCCTCTCAGCACGTCGGCCCTCTCCACTCCCTCGTGCGTCTCGCTGACGTCAAACGCAGACAACAGACCAAGTCGCTGCATGCCTGGTTTTGCCTGGCTCTCTATGACAAATATGCCTCTGTCATTGTTGCACAGGCTTTGATTTCTCTAACGGGTGCATTGTTTCCACAGCACCTCCTGCTTTTACATGACTTGTTTTTATAGGATTAGGTCAATTTGGTAACCATTGAAAAATGTTCTAAATGGGAGAGAAAATTAAAGGAGTTGCTCAGTCCTACGAAAACCAACCCTTTCTATTTATGATCAAAGTTAACAATCTGTGCTCATGTCTTTGCACTGGAACTTTTCGAACATTGTTCCTCCTCATGTTTCCAGGTGAGAAGCTGCGTGTGCTAGGCTACAACCAGAATGGGGAGTGGAGTGAAGTGCGCTCTAAGAACGGACAAGGTTGGGTCCCCTCCAACTACATCACACCAGTCAACAGTCTGGAGAAGCATAGCTGGTACCATGGGCCTGTGTCCCGCAGCGCTGCAGAGTACCTGCTGTCCTCTCTCATCAATGGCAGTTTTCTGGTCAGGGAGAGCGAAAGCAGCCCCGGGCAGCTGTCCATATCGCTGCGCTACGAGGGCAGAGTGTACCACTATAGGATCAACACATCCACAGATGGAAAGGTAGACTCGGCCGATTAAAGTGTTAAGCTAAGATTCTTCTAAACCTTTGTTCAAGTAAACATGCCTTTTCTCCTCAGGTGTATGTGACATCTGAAAGTCGATTCGCCACCCTAGCCGAGCTGGTCCATCACCACTCCACCGTACCTGATGGGCTGGTCACCACGCTGCACTACCCCGCGCCCAAATGCAACAAGCCCACAGTGTACGGTGTGTCGCCCATCCACGATAAATGGGAGATGGAGCGTACAGATATCACCATGAAGCACAAGCTAGGAGGAGGCCAGTACGGGGAGGTGTATGTTGGAGTCTGGAAGAAGTACAACCTGACGGTGGCAGTGAAAACACTCAAGGTTGGAGCCCCTTTTTAGATTTCTGGTGAATTTACTTGATCTGTAAGTTTATTTGATAGTGAATAAAGATGGTTATAGAGCGCCACCTGCAGGTGGTAGTAGGTACTCCACGTCATTCCTTAGACTGTATTTTTCACTTATCTGTCCAACCTGTTAATAAGCAGCTGTTTTTTTCTCCCCATTTCTGTGATGTCAGGAGGACACCATGGAAGTTGAAGAGTTTCTGAAAGAGGCAGCTGTTATGAAAGAGATTAAACATCCAAACCTCGTTCAGCTTCTTGGTCAGTATTAATGAACAAGAGGTGCATGTACTGTTATTTTCTACATTTTTCTTGTTTGTTCTGATTTGTATATCACCTGCCACTTCTCCCCCAGGTGTGTGCACACTAGAGCCTCCTTTCTACATTGTAACAGAGTACATGCCACACGGCAACCTACTGGATTACTTGAGGGATTGTGAAAAAGCGGAGGTGAATGCCGTGGCTCTGCTCTACATGGCCACCCAGATTTCTTCTGCCATGGAATACCTGGAGAAGAAGAACTTCATACACAGGTATAATAATAGGATGTGTGCATAAATACATGCTTTTCCTTGCATTTCTTAACTCTTCCCTCATCGTTCCCGATCTTTCCCAAGGGATCTTGCTGCGAGGAATTGCCTGGTGGGAGAAAATCACGTGGTTAAAGTGGCGGACTTCGGTCTAAGCCGGTTGATGACCGGTGACACTTACACGGCCCACGCTGGAGCCAAGTTCCCCATCAAGTGGACTGCACCTGAGAGCCTTGCATACAACACCTTCTCCATCAAGTCTGATGTCTGGGGTGAGTCAAACCCCTACATACACTTGTAGATGATCATTTTTAGGGTTATTCCAGTTTACTCATCTTGGATCATCATGATTATTCTTTCCTTTAGCTTTCGGGGTTCTGCTGTGGGAAATCGCCACCTATGGCATGTCTCCATACCCAGGCATTGATTTGTCTCAGGTCTACGATCTCCTAGAGAAAGGCTACCGCATGGAGCAGCCGGAGGGATGTCCACCCAAAGTGTATGAACTCATGAGAGCATGTGAGTGCCTTTGACTCTTTGCACAACCAATAATTTACTTATTGTGCAACTCAGAGAATTACACTGAGTTTCCTCTCGTCTTTGTTTGCTGAAATATTTGCCATATTTTCTCACCAGGTTGGCAGTGGAGCCCTGTAGACCGACCTTCGTTTGCAGAAATACACCAGGCCTTTGAGACGATGTTCCATGACTCCAGTATTTCTGAAGGTACTGTTTTTTTGTTATAAAGTCGTCTGCTCTAAAATGCAAAAGCTGCTTTTATGGTGCTCTAACAACTGGGCATTGATTTGTTTAAACGTAGGAGCTTGGTCTCATTAACTTTTATTTACAACTTTTCAAGAAGTAAGCAGCCTGGTCAGCTTTTTTTTTTTTCTTTCATTCTCCAAGAGAGTGGGATTGATTAGTTTTAGATCAAACCAAACATAAAAGGAATGAAAAAATACAAAATGCAGGGGTGGGAGAATTTTAATGTGAACTGATCAATAAATTACCCGTGCATAAATTGTATTAGATTTGAGAACTGGCTGCCGGTCAACAAACAGCTTTTTCCTTTGCAGAGGTTGCAGAGGAGCTCTGTAAGACGGCCTCTTCTGGGCACTGCGGATCAATGCACCCCTGCAGTCAGGACACGCCCCTTCTGCCCTCCAAGTCCCGCCCACCCCTCAAGCACACAGAAAACAAGGAGAACATCGAGGGCGGACTGGATGGGCACTCCGACCACAGTGCACACAGTCACACAGGTACAGCTAGGCTCCTCACTACCAGCCAGTCGAGCACATGGCTTTATGCTCCTGCAGGTACGCCGGAGGATACTGACACGCAGAAGCAGCTGCGGCGCCGCCAAGCTTGTCGTCTGCGAAGAGCGGGCATGTTCCTCGACAACTGCTCAATCTTGGGTTTACTTCAATAAGCAAAAGTTTCAACACAAATAAGAGATTACTTAGATGGAACTATAAAATTGAAAGTTATTGGAAACTAAAACATGGGCTGCACAGTGACGCAGTGGTTAGAGCTGTTGCCTTGCAGCAAGAAGGTCCGTCTTCCTCCCACAGTCCAAAAACATGACTGTTAGGTTGATTGGTCTGTCCAAATTGTCCTTAGGTGTGTGTGTGTGTGTGTGTGTGTGTGTGTGTGTGTGTGTGTGTGTGTGTGTGTGTTGCCCTGCGATGGACTGGCTCTCTGTCCAGGGTGTACCCCGCCTGACTGCCCATTGACCGCTGGAAATTGCCCCCCCCCCCCCCCCCCCCCCCCAGGATGGATGGATGGAACTATAAAATTGAAAGTAATTGGAAACAAACATTTCAATAAAATATAAACCTGTTTTATATTTCTACATGTTTTTTTTCATTATAGAAGGCTTTGGTATCCACTCCCTTCATAAGAGTGTTTTCAATCAATAAACTGAGTCAGTTTCTGTCTTTGATGCATATTTTTTGGTCCTCTTGTTTCAGTTTTTCTGCTGACCATGACAAAGAAAATGCCTCCATCTATTTGAAACGTACAGCTATCTATGAAAGAATATTATTAATTGTATCTACATCATAAAAGTTGCTGAAAAGAACGTGAAGCTGCCTGTTGCATCTTTAACTCACTCTGATGCTTAGTTTTCCACTGTTTTGAGTTTTTGCTTGTTGGTTGCATCCATGTAATAAATGTTTATGTAAATAATGCTTGACCTGATGTATTTATACATGAGTTAATTATTTTTTGCTTTTATTTATTTTTCTAACACTTTCTAACATTATCTGAATATTTTTGTGTGTGAACTGTTTGTCTTTTGCACATTACTAAACTTGGTTTGGCTTTGATGTTATTTATAAACAAAATGCGTGCACCAATAAACTGTTTGCACAAGTTCGTAAATCGAGCTTGAATGTGTTAAAGAAAAAAAAAGTAAAAATTAAAATGAACCACTGAATGTTTCATCCTTGATTGTCTGGCAGTATTAATAGATCATACTTGGAACACAAATCTTAGAAATCAGGGTTTTTGTTTGGATGCGCATGTTGATAAACAGAAAATGAAGACTTTGAGCTTAACTTGGCATTACTTTTAATAAAGTTTATTCTGTTCCCTGAAGGTGTCGGCACAAAAATGAACCCTAACCCAAAAATTCTGCTTCTTGGAACAAAGTCGCTCCATTTATCTAATTAGAAGTTAGATGTGCTTGCCTGGCTCTTCAAGCACGTTTAACATTTTTTTTATGAGAGCAGCTGAATAATTGAAATGTGTTCATATCTGGCTTGGCTTCAAATTCTCCATTTAGTCTCCTAAAGTGCCCCCCCCCCCCCTTCCCCCACCCCGTGGCCCACGATTCCCAAAAGAGCAAAAAGAAGTGCTTTACATTGAGATGATATAAGCCTTTTACGGTAACTGCTGCTGTCTGAGTTGTGTTAATGTGTTGAGTTTACTAAAATAACTTTCACTGACGGTTACTTTTTAAACAAAGATGGATGGCCTCATCCTTTGTGATCTTAATCCATTTGTTTCGTCTCTCTTCAGGCTGGACGTCCACCCTGTTTGGAGGGGATGGACGATCAGGCGGATCCCCCGCTGTTCCCCGGAAACTTCAGTCACGAGATAAATCTCCCAGTGGCCTTTTGGATGACGCACAGGACATCGGCACATTTACACGAGACCGTAAAACTGGCTTCTTTAGCTCCTTCATGAGGAAGAAGTCTTCCTCTTCCACCACATCATCTTCACAGCTTCAGCAGAACCTTCCAACACCGCCCAAGAGGAGCAACTCCTTTCGGGATATGGAGACTCAGCCTCACAAGAAGTATGAACCCACAGCTGATTTCAGTGCCCCCCCTCCTCTGCCCCAGTCAGGCAGTTTAGGGGGCTTCTTTGCCTCTCCTCCTCACTCCCACGGGGAACCAACCCAGGCTCCGTCCCGCTGCTGTGGAGGTGCTTTTGGACAAAAACCTTCAGGTGGAGTTCTTGGTTCTCAGGTGACAAGTGGCAGCAGCTGGGGGGGGCTGGCTGGCTTCTTCACCCCCAGACTCATCAAAAAGACCCTGGGGCTACGGACTGGAAAGACGGCCTCTTCAGAGGAGAGCGGTGGTATCGTTGGACCAAAACCTTTCCCTAGGTCCAATTCTACCTCCTCTATGTCATCTGGGTTGCCAGACTTGGAACGCATGGCTCTGACATTACCTAGAAACCACAGTGCTAAACCCTCCCTGGAGAGAACTGCCTCCACATCTTCTCAACCTGAGAACGGGGCCACACGGCCCTCAGAAACTGTGTTGAGGAGGATGGACGAGGGAACTGCACAGATCAGGGAAAGGCCAAAAGCTAAGCTATTAACCCGGGGTACTGCTGCGGGGGTGAGGGCACCAGGGGTTGGAGGGGAGGTGGGGGAATCAGATGGTCTGTCTCGGCTCAAAGAAGGCAGAGAAGAGAGTGGAGGGATTGAGAGGCATCAGAGCTGGTCGTCTCCGTCAAAGAACTCTGGTCTAACATCAGCTCCAACAGGAACACCAACTCACAACCACAAAGTTCCGGTCCTGATCTCCCCCACGCTGAAGCACAGCTCAGCCGACGTGCACTTAGTTGGACTGGATTCTCAGGGGAACCGCTTTAGACTGCTGACCGACCACCAAGGAGAGCGAGACAGGCCGCGGCTTGTCAAACCCAAGTGTGCTCCACCTCCTCCTCCCCCCACTCTGCGCAGTCTGCAGCAGTCCTACAGCGGAGACGGGGAGGAGCAGGTCAGCACAGCGCCTGTAGAGGTCAACGGGGACACGTTTAAAGGTCACAGGTCAGGGCGAACATCAGGAGGAGTGACGACGGGTAGACCGTCAGTGCCACCACCGCAAGTGCCTCCTGCAATTTCCTCCATCTTTTCCTCTTCCTGCCCTGCCAGCACCAACACAACTCCCGCCAAAATGGCCAACGGGGCTGCCACCACCACTGCCTCCACCCACACAGCACCAACGTCTGGTTCCAAAGTGGCCCTGCGGCGGGCCCGGCAGCAGGCAGAGCGGGTGCCCCTGGAGCGGGTCAGCCGCGAGACCCTGCTGGAGTGTGTCGAGGGCCTGAGCAGCACACTCCACGCCAGCTCCGACAGCCCCTCCAGCAGCCAGGTGCTGGACGCCGGCCACCAGCTGCTAGACTACTGCTCAGGTTACGTGGACTGCATCGCTCAGATGAGGAACAAATTTGCCTTTCGAGAGGCAGTGGGCAAGCTGGAGCTCAGCCTGCAGGAGCTGAG
Source organism: Nothobranchius furzeri (assembly GCF_043380555.1). Taxonomy (NCBI): domain Eukaryota; kingdom Metazoa; phylum Chordata; class Actinopteri; order Cyprinodontiformes; family Nothobranchiidae; genus Nothobranchius; species Nothobranchius furzeri. The sequence continues at coordinate 56,958,917 of NC_091748.1, read as the reverse complement.
GGCCTCATCTTCTGGAGGCGGGGGGCTGAGTGGCGTGGGCTCCAACACGGTGCTGGAAAACCTACACAACTGTATTAAAGAGATTAGCGATGTAGTGCAGAGGTAGCCACTGTGATGTCACTAACCGTCACCTCTTCTTACAAGCAAATCACTTACTCTGTTTTCTGTTTCTGGTTCCATCAACAGCTTTTTGGGGGACGAAATGAGTTACATCTTTACCTCAGAAATCACTACGAAATATTATCTTTTTATTGTTTACAAAAATCTGTATCAAAGAATTCCAGTGAGGACACTAACTTTGCTCTCAGCTGTACATACGGAGGAAAGTAACACCAAGCTAAATGTCACATCATGCCATGTTTTGCTGTGAGTTTTTGTTTGGCCGTGAAAAGCCCCTTTGTCAACTAAATGTGGAGCGGATCGGCGGTGTGTCTTCAGCCAAGGGAGAGGCTAAATCTCACTCTGCTCATGTGTCACGGCAGTGATTGTGGTCAGCTTTAGCCAACAGGAGGAGAAGAGCATTTTTCCTCATGGTAAACTAAACGTTTCACAAGAATGTGGCTCATCAGTTAGATGGATTGTGTTTCACGGAGCGTTGCGCTTCTTTTTAACTGGGTACACTGATCAAAAGCCATTTTAAAGTGTGAAACCAGCATATGATTCAAGGTTTGGGGTCTCAAATTGAAATTTTTGTTTTGTTAGAATATATATATATTTTATCATTTTCATTTCAGTCCGTTTTCATGACTTCAAAATTTTACAACTGTTAAAGCTTATTTTTAAGGGAGACTAAAAATGTGACATTCCTGCTCCTCCAACTAAAGACTGAAAAGAGCTTCAATACTAGGCTCGTATGGCACAGTTGCACCAGAAGGACTTAAAGGTGACTGAATGTGGGGGGGGGGGGGGGGGTCTTCAATGACACAGCCTTGATCTTTGCTCCAGTGACGTTACTGATTTTCACATTGTGAAAATCCCCCTAAAGCATTTCAGTAGAAACATTGAATGATTGTTGCACATTTAAGTTTCTCTTCCCCCCAAGATCAAGTGAGGAGTCGAGTAGGAAAGCACAGGGTTAGGGTGCGAACTGGTCAGCTGGTGTTTCTTTAAGTGTCCTTCGCCGTATGGACATGCTGGATTACCTGTAGCCTTGTCGTGGCCCGAGTGCCTGAAACGCTAAACGCGGCGAGCAGCAGAGACCTACTTCACGCTAACCGCGCAGGACTGAAGTGTCAAGAAACTGCAGTACATGTCTTCAGCACACCTGTGGGTTTGTTTGATTTTAAAGGCTTTCTGGAATGTATGAACTAGAATTCTAAATTATTTTTGTTCAAAGCACAGACATATTTTGAGAGAGTTATGGAAATATTTGATTTATTTCATATTCATGGGTAAGAGTTTTTGTCTAGAGAGAAGCGTTTCAGGGCTGAGGTTGGACCTGAACGTGCACTTTGAATGTAATAATCCGGCATTTATCCACACTAAGTTGGTCCACTTTTTGTGGCTCGAATTTTTTTTCTATTTATTTTATTTTATTTTTTCAATTACTGACCCTTATATTAATTTTAATCTTGCTAATTACCAGTCCGAAGATGGCTGCTCTGTTTTTTGAGCACACACACACTACTAAGAGAATTTATCGCACCTGTTTGATGTGCTTCTCATCTTGACGTACACTGGATAAGGCCTCAGACACATCTGTTCAACGACACATAGACTGCATACAAATACTACAAAAACTAATCGCAGGTTCAGTTTCAGTGATGCAGCTTCTGCACTTCATTTCCTTAATTCTTGTTTGTAGAAATCCTCCTGTTAAAGGCATTTTGACTGATTGGACTCTCGTTTCCCTTCATTGTGAGTTAAATGATGCGGATTATAAATTATTTTTCATCATTTTTGGTGCCTTTTTTGTAGAATAAAGTATTTATGTTCAGTACATGTTGACTGCAACAGTAAAATAATGTTTAACTCGATTATTTGAACATGGATTTGTGATCAGATCACTCACTGCAATATTTCTTCTGGAGGTTAATGGTCCCATGCAAACTTGAAACCAGTCAGTGCACTTTGTTCATTTTATCGTGTATGGTTCATAACACTAGTAGAGATACACCAATAAATACTACACACAAGCATGCAGCACTCACAAACATCTGATTTCATCCAGATTTGATCATCTGTGAATGACTGACTCATGTCACACTTGCTTCTTCACCTGTTCTGTGTCTGTTGTGTATTTTATTGCATCATGATAAAGCAGATTTTCCCCAAAAAGCCTTATCAAAAACTGACCCGATCGATCAGTAATCCTCATCACATCTAATGTCTAAATTCAAGCTGCTTTATTCGTAAACTGACCACAAAGATTTATGCTCATTCTCTGTAGCTTTGTTTTTGTGTGTATGCTTTTTGCTTTGTCTCTTTTTTTGTGTCTCCCTGTTTTGGGTTCTGGAGAACGTGTACACATCATTATACCAAAGGCCACGTCTTCAGTTGGATGAGTGCAATGTAAAGAAATACACAAAGACATCATGGTGGAATATGTGAATCTAAACAGGGATTTTAAAAAATGTCAAATGTTGTTGTTTTTTTCTAAAATGTACAAAAATATTTTGTTTTACTGTTTTTTTATTTTATTTAAAGCTCACATGACTGTGAAGTTCTGCTTATCAGTGTTAAGCGTATTGTAAATAATAAAGACATTGATGAATACTGCTGTGGAGCTCTTGAGTTAATGTTTGTTAAAGGAATAAAAAAAGACTTCTAGTCTAAACAAGGATGTTTTACAAATGCACAACTACTATTGGGTACTTTAATGTCACATGAGTTAATTTTAAGTTTACAGTGCTCAGCATAAATGAGTACACCCCCTTTAAAAAGTACAAATTTTGCTCAATGCGCCTTGAAGGGTTCCAGGACTCTATATCAAATACAGGTCATTTAAAGGCCATTTGTATGTGCGGAGATGGAAGAACAGGGATCCAGCTACTTTAATTTTATTGAAGGAGTTCTTCCAGGACGCTTCCAGGGAGTGGTAAAGATGGCTCAAAAAATACTTTTCTGACATTATCAGTATTCATTCTGGTAATCAATTCATTATTTTCCACTGAGCCTTCTCTTTCCAATGCTTCAGATGATCTTAGCTCTAGGTTTCTTAGATTTTTTGTTTCTAAGATCGCCAACATCAGAGCCTTGATCACTCTCGCTGGTTGCCTCTCCTAGATGTGATTCCTCTCAGTTTTCAAAGGATCACTTTGAGCCCATTTATTTTTCTTTGCTCTCCGATCTGGTGGCAGGGCTGAAGCCCTCTGGTTCTCCGACTGACGTGATGCCTCCACGTCTTCTTAAGGAGGTTTTTCCAGTGGTTGGCCACTTTATTTTAAATATTGCGGATGGGAGTTTAACCTCTGGAGTTGTTCCCCAGGCTTTTAAACAGGCAGTAGTCCAACCAGTTTTGAAGAAAGCTGGTTTGGACTCTACCTCGATGGGAAACTCCCGCCCCATCTCGAAGCTTCCATTTTTATCTAAGCTTCTCGAGAAAGCTGTTTTTACACAGCTCTCTGACCACTTGCAGACTTAATATTTTAGACCCTTTGCAATCAGGGTTCTGTCCCAGTCATAGCACTGAGACTGCCCTTCTTAGAGTTTTTAATGACGTTCTGCGGTCCACTGATTCCGGGTCCCATGTTCTACTGGTGTTGCTGGATCTCACAGCTGCTTTTGACACCGTAGAGACCATGCTTTACTTCTCATCAGAAGACGATCCTGTTGGTTTTAACTTCCGTGGACAGCCTGGATGTCTCTGTAAGATGGTTGCACTTCAGTTTTTCTTATGGATCACTTTTGCTACAGTATTGTAACCTGTGGCTCCCTGAAAAACTGAGTATCTGTATTCAAATATATCAGCGCGGAATACTTCTTCAGGGTTAAAGTGTTGTGGGAGCTACAGGATTAAATGTGTCTCATTTCCTAAAGTTTCTTGCTTTTTGTTCCTTTGAACTCTATTGCTGGGTTCTTAGCAGTGGTAGCTCATTATCTGAGGTTTGAAACCTCCAACCCACAAACCACACACACAACAATCAATTCAATAAATTAAATATATTGAAGTATGTAACAGTTTGTAAAATTCATCATAAAGGAAACAAATGCTAAATTCCCTCTCCTTGAGGGTTCTTAGAGGAATGATAAAATCGAACAATCAATAAATAGATAAATAAATAAATAAATAAATAAATAAAACCAATTGTCCTTTAACAATGTATTCAGGACTATGTCACAGTCTTCTTGCTTTTGGGCAAATGGATAATTCAGTCCATTAAAATGTTGGAAAGTTGCCAAAAATAAGTGTCCAAACCCTTTGTGGGAGTTTTTTGTATTATGGTATCCCATAGAAAATGTTGATTTTGAGAGGTTTTCTGACAAATGTAGTGGGGTGTACTCCTTTATTCTGAGCACTGTATTTAAATGATTATTGAACATCTCAAACATTCATCCACATGTGGTCGTTCCTCCAGATTAACTTGTTGACATTATCATACATATATGATATATATAGAGAGAGAGAGAGAGAGAGAGAGAGAGAGAGAGAGAGAGAGAGAGAGAGAGAGAGAGAGAGAGAGAGAGAGAGAGAGAGAGAGAGAGAGAGAGAGAGAGAGAGAGAGAGAGAGAGAGAGAGAGAACACACCTCATTCAATGTGTTGTCTTTATTTTCATGATTGGTAGATTCTCACTGAAGGCATCAAAACTATGAATGAACACATGTGAAGTTATGTACTTGACCAAAAAAGGTGAAATAACTTAAAACATGTTTTATATTCTATTTTGTTCAAGATAGCCACCCTTTGCTCTGATTTCTGCTTTACACACTCTTGACATTCTCCTTATGAGCTTCAGGAGGTAGACACCTGAAATGGTTCTCCAACAGTCTTGAAGGAGTTCCCAGAGGTGTTTAGCACTTGTTGGCCCCTTTGTAAATGGTCATGGTCATGAAAATAAAGAACACACTTTGAACGAGAAGGTGTGTCCAAACTTTTCAGTTTTAAAATCTTGTGTTTATATGGACACTTGTTAGAACATCCATCCATTTTCTGAACCCGCTTGTCCACGCAGGGTCGCAGGGGGGCTGGTGCCTATCTCCAGCGGTCAACGGGCAATCAGGCGGGGTACACCCTGGACAGAGAGCCAGTCCATCACAGGGCAACACAGAGACACACAGGACAAACAATCATGCACACACACACACACACACACCTAAGGACAATTTAGACAGACAGAAGATGGAGTACCCGGAGAGAACCCATGCACAGGGAGAACATGCAAACTCCATACAGAAAGATCCCAGGCCGTTAAGCGAACCCAGGTCCTTCTTGTTGCAAGGCAACAGCTCTAACCACGTTAAAACACTTGTTTGAACAACGTAAAAAATAAAGCATATAAAGAAACTGCTGCTTAGATAATAATTTATGTTTTACAGGGAGAAGTGTAACTCAATTTTGTCTAAATAAGATTACTTCTTTAAAAAGATCTTTCTAGTTTGTACCAAATTTTCATTTTCCACATCTGTGTCACACACACACACACACACACACACACACACACGCGCGCACACACACACACACACACACACACACACACACACACACACACACAGTGCTGCCAGACACAGCAAAGCAGGATGGAATATCAGAGTCATTCTCCAAAAGCAAGACTGCTCCGGCTGCTTTTGTTTAATAATGGAGACACCGCAGACTTATCCTCGCACTTTTGCTTCGCCCATGTGATCAGAGATGCGCTCTTGACATCTATTGGGCCCTTCCCATCTGTACCGGGTCGGCCCGGGCCGGTTAGCGTAGGTTGTTTACATATCTGGGTGGCCTGGAATTTTCCTGGGCCAACCAAGGCTCATTCTCAGCCCTCTTCTCGAGGGGGTCTGCTTCAGGCCGACCAGGGCCAACACACCCACTGCTGACAGCAAATTCACACCTTCCATTAGAGCAAGCCTCTGATTGGTGGGTAGAATCAGCCCACATGGGCTTAAGGCAAGGATGTGTGGAATCAACCGGGCCAGGCTGGGGCCGACTGGGGCTACCCGGCCCGGGCCGACCCGGTACAGATGGGAATGGCACAAAAGACCACAAACCCATGTGCTCAATCACGTCCGCATTCCGGCAGTGTGGGACAAATGAGGCGAGAGGGGCAGAGCGGAGTGCAGCCAATGCCACAGTGAGTGGCACTTTGGCCAGGGCAGCCCTGTTGAGCAGAGAAACGCTCATGCGCTATGAGTGGTGGACCCAGGGAAGGTGGTGAGAGGGGAGATTGACAACCAGATGGCCCAATAGCTGCTTTTGGTGAGAAAGAATTTATTAACGGGGTTTTGAGACAAATGTGGGAGAACCGCTTTATTCATTTTTTATCTCCACAATATATTTCTAGCTATACAATGTTAGAACGTTGTTATGAAGCATGAGGCATGAAAAAAATAATTTGTTTTCCAAATTTGCCATTGCAGCTTTAATTGAGCAGCTTCATCCGTGACGTAAGCTCTTACCATCTGCCGCTCCTCCCCACCCAAAGTCTGTGGAAAGATGGCGTCCATCATGGAAGGGCCGCTGAGCAAGTGGACTAACGTCATGAAAGGTTGGCAGTATCGCTGGTTTGTTCTGGACTACAACGCTGGCTTACTGTCATACTATACGGTACGTTCACTCTAAGCTTCGTGTGTGTTCAAGTGACCCATTTAAGGGAAAGAAGTTGTAGAAGTTGTCGCTTGTTGCTGAACAGAAGTGACAAACGGCCTTGTGTTTGTCAGGAGTTGGGAGTATCAGCTGGCTCGCGACAGGCGGGTGTAAGTGATGACAGATCTAGTCTTTGGCCAATAGCTGTGGCCCTTTTGGTTTACTGACTAATCGGGTGGCAGTACTTTGTCCATACTTCCGCTAGCTTTTCCGGCTAACAAAGCTAATATCAGGAACACACGCTTAGCGAATAGTTGTTACGCCTATCCTACAGGGGTGTGATAGAAGGGGTGACATTTGGTTTTGTGAGTTAAATACAATACTCGCTAGCTTACTTGTGATTTAGTAGCGAGAGACTGCGGGCGGTGATGCTGCTTAGTTTTTGACCAGTCTCATTTCAGTGCAGTTTACACGATCTGGTCATTTTTAAAGGTGTAAATTTTGTTTATTATTTAGGCAAGTTTTGAAGATTCCAACAACCCAAATGTGATCTTGTCTGCCAAGAAAGTTGTCCTTTTAACACCTGGATCTTTTCTGTACACGTTATTGTATGCTTTATAATTGTTTGTATTAACAGTTTTTGTATAATTTTATTTTAGTACCTGACAGAAATCCCAATGATGATTGGCACAAAGTTCACGAGAATAAACCAGCTTTTATCCAACAAAACCTGAGTCTAACTTTCTTTAAAGAATAGAAAGGGGTGTAAACTTATTTGTTCACCTTTAATTTAATTCATTTACTCAGGAAAATGTTAAGCATTTGTTGGTTTAAGCCTCTCAAGTGTCTGTTTGCCTTTTTAAGGAGGAAATGGTCACAAAGCCTGAGACAAATCTTGTTTAGATAACATACGTGACTGAGTCCTGTTAAGTTCTGGTTAAACTGCCAATAGAAGATTAGGTTTTACACCCTTTACAGCGAAATATAATTTCAAATTTAATCCTAAAACTACAGCTTAAATGTTTGTAATTTGGTGTATAACTAAAATATCTGTTTAATGGGTTGATGGTTGATTATGTGGGATTGGATTTCATAAATTCACCAGAATTATCTGGTGAAGATGATGAGAGAACAATAAGAAAATAATTTTTGGTTTTGTAACATTTTTGTTTTTTTGATCAGATATGCCGTCTTTAGAACCTTAACTGACAGCCACATCATGTCTGTATTAAAACCCATCTTGGTCTTCAATTCAGCTAGTTACAAGACAAAAACAAAGTTCTTTTTTGATGATCAGTGAACAGTATGGACCTTGTTTAACTCTACTTGTTATCTGAGATTATGTGAAATATTTATTAAGTCAGCTTTTTCTGTTTTTCCCAATTTAATAGATTTGTTTACAATAATTAAGGTATAGATTGGCACTTCCTCTATTAGAATGTAAAGTGCCACGTTTGAAATCAACCTCTGTCTTTTACATTTTTTATTTCAGTAATGTAAAATGTAAACTTCCAATGCAAGAGGCTTGTGCAACACATTAAGTCATAAATGGATGACTGAGTTCCACTTACCCTAAGGACTGGGCAGCAGTTATCTGTGTACTAATGTCACATAGAGCTGGCCTACTTAAATAAGGGTCTACAGGTTTATTCCAGATGTTCTTACTTTAACCAAAATGACCCAAATGTACAGATATATTGGGTGTTTTTACAGACATTTTTCTTAATAAAGGCTAAGTTCACTGAGAAACCTTTTTTTTTTTTTACTTATTTTTGAAATATGATCAGACACTCTGGTTTTAACTTTAGCAGGCTAAGCTTTAAAATAGTCTTCTACCCCAATATTGGTAAAGGAGTTAAGTGCCTATCTCATAACCAGAGGGTTGTGGGATTGAGTCCTGCTCCGTCTGTCAGTGGTGTCTTTGGGCACAACACTTAACCTGCCTTGCCTGCTGTTGGTGTTCGGAACGACCGGTAGTGCCAGTGTTTGGCAGTCTTGCTTCTGTCAGTGCACCCTAGGGCAGCTGTAGCTGCATTGTAGCTCATCAGCAGCAGGATGTGAATGGCCCAATCCCAATACTTGCACGTCCATCGTTGCACCCTTCAATTGTGTGATCCCGGCCAGGTTTCGAGTGTGTAGGGTACCCCGATTCTCAAGTGCTGAAGATGACCACGCCCCCTTTGCATCCTTTTAGGTTTGATTCGAAATCAGACAGTGACAGTGACCAGTGGTAATTTTGTTGACAAAATATTTTCTTCTTTTTTTTCGTCACGAAAATATATTTACAGATGAAAATGAAACAATTTCAAAATAAAAGCTTGGAAAAAGACGAAGATGGTAATTCAATTGATTGAAACTTTTAGTCAACGAATGAAAGACGAGACGAAAATCCACGATGACGAATATCTAATCAGAAGACAGGAAAGATGCATGACGCAAATAAATGGACCAGTCAACAAATTGAACAGACGGGACTAAGCGAGAAGAGAACCAATCAGAGTCCGCTTTGTTTAGAGGTGACGCTAGGCCTACCATAATAATAATCAACTTCTCCATGTTTGCTCGGAGATGTATGGACAGGGTCCGAAATTAAATTTTCTACTCACCGGCCAAGTTGGCTGGTAGATGATGAAAATCTACCGGCCAAGCATATTTTTTACAGGCCAAAATTCTAAATGATTTAGATCTACCTAAAGCATGTTATTCTATATTATGTTGATTCCAAACAGAGTGAAAAAATAATTAAAACATCAATTAATAAGAAAAACAACTCTTTTGTCATTTTTACTATTTATTTATTTATTTTTAGAGATGTTTTTATGAACTCTTTTATTGAAGTCTTGTCAGACTCCTTGTTTTCTCTGTCCGTGAAGTCTGGCCTCCTGCTTCTGACACCGTCTTTGTGCCAAAGCATTACAGCCTCATTTGGGTCCTAGTCCTTGATCTCTGGAGAACACAGCTGCACCATGAGAATATCTGAAAGTGTGTCAGGGCTAGGGTTGTCACGGTAACCGGTGTAGCGGTAAACCCCGGTAAAGAAGTTGACAACAATAATAACCGTCTTGTTTTAAAAATATATATATATATATATATATAATCTCGGTGGATTACCGTGGCTGCGGTGTAGGCGCGGTGACCCTTACCAGCCACCGTATCATCTGCTGAAGTTGCCGACGGCACATGCGCACTTTGTTGTTTACAACCAAAACTTTCTTTAAGCTAAAGCTGAAATGAAGGCAGGAGGAGACGGCAGCACTTGGGACATTTATTATCCCTCAAAGAAGACAAAGTCGGAAGTACGGGCATCTTTTGGATATTTGAAGAATGCTGAGGGACAGTTGTCTGTGAAAGGCAGCAACGCTACGTGGCCATCATAATGTAGCCATTGTCTGCCACTTTTCACAAAATCTTCTGGTTGCCACTGGTCCTGGTGGATTTTCTTCCAGTTCAACGAGTTTTCTTTTGGAAGGCTGGCTGACTCCAGTTAAAAACCGCCACATTTCACCGCTAGTTTTAACACGAAGCTAACTGCTAACTTGATAAACTGATTGAATGGGATAGGTGGAAATGACGTTGGATGCGGCGTTCACGTTTCGCGTACGTTTGTGTACGTTGCATGCAGGTGGGAGGAGTATCAGAAATCCATGGAAGATGACTGATAAACATAACTAATTTGGTGCAAACATTTACTCGCCAGGTGGCAGGTAGAGCTCAAAAATGTACTCGCCAAATGGAGCAATTTGCTCACATTTGGCGAGTGTTAATTTCGGACCCTGTTTACCGGTACGTTAAATACCAAAAAGACACACGTAACTTGACAGCTTACAGGTCCTGTACTGTACTTATTTTGGGGTGTTAACCATTTTATCGTGGAAAGTTTCTGGAAAAATGCATGCCCTCAGCATGCTAGTTTGAAAAATGCTTGTTGTGCAATTGCTAAAAAGAGAACCTTTGTAATTCCCAGTGTGCTTTTTGTTTTTTATTAGTCATGTAAGTGTTAAACATGTGAAGTGTTTTTTTTTTCATTCAAATATTCTATGTTTTTAGCTGTGTGTGCTATATCTGATCAGTGGTGGTTAAGAGTTTGGACCCTCTGTATTAAATTACACTACTACTTTTTCCATGCTCTATACAAAAGTAGGAAATTACTTCATTAGAAAAAATATATGTATTTTGTTGACTAAAATTGCTTATTTTCATCGACTAAAATGGGACTAAAACTAAAATAAATCTAATGACTAAAATTGGACTAAGACTAAAATAAAATTAAAATTTCCTGTCAAAATTAACACTGACAGTGACTTAGGCTCCCTATACCCAATACCAGCTATTTAAACTTCATTTTATTACTTAAACCTGTCAGTTTGCCACCATAGTATCTTTGGGTACATTCATTTACAACATTACTCCTGGTGCTCTGTAGATTATACAGACTTTCTTTACACCTGACTTCTTTTTCTTTTCAGTCCAAAGACAAAATGATGCGAGGATCCAGAAGAGGCTGTGTGCGACTCAGGGTAAGGTTCCTGAAGCCATGCTCCTACTGTTCCATCCTCTTCTATGCTTTACTCACTCACTCACTCACTCACTCACTCACTCACTCACTCACTCACTCACTCACTCACTCACTCACACACACAAGTTCATTTTTCTACCCATATTAGGACTTTGTATTGACTTCCATTCATTTTAGTAACTGCATTTATCCCTAACCAGTGTATTCCTAAACCTAACTGTAACAAAAACTCAATTCACATCTTACCTCTAAACGTCACGCCTAAGCCTAAAACGGGGGGTCCACTGTATTAGGGCTCGATTTTGGTCCTAATAAGCCCATCGGTCTTCAAAAGATTAGTGAATATGCCAGTTTTGTTCTAAGTAGGATAATTAAGCAAGTACACACACACACACACACACACACACGTACACACACACACATGCCCTCAGCACCTCTGGAATAGAGCAGTTCTATCCTTGGAGAGTTGATCATTTCAGCAGCCTTCACCCACACTCAGCAGAAGCATAAACTAGGCACAATGTGTTTGCAATATCCATTGTTGTCCACCAGATGGCAGCAGAGTTCTAACCACTTTGTCCTGTTTATTATGTAAAAAGATAATTTTTTCCTATTTATTCAGACTTGGATCAGGAAGAATGGTGTTTCTAGAAGGATTGATGCATTGTATTCTTTAGACTCAATCTAACATTTTTAAATCTAAAGCTGTGCAAATAATTATTTGAATGGATAGATATATATATATTTTTATATTTCCTGCACGGCGTGTGTCACTGCAGTCAGGCCCTCTGAAAATGACATCACCGAACAGTGGATATGGAAGTAGCTGTGGACAAAGATCAGCTTGCTGTTCCTTGTTTTCTGTTGTCACTGTTTGTGTTAACGTGACTCAATCATCATATCACGTCTGATAGCTTAGTGACAAGAATGTTGGTCCATCTAAACAAGACGTCAGAGGTTATGAATATAAAAATAAACAAACTTGTGTGTTCACCAGCTGCTCTAAGGTCTCACGGTTTCGACGTCTGCTTTCAGATCAAACTCAATTATGTATTTCTGATTTATAGGTGACTCTTTGGGTTTAGTCAGACACGGGGTGAAAAGTTCCTCTCTTCCAAATTTTAATACCGATCAGAACAGACGTCTCTGCTTTACTAGTACGGTGTGTCACTTGTTTCTCAGTTTGTGTTTAGAAAATGAGATGTTTTAGATAAATAAGCCATGGTCTCTCAGATACATTGACAAAAGCTGCTTTTAAAATCTTAACTTCCTCAGTTCTCAGTGAAAAGAGGACGTATCTCCTGGAACCACAACGTTGCATTCTGAGAACATTTTTACACATCTACAGAAGATGCTTTTGTTTTGTTTGTTTTTTAGAGTGAAACAATTAGACCTGAAGAATTTTTTTTTTGCATGAAAATCTTTTATTTTTCTAACTAGTTTTATGCACCAAAACTATTGAAATCATTTCTTTGTGGGATGCCAGGGTTTATCTAGCTTTTTCAAAGAAAGAAAATTTTTCTGTCTTTAATGCAACAAAACTTTACAAACTTGTTCAGATTAGTACTTTTGTAATCTGTTTTAATGCAGACCCGATAACTCTATATGTTTATGTTAATCTACACTTTCCTCAATGATTAATATGGATGATTTGTGAGGATTTAGCATGGTGCCTCTTGTGTCAAAGTCTTATATTATTAACTTATCCTGGGCTGTTGCTGCAGGATCACAAGGTGCATGTTTCTTTGTTTATCTTAGGAAAGGCACCGTCTCACTGCAGTCTAACAAGTAATAGAAAATACTATTAAGCTTATTTAAAACACATCAGATTTAAGTCAGAATGAATTAGAATAATCCATTTAAGCGTGATGGAGGATTTTTTTGCAGAGCTACAAAATATTTTTTATCTGTTTGGAATGTTTCCTGCTTTCCTTGTAATATTAATGATTTTCGTTGCATCTCCTAGAAAAAAACGGTCAGTTTTTATTGCTGGGGTCTTGGGTTTCAGCTAGCCAGCAGGCTGTTTCCCTGCAGTTTTATTTATTTATTTATTTTTTGCTAGGTTTCTGCTAGTCCCTGTATTCCTCCACCCTCCCCTGCTTTTTCTCTTCCTTCACTCTCCCAAATCCCACCTCCTCCTTTCCCCTCCTTTCTCCCATGTTCCAAAAGACTGCATTCATATGAGCTTGTGAGAGAGAAACACGGTGAGTGTGGGAAAGAGATGACAAGGCAAGAAAAACTGGAGATTTTGAATGAGAGAGAGAGAGAGCTGCTGAGGAGGCAGATTTGTTATTAGTGGTTTTTCTGTTGTGGTTGCTGGGACATGTGGAGGGCATGAAGATGGGGATGGAAAGTAAAGTATGACGTGTCCTGCTGCCTGACTGCCTCTGCTTCTCTCTCTGTTTGGTCAGGGAGCTGTGATTGGCATCGATGACGAGGACGACAGCACATTCACCATCACTGTGGACCAGAAGACTTTCCATTTCCAAGGTGAGCTGTCCTCTTCGTGCCTCCTTCTCTCCGCTGCCGTCCCTGCCTCTCCTTCCCTGGGATCTTGTTTGCATCCATCTGTGCGGTTCATTCCCTCTCCGCCAGTCCTCCTCTCACTCCTCCATCCCTCCCCACCTTTAAAGACTTGGTTTGCTCTAATGCCAGGAAGCACATGCACACACAGGCACAGTGTGCTGCATGCAGCCGAGCTGTGTCTCCCACTTAGTCTGACGAGATTTGTCTCATTTTAAGCCAAACTGAAATTTCTAAAGAGGGGAAAAAAAGAAGCAAGTGGAAGTTTTTTTTTCTTTTTCTCCGTCCCTCTGGACTAGTGGAAGAGGAAGATTGCTGCTCGTGTCTCTACAGCTGAGCCTCTGGGAATTATGAGGGAATACTGCTGAGGTTGGAGCTGAGCTCAGGTCTCCTTGTTGCTGCTGCTGATCATCCTTCGCTGCACCACTTCTGCTCCTCCTATTTAATAACTATTCACTTCAAAGGGAAACGACTGCCCCTCCCATCTAATCAATCCTTCTCTCTTGTTTGAGCTGTCCAGTCCACTGCAGACACCTTTTTCTTTTTTTTTTACTATTTTGCTCACCAGGTCACCTAACCGCCTCTAAGTTTGCTTCATCACCGTCCTCCCATTTGTCCGTCCATACCCATTCCGCCTGCACACTCTACCGCCACCACCTCACCTCTTGAGGGTCACTAGCCACAGTCCATGGGTCCCCGGCCTCTCTCACCTTCTCCATGCCCTGTCCCATGTCTGTGTTCCGAAGCTGTATGCTGTGGTTCTACAAACGCAAGGGTAAGGAGGAAGGCGCGCACGTCTCACGGTCGGCATGCCTGCCAGAGCTGGAGGTGTTGTTTGTCTTCTGGGATGTAGAGTCAGGGTGGAGCACAATGTTCCCTTTCATTCTGGTGTTTTGGTTTGGGAACGAGGTTGAAGGGCATTTCAGCGCCGTGTGAAGCAGACTGCAGTGGGTGTTGAGGAATTGGAGGAGACGGGCTCTATGTTTAGAAGCTGTTTGTTGTTCCTGAGGATGTTTATTATTAATATTGATGTTGTTGTTGCTGGATTGATTAAACAGTGATTTCAGGCTTTCCCTCCTTGGTATGGTGATGCGTTTCCTGCTCTGTGTTTTTTATACGAATGCTCGATATTGACTTTTTTACCGATATTGTCTGACTCTTAATTATCGATGCCGATATATGCTGTGTCCCCCTCCTTTTATAATACTAAAACATTTAAAGTTACTAACAACACATATCTCCTATCATTCATGCTTAAATTATAAACATTTTCTGTGCAAAATGACAACGACCTCAATTTCAGTTAGCAACAGGAAAAGTTCCATGTTTATTTTGTCTCCACCAGCAGCTGAATCTCATTCTCCCTAAGCGTGACGCTAAGATGTGTGTATTAGTTAGTTATGTATTATCATCTTTTTCTTTATATTGCAGCAATGATGATAAAACATTTATAAATATCTTCAGGTAAGAAAATTAGCCTTGAGTGAAGATTCTTGGTTTTGTTTTAGTCATCAGATTTCTACTTCACAAGTTGTACCAAATAAACAAAAATATCTAAAACATTTTACCTCAGATCTGTTATATTTTGACATTTTGAGAGAGGGGAGAAGTAGCTGAAGAGTTTGATGTATAATGTGTGTATGGTATGTAAATGTTGAGTCATTAAAAGACTAGAAACTGAAACCGATATTTTCCAAAATTGCTTTTTAATGCAGATATCGGCTGATATTAATGGTAGTCCAATAATATCAAGTTTCATGTTAAAACTGATTTGAGTTTGTTGTTGGGTTTAATGCCTTAATGTGGTCAGATACAGCTTTGTGCATCAGATTGTAGGCTCATACTGTCTGAAAATGAAGATGATGTCTAAATGCAGATGTTATTCTGGTTTGAGTCACATTGATGGACGGGCGCAGAAAACATTTCCACAAATATTTATTAATCTTAATAAAAATTATTCTTTTGAAATAATTAATTTGTACTCTTTGAGAATATTTTGATTTTTTAAAGTTTATAATAGTTATATGGTCTATACAAAACATGCTCATGAAGTTCCTTCCTTCAAGCAATCTCATCAACTCTCTTCTTGGCATTTTCAGTACCTTCCAGAATGAGCCATTTCAGGGCTCTGTCCCTATGGGGCAGCCCTAGGCTGCTGCTAGCCACGTCCACCTATCCCCTGATAGGCTTGGCATTTGACACAGTAAAAACGGGGAATTACGAGTCTCATTCCCGCTTGCTTTACCAACAGTGTTCTAGTTAAAGCTCTTAATCACATCCAAATGATCTAAAAGCAGAAAATCCCTCAGGTTGTTCTTCATTCACCCACGTGTGTTTAAATGTTCATTTAAAAGCATGTAAATCTTCCTTATCTGCTGACATGACATGGAGAGTAGGTGCAGCTCACTTCATCAGATGAAGTTTGCTGACTAGTCTTGCTGTGTAATGTTCAAGGTTCTCAAAAGTGTCTTCATTCATCAACCCGCTGTCTTCTGCTTATTCTGGAGTTGGGTTGTGGGGAAAGCAGCTTAGCAAAGAATCAGAGAAGCAAACATCTTTCTCTCCAGCCGGCCAGCTCCTCCAAAGCAATCCTAAGGACTTCCAAGACCTAGTAGGGCTGGGCGATATGGCCTAAAATCAATATCACAATATATTGAGGTTTTCACCTCTAACAATAAATAAACGATAAGTAGTAGTTTGCGTAGAAACAAAAGTTGTCCACTGGGACGGGGATGGGTCTGTCACAAGTATTATGTTGAGTCACATTTTTACGTGACTCAAGGTGGTATCGCTTTTTAACTCATTAACTGCCATTGACGACTAAAGTCCTCATTTGCTTTTTTTTTTTTTTACTGTGTGGGCGTCGGAACGAGCCCCCGCACCATGAGAACAAACATCCCAGCTCTGAAGCCGATCTTCTTCCGCGTACGTCACATGTCACGTGATCAGGAAGCAGAAAATTCATGTGTTAGGAGATCGTTTTGGGCCGCTGCTGTAAAATAAGTGAGGTGCGAACCGGAAAAGCTTCTGCCGATAACAATTCGACAACGAATTATGAAAGAACGGATAACGCTCGAAACAGACTATTCTTCTTGATGTAAGAGGTGAGTCTCCTCTTTGTTTCTTAGTCTTGTTAGTTTTGGTTATGGACATCATCATAGACTCCTTTTTTTTTGTGACTCTACAAAAAAACCTTAAATGCTGGCAGCGAAGGATTTTTCTGATCAGGAAACAGCTGGCAGTTACATGAGCGTTGCTAACCTACACACATCTTTTTTTTTATTCATAAATGTATTGACATGGTAAAAATGATCTCTAAGAGTCAGAAATTTCGATAACGAAACCTTTTCTATTTATTGCCCAGCCCTGCACTGTATCCTTACTCCGCATCTCTGTTAACAATAATGTAGGATACTTTACAATTTTATTGAGACTCGACAGATGCGACAGGGTTCTATGCAAATTTGCCCTACTGTGATGTCACAATCGGGAACTTTTTAAACTGACTCAATATTGGCATTTAATTCCGGAACCAAACACACACAGGAAAAAGCTGGATTTATTTATTTTTTTACATATGGAGTGTTTGCAGAGTTAGTAGAGAACCGTATGGCAGCATAAAATGACAGATTTACCCTTTAAAAGATCTTATTTCAGAATATATTCATATTCCTAAGCTGCATGTCCTCACTCAGAACTTAAAGACTGTGACCTCTATGGTCGTGTATTAGTTTGTGAAACTACTGTTAAAAATGCCTGTCCTCCTGAAGAGCATCACGTGTCGACTCTAGAGGACGAGCACGAAAATCAGCACTTCTGTACGATAGCCCCAGATCCTGTCTACATCAGCTGTGTGCGTGGACATGAAAACCTGCACAGGATGTTGGTCAGGAGCAGGAACTCTCCACCGGTGTAAAATGATCTCCGTCTGTTCATGTAATGCAGTTTCCGCACCGTCTAAATGTGTCTGTTCAGATATGTGTGACTCAATGCGTGGACTGTTTGACCGACCAGAACCAGAATTGAATTTTCCAGTGATTTATCACCTGTAAAGTGGCTCGTGAGAACTTAATACCCTAACAGCTCTCAAGTATGTGAGATTTGACTTTACAGGAGAGGAAAAACAATTTCTAGAAACTGACCAGTCACGAGTGCAGCTCTGTCATCTATTTAGAGAATCATCCATTATTTATGGGGTCCAATCTGCCAGTGGTGCATCATAGATGCCTGAAAAGCCCTTTCCTCTTTTTCCCTCTTTGCTCACATTCTCTCATCTGCAGAAGCCGTCAGTCCTTTGTCATTAGCTCTCTCCGATGTCAGAAGGCCACCCAGCATTCCCAGAACATCCTTACGTTTCTGGTCCTTACTCATCAGTTGTACTCTTCTGCTACTTTTGTATTTTTTACACTCTTTCTGCAGTTCTGGCTGTACAGTTGGAGTATGATCATATAATAAATGAACAAATTAGGCTAATGTCTAAACTTGAGCATATTTTCCGTCTCTGTTTTGACTTGTTGCAGTTGGACATCATCCCATTGGAGCATATATGATGACATTTCATCAGCTCATTTCAGGGTGACAAGGGGAGAAAGACATGTTAAGCATAATTCACATAAGCTTTTTGAGTGAAGGAGCAGAAGCATCACACGAAGATTAGACGTGGCAGAAAACGTCTTTGGATAAAAGTCGCATCATTGATGCTGTTCGCTTGTTGTGTTCATTTGCGAAGTCTCGAGCTGCAGCCGATTTTCAAATATAATCTCCCAGACTGCAGCGGTCATATGAAGTGACACGTTCAATCACATAAGTGCTTTCTTTACAGTTGGCTACGCATCCGCTTAAAATGACTGCCCACCGAATTATTAGCTGATGGCAGCACTGTGCCGGTAAACAGGCCCTACTTTAATGGTTCTGTTTTATTTACTGTGCAGAATGAATGAAAGGAAAATATTATTGATGTTTGCATTTGATTGGGGTTATGATGTGTCAGTGGTGCTTCTTTTGATTCAGGCATGTTTTGCATGTGTGCTCTTGACTTTGGTTCTTGCAAAAAGTATCAAAGTGTCAAAAATGACAAAAGTATGAGATTTATGATAAAATAGATGACAACAGGATTTAGAGGGCTGAGTTTGCACTTTTAAGATAATGTGATATGGACTACACATTCTTTAACCTTTTTACAGGTGGATAATCTGCATTATATGGTGTGACAGATGATGTGAACACAGATACATTTCTCTGTTTGTAGTGTATAGTTTCTCTAATGTTGACATTGTGTCTATCAGCAGTGACAACACAACCAGTCAGATGACTGAAACAACATGTAGGTGTGCCCAAGTATTTTAGTACATTTTCCATTTATTTTAGTTCTTGTATTTGGAAAGGTGTGTGTGTGTGTGCGTGCATGCGTGCGTGCGCTGATGGAAACATTTAGAGTTTCCCTGTGTTCAGCTCAGTTCCTCCTTTGCTCTTCTGAAAGTCTTGCTTCCTTGCTGTGCTTTTTTTCATCGGCGCACACGGTAATTGGGTTTATTCTGCAGTTCTCTGTTATGAAACAGCGGCTGTGAGACTTCTTCTTGTACAGTCAGGTCCATAAATATTGGGACATCAACACAATGCTAACATTTTTGGCTCTATACACCACCACAATGGATATCAAATGAAACGAACAAGATGTGCTTTAACTGCAGACTGTCAGCTTTCATTTGAGGTATTTACATCCAAATCAGGTGAACGGTGTAGGAATTACAACAGTTTGCATATGTGCCTCCCACTTGTTAAGGGACCAAAAGTAATGGGACAATTGGCTTCTCAGCTGTTCCATGGCCAGGTGTGTGTTATTCCCTCATTATCCCAATTACAATGAGCAGATAAAAGATCCAGAATTCATTTCAAGTGTGCTATTTGCATTTGGAATCTGTTGCTGTCAACTGTCAAGATGAGATCCAAAGAGCTGTCACTACCAGTGAAGCAAGCCATCATTAGGCTGAAAAAAACCAAAAGAAACCTATCAGAGTGATAGCAAAAACATTAGGCGTGGCCAAAACAACAGTTTGGAACATTCTCAAAAAAGAAGAAACGCACCGGTGAGCTCGGCAACACCAAAAGACCTGGAAGACCACGGAAAACAACTGTGGTGGATGACTGAAGAATCCTTTCCCTGGTGAAGAAAACACCCTTCACAACAGTTGGCCAGATCAAGAACACTCTCCAGGAGGTAGGTGTATCTGTGTCAAAGTCAACAATCAAGAGAAGACTCCACCAGTGTGAATACAGAGGGTTCACCACAAGATGTAAACCATTGGTGAGCCCCAAAAACAGGAAGGCCAGATTAGAGTTTGCCAAACAACATCTAAAAAAGCCTTCACAGTTCTGGAACAACATCGTATGGACAGATGAGACCAAGATCAACTTGTACCAGAGTGATGGGAAGAGAAGAGCATGGAGACAAAAAGGAACTGCTCATGATCCTAAGCATACCACCTCATCAGTGAAGCATGGTGCTGGAAGTGTCATGGCGTGGGCATGTATGGCTGCCAGTGGAACTGGTTCTCTTGTATTTATTGATGATGTGACTGCTGACAAAAGCAGCACGATGGATTCTGAAGTGTTTCGGGCAATATAATATGCTCATATTCAGCCAAATGCCTCAGAACTCATTGGACGGCGCTTCACAGTGCAGATGGACAATGACCCAAAGCATACTGCAAAAGCAACCAATGGGTTTTTGAAGGGAAACAAGTGGACTGTTTTGCAATGGCCAAGTCAGTCACCTGACCTGAATCTGATTGAGCGTGCATTTCACTTGCTGAAGACAAAACTGAAGGGAAAATGCCCCAGGAACAAGCAGGAACTGAAGACTGTTGCAGTAGAGGCCTGGCAGAGCATCACCAGGGATGAAACCCAACGTCTGGTGATGTCTGTGTGTTCCAGACTTCAGGCTGTAATTGACTGCAAAGGATTTGCAACCAAGTATTGAAATGTATAAGTTTGATTTATGGTTCTTATTCTGTCCCATTACTTTTGGTCCCTTAACAAGTGGGAGGCACATATGCAAACTGTTGTAATTCCTACACCGTTCACCTGATTTGGATGTAAATACCTCAAATAAAAGTTGACAGTCTGCATTTAAAGCACATCTTGTTCGTTTCATTTGATATCCATTGTGGTGGTGTATAGAGCCAAAAATGTTAGCATTGTGTCAATTTCCCAATATTTATGGACCTGACTGTAGGTGTAATGCAGTATTGTAAAGTTTAAGAGCGAGTTGTTAAAGACCATTTTTTACAGAGTTGTAGAAGTAAAACAGTCAACCAAGGTGACTTTTAGACTTTTGTCTCCTGTTGTTGTCCTATTAAAATTCTTATTGCTACAAAATGTCTCATAACCAGACTGTAAAAAAATCCCATAATTTTCTTTTAATTTTCTGATTCTGCAAATCATCTTTGGAAAAAATGTACACCACATAATAGAAAGTCTAACCATCCTTAGATCTAGAAACTTTTAGTTCAAACTCCCCATGCAGTTGGGATGTTTTGGTGAATAGCCTGTATTTGATATAGCACCTTCTAGAGTCCTGAAACCCCCCAAGGTGCTTTACAACACAATCAGTCATTCACACACACATTCACACGCTGGTGGGGATGAGCTACGATGTAGCCACAGCTGCCCTGGGGCGCACTGAAAGAGGCGCCAAGTCCACACTGGAAGCTTCGGTAGCACAGAACAGCAGCAGAGCATCTCTGCTTCACATAGAATTCATTATGGTCTATGGGGTTGATCCAAACCGGCCGTGTCACAGAATTTTTCAGACACATCCCAGAAGCAGCGCGACGTGGTACCACATTGCACCGTGTCACTAAGGGTAGGATTGGGTTCTGTTGTTGCTGCTAGATGCTTCTGGGATGTGTCAAGTCATGCAATTAACATAGGGCAAGACGGGAAACCGCACACAGTATTGTTAATTGTCAAAATAAAAGTACATTGCAAAGATGTGTTTTGTATTTATGTAGATTATACATGTGACCTGACGGCTTATTTACTACCAGTGTCGTTTGAGGAGGGCAACCTTGTGTTTTTCATGGCTTTAATTTTGGCAGTGGTGGAGAACAACATTATATATGACAAACAGTAATATCAAATGTGATCTCCTTCATCTTA
Organism: Nothobranchius furzeri; assembly: GCF_043380555.1. Lineage (NCBI taxonomy): Eukaryota > Metazoa > Chordata > Actinopteri > Cyprinodontiformes > Nothobranchiidae > Nothobranchius > Nothobranchius furzeri. Next base: position 56,937,041 of record NC_091748.1, on the reverse strand, counting down.
ATGGCAGATGGAATAAACAAACCATGACCTTTGAAGTCTCGAGGGATTTTTTGATATTGCGGGTTCAGTGAGGACGACGGCAGTGATGCCACTCCACCGCTGAGACTCCCTTGGTGTGGATTGACGCACTGCAGAGCACACAAGTAAACCGTCCCACTGCCGTTCCACACTGCTGATGCCTCCGGTGTGGACCCGGTGTAAGGCTAGAGGCGAATGTTGAGCTAAGAATGCTAACGGTGAATGAGAAACGAATCGTTGGCTCTAAAAATTTCAAGTTACTTTTGTAATGTATTTATCTAAATTTACTGTGTATGACTCGCCATCTAAAATCTTCCGGAGTGGAGCCATAACCGGCAACAGCCATGTATCTCACCAAAGGGGGTCACAAAGTCACCCGTTTGTTTTGAAAATATACTGCAGTACCCAAATTTGACCACAAGATGTCATTCTTACTTATTTCTGATATCATGCACCTTTAATGTTACTGTTTGAATAAGAATGTGTTTGAGTATTTGACTCAGAAGATGAGCAAGGTTTTTCTGATGTTTATTTGTGTTCGTCTACACACTGCTATTAGCTAAGCACCTAGATGTGAAAGTAAACCATGGGGATGTGAAACTGGTAGAAAAACTACTACAGATCCAGTCAGTTGTTTTCCTTGAGTGGTTGTGCTACTGCCTCACCTCCTTCAGGAATAGCAGCTAAACAACGTTAACCTCCATAATCTGCTCATCCGTTGAGTCTGTTTGACTGAAGGGGAGAGTGAGAGGCCACTGAGGCTGTGTCTGAGTGGATTGGCCCGAGCTTCAGCTGCCTTTTAATGTCTTTAAAAGCTTTTCTGCTGTAGAATGGTTCATCCTGGGTGCTTGGACAGCCATTCATCTGTTGTAGCCTTGCTTTCAGCTCAGTGAAAATTTACTTGGTTTAGGTGCATGTAAGTTCCTCTCGCAGCTTTTTAAGTTGATGTTTTATTACATGGGGGTGACTGTCCTGCATGTTGGAAGCAGAATAAAAGCAGCTTTGTGGGCGTCAACAAAATAGTCCATGAAATGTGAAAGTGCAATTTATTGGAAAATAGAGCATATCAGTTTATATTGGAACTTCATTTTATCATCTCAAGACCAACGCGAGGTCTCTTTGTACCAAAAATGAATTATCTTGGGTTTGTTGCGTGTCCTGGAGCTTGTGCAGAGTCACTGTTTCATGTTGCAGATAATCTGACCTTTGTCTGGCGTCATCTCATCACTTTCTCACAGAACAGAAGGATGCTCATTGGAAAATGCTCTCAAAGCTAGATTATTAGCATTTTTTTTATTTGAATTGTCACGGTTTTACTGTGCAACAAAATCATTAACACAGCTTTTATTGTTTATCGTATGTTTTAAAAACCTTTAGTTTTCCTTTACTCTCCATCTCTACACCACCAGTGCTCATGTCATCTCACTGTTACCTTGGTGTGTGTAACTTGAGCACAGCTTCTGGTTATGTCTCAATGGAAAACATGGCTCACCGTGTGTGCGTGTGTGCGTGCGTGCGTGCGTGTGTGTGTGTGTTTCTGCCGTCAGCTCGAGATGCGGATGAGCGAGAGAAGTGGATCCACGCCTTAGAGGGAACTATCCTCCGTCACACCCTCCAACTCCGGGTACGTAGCTAACCACATTGTTTGTACATGTGTTCATGCATGTTTAATCTACCCTACAGCAGAGTCTTTTGTCTTCTATGGAGCTCCGTCATGTTTGCTTTGAGCGTGCGGTCTTCAACCAAGACGAATTTCTCTAACAACTAAATATTTTTGCTGTCTGACTGCAGAAATGGAGTTTAATGACGCGTTCAGAGGTTAGTCAGTGGCTGTACGTCGACAAATGGTTAACATTTGGAGTCGGCCAGATGGTGGCAACACCAGTCAATGGTGGCAAACACAAAACTGGTCATTTTTACTTAAAATTGAACAGACTCGCTGAGGTTAACTGATTTTTCACTAGTTTGTACATAACTGTATTTGTGACAAAAACGTCTTTACCTCCATCGTTCCTCAGCACACGATGACCATGGCACTCTGGCATGGGAGGCCATGTGAGAAATGCATTCCTTCAAGGAATGCTTGGAATTTAATTAGATTATGGTATCGTCATGTGACACTTAAGTCCTCTTTTAGCAAACTTTATCCACAAAGATTATTTAAAAGTAAGAAATAAGCCTGACGTTACCCGTGGTTGTGTTCTTAAGTTGACTTGGAGTTTCTGAAACTTTGATTTGAACTTTGAGGAAGTTGAACTAGTTCAGCGAGATTAGAATTAGGGATTTTAGCATCATTTAGTCACAGCAGAACAGGTGTGACGAGTCGGGCGATTTGAATGGAAATAAAGGTGACATTTTTTCCCTTATGATGGATGTTGTGATAATATATGGTGATTAGCAGAGGCAGTTTTGTGTAATAGAGAGGGTTTCGTAACAAACCGCTGGCAGCTATTTCTCTGTTTCCTGAGTGTTTAGACTGGGGGTGTTTTAGTTTCTCATCGATCTTCCTCTCCTAAACCTAACCCTTTCCCCTCTCTCCTTTAAAATTCTGTTTTCTGCTCCCTTTTTCTTCTTTTTCGTCCTCATGATCAACCTTGTCATTTGCCCTTTCTCTTCTGTTTTTTTCTTTTTGCTCCCCTCCCTCCTCCCTTCATGGCAAGTCTTTCTGATGTACCACGTGTGCCTGCTCCCTCAGCACGCATGCACACACACACACACACACACACACACACACACACACACACACACACACACACACACACACACACAGTGTGAGCTGCTTTCGTAGAATCATGTGACCAGAGCTATCCAACCTTGAACGTGGTTGCTCGATCACCCAAACATCTGCCTCTGCTGCCTCAGCCAATCAGGGATGTTTTTACTGCTTTTCTGCTCTGTGTGTGTGTGTGTGTGTGTGTGTGTGTGTGTGTGTGTGTGTGTGTGTGTGTGTTTCTGCCTATGTGAGAGGAAGTGTGCCCTTCCTGCCAGGGGAGGGTTCTGGATTAACTCGACTCAGTCTGCCTCATACAAAACAGTCAGCTGATAAATCAGGATATTTTTTTTAGCCAGACTGAAAGCTGAGGGCTGCTGTGGTTCGTTTTTGGCCAGAAGCTTTGGAGCACTGAAGGAGCACGCTTTTTCTTCAGTTTTCCTGTGGAGGAGGGAGAAGAAATAATGCTAACTTCACCAGAGCTGGTGGTTTGATGCTGTGGGGAGGGAACAGATCAAGTGACGGAGGTAGAGACGGAAAGCGAAAGGAGCTTGTGTCAGGCTGGACGGCCTGAGAGAGACGCAAGCTCTGATTGATGCAGCATGTTCATTGGCGCGAGGTGCCCTGTAAGTAAAAACACACGAACGAAAACACAGCAGCGTTTGAATAGCTGCAGCGCACCGTTGGGGCAACAGTGTTTTCAAAGTGGGTCACACCATGTGGACAGACAAATACACACGAAGGGAGGGAGGGAAGGAGGGTGGGATGTGCAAGCTGCTGTGAGAGGTTCTCTGTGTGTGTCAGCGACGGTCGGTCCGGGTGGTGAGAACCAGCGGCCGTCTCGGAGTCGTGGAGACGTGACGTGGTCGTGCAGGAGCCGTTTATAAACCAGCCACCTGCGTCTGAGCTTCTCTGCTCCGTCTGTGAAGCAGCACCTCCCTTCTCCTTCTGTGTGTTGACAAAACATGGGATTCAGTTTGCCACATAATAATAGGGGAGGTGTTAAACCCCGGGGGCTTCGTTTTCCTGCTCCTTATCATTACCTCATCCAATGATTTTAGGCTTCAATGCAGACCGGTCTCCGATAAATCACACGGACAAGTAAGGTAGGCTACGTTATGGGTTCGTAAACTGATCATCTGTGATGACTATTATTGGTGACTTTACAGTGCAGGTGTAGATAACCCCCGTGTCTCACCCATGTAGACTGATGATAATATGGTCTATTTGACCTCTGATTAAAAACATTCTTGTTATAAAAGGAAAACCTGAGTGTTTATACATGTGTGACCCACAGTTCAGATTTGCTGATACGCTTTCACTCCTGTGTGCATTACCAGTATTTTGATTTTAGCTGAGGTATTTTTTTTTTCTTAGTCACACTAAACTAACAAACTGTGCACCTTTGACCCCCGGAGGAGGTTTGCCCTGCTAGCCACATGCTCCCTGGCTGCAGACTTTGCTCTCTATAAAGCTTCAGAAGTTTAAACTTTAGTACTTGTTGGGGTCAGAGCGTCTGTTAATGTGTCGCTTTGGGTTAATGGCTTTCCTTCACGTTCCCATGAGGCTGCAGACAGCAGTAGGAAGACGCGTCAGGAGCTTGCGACGCTGCAAATCCGAGCCAGCTGCACGCACCAGGGTTTGATAAGAGCTTGATTTATTACCAGGACAAGGATTTACTTTGATTCCTTCTTACTCTTGACTACGGGTCTATGTGAGAGTTAGTTCTGTGTTTTTCCGGATCAGACTAGCTGCTGTGTTGTGGTAAATTGCACCAACACAGGTTGTATTAGTCATCTACTGAACCACCTGAGATCGAGGGGTTATTGCGTTATCCTTTGTGCTAACTCTGCTCGTAACCAACACTCTCAGGAAGTGTGTGACTTGCCTTTTTTATTCCCTTAAAGAAGTGCAATGTGTGTATGTTTAATTTTCCTGCCTGTATCTTTGTCCGCTTAATTGTTCTGGGGCGACGGTGGCACAGGAGTTAAGTGCTCACCCCGTAATCGGAAGGTTGCAGGTTCGAGCCCCGCTCAGCCTGTCGCTGTCGTTGTGTCCTTGGGCAAGACACTTAACCCACGTTGCCTGCTGGTGGTGGTCGGAGGGACCGGTGGCGCCAGTGCTCGGCATCCTCGCCTCTGTCAATGCACCCCAGGGCAGCTGTGGCTACATTGTAGCTCATCACCACGTGTGTGTGAATGTGTGTGTGAATGGGTGAATGACTGATTGTGTTGTAAAGTGCCTTGGGGGGTTCCAGGACTCTAGAAGGCGCTATATCAAATAATACAGGCCATTTACCATTTATCATTTACCATTTAGGGAAACTTGGGACAACCAGACCCGACGCTTGGTCATGTCTGCTCTTCAGGTCGTGTAAAAAAAAAAACTGTTTAATGGGTGTGTGTGTGTGTGTGTGTGTGTGTGTGTGTGTGTGTGTGTGTGTGTGTGTGTGTGTGTGTGTGTGTGTGTGTGTGTGTGTGTGTGTGTGTGTGTGTGTGTGTGTGTGTGTGTGTGTGTGTGTGTGTGTGTAGTCTAGGGGCTGTTCAGGAAAATGATTGAACACACAATAAATCTGAGTCCATCCACACAGTCTGTGGTTCACTGGCTCGGTAGCCTGACCACCTCTGGCCTCATGCAGGCCAGCCTTTCAACAATAACTGCTCAGATTGTGTTTAACACGCTGCTGGTAGATTCTCCTGAAAGGTTTCAGCCCACCATTTTGTTCCACCGCTTTACCAAACCCATTTGGTCAGGAGGTGACTGAGACGAGCCGCTTTATGAATTACTGATGGTTTCAGTTTGAGTATGTAAACACCAGCAGGGCTTTGGTTCAAGGTCGCTGTAATGCTCAGTGCCGCTTGTCTTCCTTTCCCCGCAGGAGGCAGAGACGGGATTTGTTCCGAGCGTTCAAGACTTTGACAAAAAGCTGTCTGAAGCCGACGCCTACCTGCAGATTCTAATCGACCAGTTAAAGGTGGGTCATCGCTGTGTTTATATGGGAAAATATTCTGATCTAATGTCTTTTAATGCTCAGTTGAAATCATTTGTTTATACTGTGTGTCTAATTCTCAGAATTTTCATCATAAGTTCTGCTGATTTTTCAGTTTTGTTGTTTGTGTGTTTATCTGGATTCGTTTAGAAAAAGCAGAAGTTCTTTAAACTGATTTGTGGTTGCATCATGACAAAGCAAGAAGTCCTTCAGTTGCATTTAGTCTGAGACACTTGACGTATTTTTATTAAGATGCTTTGTCTTAATAAAATAAGATTAAAAATACTCTTAGTTTTTACTTCCTGTGAGGATGTATTGTGCCACTTGATTCCACGTTATCCCAAACCAGATCTTCTGTAGATTAGAGATTTTCTCTCTGACTCGTTTGACGTCTGGTTCTCTTCTCTTCTCTCATCCTACAACAGCTGTTTGATGAGAAGATCAAGGACTGCAAAGAGGATGAATCGCGCAGAGTGAGTACCAGAAGTGGAGTGGTGTTCTCGTCTCTGGTCCCTCGGTTCTTATCGTTTCAGTAACCGACAAATTAAATTTATTAGCCGTCAGTCTGATGTTTTATTTAGCTGCTTTGTTGTTGGCTGCTTTGTATTTTGATCCTCAAAAAGAAACAAATATTACAGCTTTGACTGAAAAAGGTAAATAAATTAGTCAAACAGATGCAGCTTGTCCTCTTACCTTTGAATTTGTGTTTCTGTCTGCATCTTGTAGATAGCTATTAAAGAATTTCAGGTTTAGGACACTTTTTAATAGCATTAGTAATACATTTAGCCTTTCAAATTGACCATTAGCATGTCCCACATTACTTAGTACTTACACACAGTTGCCTCCATTCACGTGTGTGTAAGCAGATGAATAAAACTGATAGAATGGTAAAATTTTCATCATTATTCTTGTCTTTTTGAACCATTTTGCACCTTTTCTTCAGCTTTATATAAGCAATTTATACACAAAGTCAATTTATTTTTTTTTTTTTGTGATCTTGAACTCTAATATTTGACTCCTTGAGTTCTAGTTGAGCATTTATTGGCAGCTATAGCTCCCATCCCTGCCTTCGCTCCCCTTCTGGAAGCTACGCCTCATACCGCACATATCCATACAACCATGTAGCGCTAACATGCAAGCAATGTTTTAATTATAAAAAAGCTGAAGAATCTCCTCAACCTTCATTAGGTTCTGCAGAAACTGCTAATATGTCATTTTAAGGGGATGCTATGCACATTTTTCATACTTTGAAATCATTTTCTTGAGCTCCAGCAGCTCCTTCAGCTCCCGTTCACATTACTATTTGTATTTTAATTCCAAAACCTAAAACAGGATATCCAGACAGACTCCTGAACCCTTCTGCCAGCGCATCTCCTCAGGAACATCCACACACAACGTTCACCTCCGCTGACTCTGTAACGTAGGAGACGGATTTAATGCGACTTGACCGTTCAGACTGCAGTCGCTTTCAAAATCATCAGATATGTGTCTGAATCAGTACCACATATTCAAGTGACACGGATCGCATTTAAACAAATTGGATCTGTCCGTTCAGATTGTCATAAAAAAATCAGATATGGGTCGGATGTGTGTGTGTGTGTGTGTGGGGGGGGGGCAGATTTAATGCGCTGTTGCCTGCAGTGTGAACGTAGCCCCCACCACCCTCTGTGGCCAGAATACTGCACTTGAAACTTCAGAGTGCTGGTCCAGCCCCTGTTATTAGTAAAGTGGAGTTGATATGCCTGGCACTGGAGTCATGTTTTAGATCATGAACACAGCAAATTTCTTTGATTTAGTGATTAATCACTCGTGTGGAAACTAATGAAGACTGAGAAGACATTTCAGCAGTTGGATTAAGGTTGTTAAAAAGACGAACGCACAGCAAGGAGATAAAGTTTCACTTTTGGTTTTACTAACTAAAATCTAGAGGGTGCTAAAAGCAAGCAAAAACTTCATAGTATCCCTTTAGACAAACTGGTCAACCAGGGAGACATCTGAAACTGGCAGGAATCTGGTATTCATGATGCTAGCACACCCCCTGCTAATGCTAAATACGGCTAAAACAAAAGTTTGATGTAGCACAACATTGAACACTACACTAATCACTTAGCTCCAATACACAAAAGATGAATCCCTTTTCGTTTCCCTCCCTTCTCTTATACAGTTAGCTTGAAGTTTACAGACTGACATGTATTCAATGCAGGTCGAGTTACCATTCAAGCTAGGTGGGTGTGCTAAGCTGACCGTGTGTCAGTGCGTCACCCCGCGGTGCATGCTGGGAACTGGGAAGCATTCTCCTCTTGTGCAAACACAACTGAATATTTTGGTCAATGCTCTAGATTAGCATAAATAATTCATTTTGCTGTAGAGGCCAGGGGAGAAGAAGAAGAAATCGTTTTTTTTTTTCATAGCGTCTTTCAAGATAAAGATCACAAGGTGCTTAGGGGAAATGGAAATGATGGAAGATACAGGTTCAGATAGTCAAATATAAGCATTTCTGAACCACACATTTAATGATTATTCCATTTAAATCTTAACATTTGGAGCCAGGAACATTTAAACAAATCAGGAATTAGACTTTTGGTGATTCAGTGTTTCATCAGCAGTCAGTGGGTTTAGTGGATTCACTGATTGGGACATGGGGGAGCTGGTTGATTTTGTGTGTGTGTGTGTGTGTGTGTGTGTGTGTGTGTGTGCGCGCGTGTGTGTGTACTTGCTCCTAACAGCAGTATTGTGTTGCTAAAGTGTCATCTTTGCCATCGATCTTGTTGATTTTCATGAAACCAAAATTCTATACCGTGATTTTATTAGATCAATCTTTTCTTTGTTTGACTGGAATTGCTCAGATTTTACAGCCTGTTTTCCTTTTTCAACAGAAAATAGAAAATTTGAAAGAGACCACATGTGTAAGTAAGAACTTAACACACGTCCATTCCTGTTGCATTGTAGCAGCCGGTTAACAGATCCTAGTTTTTCTCTTTCAGAGTATGGTAGAGTCCATCAAGCACTGTATTGTTCTGCTGCAGATTGCCAAGGTAAACTCTAAAATTGCATGCTTGTTACTTTCTTTTCTTTTTTGAGACATTTTGATCACAATCATTGTCCCTGAGAGATTAAACGGGTGTGTGCTGTGAGTAACCTCGGGTCTCTGGGTAGTTCCTGGCTTACAGTTGCCATCTGGGTCAGTGAATGATGAGGGTGTAGCCCGGTGCTCGTTTCATCACACGTTCCATTCAGCTCTCTGAAAGGAAGTGGAGCAATAGTTTGTGTTTCATGTGGTTGTTAGGTGTGACTTGTTGGGTTTTTTAAACCAACATTCAAACAAATATCAAGAAGCATGAAGATGACTTCACAGATTGGCACAGCATGGGAATCAAACTGCTTCTATCAATTCTGGATCTTACCGTGTGATGAAACGATCACTGCACGTGGCGAGTCAAAGACAGGAAATGGATCTCAGAACAGATGCTCAACCAGGATGCTTTTAAAAATGGTTGCCCCCAAAGAGGTCTAACAATGTCTTCTTAAAATTTTAAGGACCAAAGTAACGAACAACATCACGCAATCGGACTTATCGTAAGTTCAAACACTTTTTGTCCATGATCGGAACAAAAAAACCCTCCAATTCTGGAAAAAAAAACTTCTAACTTTCTCTTCTGGCATAATGTACGTCTTCTTCTAGAAACACTGATGAATCAGCTCTTTAGAGCATGCCGTCTAATTTGGAGATCAGCTCCATCTGATGCTCTGTCTCTCATGTCTGCATCTTCTGTCTTCTTAATGAAAACATAATTTCAATCTGAGATTGGATTTCTTTTTAGCGGGGCTGGGCAGCTACTCTTTTCTTCTTTTAGACACAATACAGGTGCTGGCCAGTAAATTAGAATATCATCAAAAGGTTGAAAATATTTCAGTAATTCCATTCAAAACGTGAAACTTGTACATTATATTCATGCAATGCACACAGACCAATGTATTTCCGATGTTTATTACGTTTAATTTTGATATTTATAGGTGACAACCAATGAAAACATCAAATCTGGTATCTCAGAAAATTAGAATATTCTAAAGGCCAATGAAAAAATGTTTGTTTCTCTAATGTTGGCCAACTGAAAAGAATGAACATGAAAAGAATGTGCATGTATAGCACTCAATACTTAGTCGGGGCTCCTTTTGCCTCAATAACTGCAGTAATGCGGCGTGGCATGGACTCGATCAGTCTGTGGCACTGCTCAGGTGTTATGAGAGCCCAGGTTGCTCTGATAGTCGTCTTCAGCTCCTCTGCATTGTTGGGTCTAGCGTATTGCATCCTCCGCTTCACAATACCCCATAGATTTTCTATGGGGTTAAGGTCAGGCGAGTTTGCTGGCCAATCAAGGACAGGGATACCATGGTCCTTGAACCAGGTGCTGGTGGTTTTGGCACTGTGTGCAGGTGCCAAGTCCTGTTGAAAGGTGAAGTCTGCATCCCCATAAAGTTGGTCAGCAGCAGGAAGCATGAAGTGCTCTAAAACTTCCTGGTAGACGGCTGCATTGACCCTGGACCTCAGGAAACAGAGTGGGCCAACAACGGCAGATGACATGGCACCCCACACCATCACTGACGGTGGAAACTTTACACTGGACCTCATGCAACGTGGATTCTGTGCTTCTCCGCTCTTCCTCCAGACTCTGGGTCCTTGATTTCCAAAGGAAATGCAGAACTTGCTTTCATCAGAAAACATAACTTTGGACCACTCAGCATCAGTCCAGTCCTTTTTGTCCTTGGCCCAGGCGAGACGCTTCTTGCGCTGTTTCTTGTTCAAGAGTGGCTTGACACACGGAATGCGACACCTGAATCCCATGTCTTTCATGAGTCTCCTCGTGGTGGTTCTTGAAGCGCTGACTCCAGCTGCAGTCCACTCTTTGTGGATCTCCCCCACATTTTTGAATGGGTTTGTCGTCACAATTCTCTGCAGGGTGCGGTTATCCCTAGAGCTTGTACACTTTTTTCTACCACATTTTATCCGTCCCTTCGCCTGTCTGTTAATGTGCTTGGACACAGAGCTCTGCGAACAGCCAGCTTCTTTAGCAATCACCTTTTGTGTCTTGCCCTCCTTGTGCAAGGTGTCAATGATTGTCTTTTGGACAGCTGTTAAGTCAGAAGTCTTCCCCATGATTGTGGTGCCTTCAAAACAAGACTGAGGGACCTTTTAAAGGCCTTTGCAGGTGTTTTGAGTAAATCAGCTGATTAGAGTGGCAGCAGGTGTCTTCTATATTCAGCCTTTTCAGAATATTCTAATTTTTTGAGATACCAAATTTGGAGTTTTCATTAGTTGTCACTTATGAATATCTAATTTAAATGTAATGAACATTGGAAATACATTGGTCTGTGTGCATTGCATGAATATAATGTACAAGTTTCACGTTTTGAATGGAATTACTGAAATATTTTCAACCTTTTGATGATATTCTAATTTACTGGCCAGCACCTGTATGTGCATGCATGCTACAATAAATGTTTATTGTATGATATGTACATGTTCTACATGTGTGTTTGCTTTGTTGATGTGGGTATGCTTCACATCACATCACTCACAAATCAAAGCCATCTAGTCCACCACTGAATTGCCCTGCACACTCTGCCTGCTTACCGAGTAGTTGAGCATCCAGAGAGCACTAAACAGGCATGTGTCCCTATCGAAGACCATACCAGGAGTAGCACACGCTTTCTCTAACCGTGTTTGATTAAAACTTTTTACTTTTAGATTAGAGTTGTTGGTGCATTTTGTTTTTGTTCATCTTGGCTGTCCAAAGGTAAACATTGGTTCTATTTGTGTTATTTATTTCCAGACATCCTAACTTCTTAATTAAGTGTAACATCCACTTTGGAGGATCTGCAATTAGAGAAATCTTTTGCTTTTCGAAAACAAAACACAAAATTAGTAAAAACCCTAATGTATTTTTAGTTAGCTGTGACTAATCATATCAGCATTAAAGTTGCTGATGGTGGTTTGCTGACACATGACTCAGTATCGCGCGATTCTTTTTTTCTAATAAAACATGCGGTGGTAGTTTTAGACAGTTTTAGGAGGGGCAATACTGGACCTGTGCTTTGAAAATCTTCTTTCAGTTATTGGAGTCTCCAAAATATCCACAAATAACTGGGGCTGGGGTGGGGTGGGGGGGTGGGGGGGAAATCTTGTAAATCAGCTCCTGAAAACACAGAATGGATTAATCTGAATTGAAAAATATGGTAAAATAATAAATGGCCTGTATTTCTATAGTGCCTTTTTATGGCGCGGTATGGGGGCCAAAATTAAGACTACTGCCCAGCAGCAGGGGGCTATATAAATTCTGAAGCAAACTACCAATCTGATTAATGATAAGCTGGCGCCGGTAACTGAGAGGCTGGCGCTGCTTACTGAGAAATAGCACCTTTACCTGCATTACTACTAGATACGCTAGGGACTAGCAGCCCTCGGCTGGTCATTGACTGGTTCACACACTCCCTCTGCTGTCTATTAGCATGGATAGGCTAGCGTTAGCCTGGATGGGCTGGTGTTAGCATTGGAGAGGCTAGCCATTAGCGTGCCTAGGCTGGCCACTAGCTGTCTAGTGACTCTCCGAGACACGCTAATGGCTAGCCTCTCCGATGCTAACGCTAGCCTATCCATGCTTAAGGTCCGTCAAGGGGGTAGGAGATCCAGCTAGTGGCATGCCTAGGCACGCTAATGGCTAGCCTCTCCGATGCTAACGCCAGCCTATTCATGATAATGGTCCATCGAGGAGGTAGGAAATCCAGCTAGTGGCCAGCCTAGGCACGCTAATGGCTAGCCTCTCCAATGCTAACACCAGCCCGTCCAGGCTAACGCTAGCCTATCCATGCTAATAGACAGCAGAGGGAGTGTTTGAACCAGTCAATGACCAGCCGAGGGCTGCTAGTCCCTAGCGTATCTAGTAGTAATGCCGGTAAAGGTGCTATTTCTCAGTAAGCAGCGCCAGCCTCTCAGTTACCGGCACCAGCTTATCATTAATCAGATCAGTAGTTTGCTTCGAAATTTATATAGCCCCCTGCTGCTGGGTAGTAGTCTTAAATTTGGCTCCCATACCGCGCCATACCTTTTAGGGTTCTACAACCCCCCCAAGCCGCTTTACAACACATCCAATAATTCACTCACATATGCAGACATTCCCTCGCTGCTGGTGAAGAGCTACAATGTAGCCACAGCTGCCCCGGGGCTCACTGACGGGGGAGAGGCTGCCGAGCACAGGCGCCACCGGTCCCTCTGATTCCCACTAGCAGGCAAGGAGGGTGAATTGTCTTGCCCAAGGACACAACGACTGACATGGCTGAGTGGGACTAGAACCTGCCACCCTCTAGTCACCGGTTGGGCCTTTGCCTCTGACACAAATGTTCATAAATAAAGAGCCAACGTGATCAGAGGTAAAAATTATAGTTCAAAAGATGCATGCTTTTCTCGGACTTTGTGTTTTATGAAAGACAGTCAGTCAGCTCTTCTGGCCAACTGCTTGTTTTTCTCCACATATTATTGAGTTTATAGTTTAGTATCTGGACAGCTGCCCTTGTTTGCTTGTTTACAAGCTCAAAATGGCCAGAAATCAAGAACCGTCTTCTGAGACTCATCGGTTTATTGTTGTGCAGAGAAAGGAATGCTATCCCATCTGATGAATGGGACAGCATCAGTGGAAAACACTTGAGTCCAATTTTATCCTGCTAGAGGATCATTTCCCTGAACACATCCCCAAAATGTGTCGGACGGATATGATTGCGGTGGATCATCCAGTGCAGTAATTATTGTATTTGCTGCTCAAATTAAATTCATGCATTTTTATGCTAAACCAACTGACCTCACACGTTTAAGCATTAATATGAGTACCATCACATAAAGATCAGATCCCAGTAGCTGCCTCTGCTGCAGGAAATCAATCTAAAAGCATTCTGCCCGCTTTGGAAAATGTTATCAGTTTGTTGATAATGATCTAGCGCACGGAGAAGTCTCCGGCCCGGTTCCTGACTCATAAAATCCACAGAGGCCAGACCCATACTGTCTGCTCTTATGGCTGACATAATCCCACAGTCATTAAGTACAGTATGGGTAGTATAAATAGCACAGCATGAGCTCTGTCTGCTCGGATATCTACACGTTTTATAGGACCTGAGCTTTATGCTCAAGATATATGTGCATCCATAGTGTTGCTAAAGCTCTTTCACCTCGTCTGTGAGGCTCTTCTTCCTGCTGTCTCCCTGAATTATTATTCACCGAAAATGTTCCGATATCAATTCATTCATAGAGTAAATGATGACCACGCTGTAGTCCTTTGCCACAAACACTAACCGCATGTTTGACTGAAGCTCTGCACTGCTCGGGAAATTAATGCTAATTGAATTTATTATTTAAAGCATGCAGACAAACAGTCTGTTGAGTATTTATCGGTCATAATTCAGATGAAAACAGTTCATCTGCACTGCAAGAACTACTTGCTGCATTAATGTTACATTCATTTAAAGAAATAATCAATAATGATGATAATGATTTAGGCCTGAATCAGATCTAACTTTTTAATGCCCAGCTGCTTCTGGTTCATTTCCCACTTACAAGGCCAAAGATCGACTGCTCCCCCACATGTGACGGACCAATATCTCGGCAGTCAGATATAATTAGTAGCCACCAACTTAGTTTTTTGAGGGATGTGCACGAGGCATGGGGATGGTGCAGCAGCGGGAGAAGTGAAGGAGCGAATAGACGCCACGATCTCGGCCTCTGATGATCACAGCTTTAGATCATTTTGGTGGTCATTATTTTTAATCTTATCAAAGGATAAAATCATCATTCTGAGTCATTCAACTCATTCCTGTTCATCTCAGATCATCTGGAAATGTCATCTAGAGCGACGCAGTCACGTTGAAAGATGAGATAATACGCCACAACAACTGGATTCCATTTCAGTGTTGCCAAGAGCCCGAGGGGGAGTCAAAGGAGGAAAGGGTCGATAAGGTTGTGTTTTAGAGCGTGGTGGCCTGATTAAACAGAACCGATGTTTTTCATGTCTGGGTTCTGTTCATTTAAACCTGTGAAGCTGAGAGCAGTCCACAGAAAATAAAACTCCTTATTTGTTGTAATCAGTTATAACAAAAGCAGATTTACAAGGGAATTACTTCCCTTTTGGGTTGGAAAGTCTCGTGGAGTTCAAGAAGAGAGGATGGATTTGGTGTTCAGTAGTTTACAAAGGTTTGCTGGTGTCAGATTGATTTCATGAAGCTCTTTTCAGGCTATGGAGTAAAAGGAAATTGACCCAGACTCGACGCAGCGTTTCAGGTCACTGTTTATGTTGTGTGTACCAATAGTCTGATCGATGATCGGCTTTTATAATACAGGCGTTTCATCGTGGGTCACATGCAGGCACAGCAGGTGAAAACAGGTTAAAAACACAAGAAGCTCCTCTCAAACTGTAAGCAGGCAGGGGTGTGCACGTGCAGTCACTTCAGTTTGTGTCACCAGGGTTGATTTTGTTACTGATGATTGGTTTTGTTTATTTTCAAATTTTCCAGAGCACCATCAACCCAGTGGATGGGATCTACCTGCCCCCCCAGGAGACCCCTGTAGTCAACTCCACGATGCCAACACAGACCACACTACCCACAGGTAAAACTACGTGTGTCTCTAGTGTGGGGGAAAACACATGTCATCCAGAAAGGTTGTTTTTATTCAGTCTACACAAAGGTGACAACAGCACCCCCTGGTGTTCATAATACCATTTTTTTTTATAGAAGTGACAGTTGTTGTTAGCCTAGTGAACTAGACCAAATTCTTGCTTTGTAAAGAATGGTCTAGGCATGCTCCATTGGAACCACAGCAGCTCCTACCAGGACTCTGGCTGGCCAATCACAGCTCTCTAGAGGGGTTTCAAACACATAAAGAGCTGTGATTGGTCCATAATGGTGGGCCAATCATAGTGCTCTATCTGCTTAGTGAACAAATCACAGAGCTTTATCTGCTTTGTGGGCCAATCAGGGCACTCTATATGCCTGGTGGGTGGGATGATGCAACAGAGTGAAACAAGAGTATGTCACATTCATTGTCCAGTGGAATGCGGAGATCATTTGAAAGACAACGGTAGAACCCGCCCCACAACCGAGAGCCGTCAGTGGAGTGTGGCCAGGCTAAGTTGTTGTTTGATTAAATTAAGAATTGTTGATTTGACCTCAACCACATTCCAGTGTTACGTTGTGGGTGTGATCATTTTCTTTCTTTCTAGTTTTCATTTTATTTATCCTGAAATACGCTTATTTGTTGAATTTATGTGATTATGTTATCTTTTCCCACTATTCTTTTTAAAATTAGGTGTATTATCATGGTTAGGTTCTTATCCTGACTCAGACAAGTGATGAAACACCATAAAAAAGATCTAATTTGGGTTTCTTAATAGACCCCCTCTCCTCCTCACAGCTTAAGCTTGTGTCTGCATGCCCACAGATCTTTTTCCCAGACATATTAGAAATCAAGACATCAGTCTCGTCTCGCTTCCTTTTTAAGATCCAGTACAAACTTGTCTGCCTTTCTTTTTCCCCTGAAGACGCTTCTCAGGTGTGTAAATCCGACCAACGACCTTCATCATTACCAGTTGGTCCCGTGGTCACAGTGATGGGAAGTCTGCAGACCCCAACTCCTAACAGCACAGGTAAACGTTCATTTTCTGCAGCATAAATGTGCAATAAATAGATGAATGCACCATTAGCTCCATGCACAATGCCACAGTTGCTCATTGTGCAGGAAAAACAACCGTTTTGCCATTTCAGGACAGTTTAGGTGCAATGAGAAGTCAATAAAGAAAAAGTTGTACTAAGTGTTGTTGCACGACTGCGTTGGTGAGCATTAGGTAAATAAAAAGCCGAGGTTGTTGCCAGTCTGTCGTCGGTGCTGAGGCAGCAGTGTTAAAACGCTGCGCGGTGCATTAAGGAGGCTTGCTGCATGCTCAAGTGCACAGTCATTACACTCTGCAGAGGAAGGCTCAAGGTTTTCTCTTCACATCTTGCAACTCAGTTTCTCAGTCTTGATTTGATTAAAAGAGCTTGTTCTCCATCTCGTTTGAAGAATGACCGTGTCTGACCCGTGTTCTGATAGGGAGCGGACCGTCGGGCCCCAGCAGCGGCGTCGCCTCTCCAACTCTTATCCCTCTGCCCTCCCACCCTGTGCCAGACTTCTCTTACTCCTCCAGCGAGGATGAATTTTATGATGCTGATGAGTACTACCAGAGCAGCACTTCACCCAAACACTGCGCAGAGTGAGTGTATTGTCACACCCCCCCACACACACACACACACACACACACACACACACACACACACACACATCCTGCAACCAGAGCATCCTGCTATAGAGCGGTTGTTTAGTAGCATGTAAGCAACACTGTCATTACAGAGCTCAGCATCTCAGGTGGGGGAAAAGCTTAGAGTGCATAAAATCCACCTGCATAAACGGCTCACTACAAAGTTTTAATGTACTTTTAACTCCTTTATCCTCCCATCTTCTACTTTTCTCTCTAACTCTCCTGTTTTACACCCCGCCCCAGCTCCTCAGGACCCCCCGCCGCCTCACCTGCTGCTAATGACGAGACAACGTTGAAGCGGCCCAACACCACCGAGTCCCTCAACTCATCCATGTCCAACGGCACCACAGACGCAGGTGAAAACACTCATTATTGTGGCCGTTTGTGATGAATGAACGTCTTGGATATGAAGGTCAGAATGTACGTTTCTTAGTACCAGCAGGTCAAAACCATCTTCGAAAGACAAATGTTAAAGGAAAGCGAAGGAAAAAGTTCCTTTTTACTTGAAAAGTCGCAATGAAAGTTGATCTGTCGTTATCATCTTCTACAGAGAAAAGGGGGAAAATATCACGTGAATGGAATGGATAGTAGAGGTTAGAGGTGATATAAACCAGACGTTCATGGATCTCAAAAGTTAATTGAGGCTTGTTTTATTCAGAATTTCCTAAAAGTACAAAAGGAGAGGAAAAGGTTTTGCTGTTTCTCTCTGCGAAACACGAGATGTAACCACACAGCCACGACTCACCAACTGCATGAGGCCTGTGCTGCTGTTTTTAGATCCGTTTGACAGCCATGACGACCGTGATGACGACGGTGAGGGGGAGTCTGTGGAAGAGCACAAGAGCGTCATCATGCATCTGCTCTCTCAAGTCCGCTTGGGCATGGACCTCACCAAAGTATGCACCTGTTTTTCTGCTTCTGTCCTGCTGAAACTGACCCTTCCTTTAGATTTCCAACATTCACCTGAAAACGTTGTCTCTGTTGTATTTTACAGGTGGTCCTGCCTACCTTCATCCTAGAGAGGAGATCTTTGTTAGAAATGTACGCCGACTTCTTTGCACATCCCGACTTGTTTGTGAGGTATGTCTTTTTCCTTTACTCCATTCAGCCCGATAGTATGTGTGAGTGTCCTGTTAACGCTGCTGCATGGGGTCGTTCTCTAGCATCGCTGACCAGCCGGAGCCCAGAGAGCGCATGGTGCAGGTGGTGAAGTGGTACCTGTCAGCTTTCCACGCAGGGAGGAAAGGCTCGGTGGCAAAGAAACCCTACAACCCAATCCTGGGGGAAGTCTTCTTCTGCCACTGGGATCTCCCCACTGAGACGGAGGATCCTTCTCCACATACGGTGAGATCTGCCATCATGTCACAAATGAGTTATCATTATTAATCTTCATCTGGATTTGTATAAATACCACAATTGCACAGCCTTTCTGACGTCTGCTTTGTTGGACTCTGCAGGAGGCGGCATCAGACGGTCCAGTTCCCTGGTCTTCACCCAACAGTGTGAGTTTTGTGGCAGAGCAGGTCTCTCACCACCCACCCAGTAAGTACCCAAAGAATCTCCTTCACAGCTCCACTGCCAGAACCTTTGACCTGCTTAGGCTCAGATTTGTTTTAAGAAGGGTCAAAAGAAGCTGCTTCATTGTTTTCTGTCTTCTCTCTGTAGTTTCTGCATTCTACGCAGAGTGTTTAAGTAAGAAGATCCAGTTTAACGCGCACATCTGGACCAAGTCAAAGTTCCTCGGCATGTCTATCGGTGTCCACAACATTGGTCAAGGTAAACCTCAGATGCGCATTTTCTTTTCCTCTCTGCATTATGGGGCTGTAACAAGTTTCCTCTGCTCTTCTTCCAGGTTGTGTTTCGTGTTTGGAGCATGATGAGCATTACATTCTCACCTTTCCTAACGGATATGGCAGGTGTGTGTGTGTGTGTGTGTGTGTGTGTGTGTGTGTGTGTGTGTGTGTGTGTGTGTGTGTGTGTGCGCGTGCGCGTGCACTCTCTGACTGCTGAGGGCTGTTTGTTGACCTGAGCCCATCTCTGCAGGTCGATTCTGACGGTGCCGTGGGTGGAGCTGGGTGGAGAGTGCAACATCTCCTGCTCCAAGTCGGGCTACAGTGCCAACATCGTGTTCCACACCAAACCCTTCTACGGAGGGAAGAAGCACAGGATCACAGCAGAGATTTTGTAAGATCAAAGTGGATTTTTCCTGAAATTAAAATTTATGAAATCCAACTTTTCTATAACATTAGTTTGTTTTACTTTGCAGTTCACCAAACGACAAGAAGTCCTTCTGCTCCATTGAAGGAGAGTGGAATGGAGTGATGTTTGCCAAATGGGCGACTGGAGTAAGCACTTTATTTCTTCTTTCTTTAAGATTGTCTTTAGTACTTTGGCAAGAATGTAGCACACTAAAATAATTAAATTTGCTCTCCAGGAGTGCAAGCCATCCTATTTATGTAAATGTATAGTCTGGTCATTACCCATAGACTCAGTTAAGGTAGAATCTACTGTTGTCTTTCCAACCGTCTCTGGGTGCAATTGGACAGCACTGGGACCAATCAGAGCAATGGACAATGTGATATATTCATCACTATAAAAATCAGTCAGTGGGGCAGTTTGCCATATAAGGTCAAAGATTTACCTCTGAGAAAGGTCCATGTCTAAATTGTTCAAATTTGATGCCAACGCCAATCCTAACCAGCGCTATATATATATATATATATATATATATATTTTTTTTTTTTTTTTTTTTTTTTTTTTGCTTTGTTCCATCAAAGCTGTGCCATTTTCGTTTTTAAAAAAGCAGCTCTGCTGTAATGGTGCTAAGTCCATCCAGCATCTCACTACAAACATGGAGCACTGTGATTGGCCCAGCCCATACTTAGCCGAGCCAATGGTAGATTTGTTGAAGCTACAATGAAGCGTGGCTAGACTGTCCTGCAGAACAAAATCTTTAGCTACTGCTATGGTTTGTCTAGATACCAAGGCTAGTAGTATAGTGTTCTACGATACTACACCCTACCATACCGTGCCATGCCATGCTCTACCTCGTAACTAAAGCAAAGGCAGAATGAATCAACACCAGCATTAAATGTTATGTGATTTCTGATATTCTGAGACACTGGGTGTTTCTCAATGTCAAGGTGCCTTACGTCAGGCACCTTGATTATGAGGACACTGTCCTTCGTGTCATGGGACACGTGAGGTAAACTTATATTTATACGTATAAGTTTCAATATAAATGTATAACGAGCCTTTTACTTTTTAAATTATGTATATAATGGTCAAATTAAATGTGTAAGCGAGTTAGTACCTGCTAGCCACCAAAGCTGCAACTACTAAGCAACTAACCAACCATAACTAACAGCCGATGGCTACAATTAGTTGACTTGGATTTAAATTGGAAATTTTCCTCCGAAGTTGCTGCTGCCAGCTTCTGATCCGCCATCCTTTTGAAAATACTGCGCTGTATTCTGAGAAGACAACAAGGCTCCTCCCATGTATCCTTGGTCAGTTAGCTAAACGGCAGACAAACGTAGCACATGAACATTGGAACCAGCCTTGGCGGTTCCGAATGACGTATCTCCTCGGCAATTGGAGTGGGACCAAGTTCATCAAGGCGAGGTTCCCAGGCATTGAGAAACACCCATTGTGTTTAGTAGATTTTGCATCCTGTCAGGGAGTAATTAACACATACTTCTACTGTGATTTCAGGAAAACACATTGTTCATTGACACTAAGAAAATTGGCATCATTAAGAAGAAAGTGAGGAAGCTGGAGGACCAGCTAGAGTACGAGTCTCGAAGGTGAGAGAAGAATCTTTACCCACATTAACGGTCCTCAATAAATTCTTGAATCAAATTCAACCTAAAATGAAAGACATCTGATTCTGTTGCACTAGATTATGGAGAGATGTGACTGTGAACCTGAAGCTAAAAGACATCGAAGCAGCAACAGAAGCCAAACACCGGCTGGAGGAGAAGCAAAGAGCCGAAGCCAGAGAGAGGAAAGAGAAGGAGCAGCAGTGGGAGACCAGGGTGAGGCTTCTGGACCACATTAACAGGACACTATGTCACTTATACATTAGCGTCGGTGCAGTCTGGGGAGGGCCACCCACGCACGCACACACACACACACACACACACACACACACACACACACACACACACAGAGCTTTCTCCTCTGAGCAGCTGTCCTATCGGCTCATTGGGGCAAGAGCTCCGATAAGAGGACAGGGACACACACACAGCTCTCTCTCTCTCTCTTTTCCCCTGTTCCCACTGAGCAGCAGCTTCGTGCTACAGACAGAGAAGTGTACTTAATAACATCCAGAATGAAAATGAATCGTGCATGCGGGAACACCCCCCACACCCCCACTGGCTCATTCTACTCGCTAGTCGGTGGTGATGGGCGTAATTTCAGCCAGCCAATCAGTATGTAGTGTCACCTCGATCCCAGTCGGGCCGCTGAGGAGGAGGTCTGAAAGAAAGAGCTGGCTCAGACTTGAACGCATACCTGACCCATGTGTGAAACCAAATACCAGTCCCGTACCCAACCGTGCCGCCGCTAATGTGTAGGCACCATAACACACATCTTTTCACTTAGAAATACCTACATGCTCTTTGTGAAATGCTGCCTGGTCCAGTCCGGGCTGGGTGGCGTCGGTCCGAGTCCCGCACCAATAGGGTTTGTTCACACACTCTTGTAAAGCCTAGTTTGTGTGTGCGTGCGTGCTCATGCACATGCCTCACAGCACATCTCAGTGAGAGAGAAACAGAAGAAAAGAGATGGGGGTGGTTTCAGTCAGAGACGATGTTTACTTCTCAGCATCCAGAATAATGAATTGCGCATGCAGGAAGCCCCCTGCTGGCTGATTCTACCTGCCAGTCAGAGGCTCCCCCTAATGATAGGCATGAATTTGAGTCGGCCAATCAGTTGGCAGTGGGTGTGTTGGGTTAGTTCAGACCGAAGCAGACCACCTTGGGAAGTGAGCAGAAAAAAACCCAGGCTACCCAGATGTGAACAGTTAATACCTTACCTGGGCGGGACCGACCCAGCCCTGGTGGGAAAACAGCTAGTGCCGTACAAAAATAAATAATAAAACTCAATTTTTTTCAGCTGTAGTCTTGTTTTCGTTTCTTTAACAATCATTTATAATTAACCTGGTGTGAATTTTTGTCGTTTCTTTAGCTTTTCCACGAGGACGGGGAGTGCTGGATCTACGATGAGCCGCTTTTAAATAGATTGGCCTCCCAGAGGCACTGAGAAGACCACAGCACGCTGATGGACACAAACATGTGCAAAAAGAAATGTGCACACGCAAGAGTCTTTATAAGAACTCTTTTGCATAAACCACTTCTTATCCAAGCCTTGGGATGACTGATTGAACATGTACACTGCTTTGCATTTGACTTAAAAAAATGAATGAAAGCATCAACGATGTAACCTGAATATTAGTAAATCTTTTCTTCATATCTGGGTAATTTCATCTCTGCTGGCCCCTGAAACCAGCCACCTCCCAATATGAGACTGCAGCGCAGAGTCGATGGCTCCCGACTCCCTCCGTCAGCTCCACAATCACCCGTCGACAGAACACAAGACGATCCAGAGCAGCACTTGTTTTCCTTTGGTATTTCAGGAGGGGGAGCAAGAAGATTTGTGGTTGATGGTGTACAATTTAAGTCCATCTTGGTGAATAAGACGGCGCTCTACATCTCAGGGAATCTGGTGACTGAGGAAAGATGAGGCTGCTGCCCCCTCCCGCAGTCTGACAGCCTTATAACAGACGAGCAGATGAATCGTTGAGGGGTGGGAGAGAAGTTCTCTGCTTAAAGCCGATGTTTATACATAGATATACATATGGTGGAAATATAAATATATATTCTTTTTTATTTTGAATGTTTCTTTTCTGGCAATAGTGTGAAACTGTTAGAGATATGAACTTGATGGCTTTACATCTTTAGGAATCATTCCATTTAGCCTTGATGTTTTAGTTATTTTGGCCTTTTTTGTGCTCATTCACATGAGTTTGTGTCTTAAGCGTTGACCTGAACCAGAAGCAAAGTCCTACATCAGCCATGGCATCTAAACACACTGGATATCAGATGGGAGATCTATTTAATAAGAACATATGCAATTCAGTTTGAAGCTTTGCTGTCGGGTATGCCAAAAATGAGGTTTGGAAGAAAAAGCTAAAGGGAGTTTCAGCTGGAGGGTGAATGGTCTTCTCCGTGTTAACCGAAGGCATCTATGAACAAAATGATTGTTTACATGTTTTTTTTTTGTTTTTCTGCACACCACTTCCACGATTAGCGTTAAAACAGTCTTACGTTCTGCATATCCTTGTTCTTGTTTTATTTCTCACCAGAAAGCAACCAGAACACAGCAGTGGTTTCAAAGTCCCCCTAAAGTCAAAACTGTGTTTAAATTACTCCAAAATGTCATTTTGTAATTATCTCTATATATCTGTCTAGATATATAGGTATATATAGGTTCATATATTATTTTTTACAAAGTTACCTACCACAAAAGGCTATTTTTACCTGCTGGACTCCCCCTTTTTTTAACCATCACTTAATATTTTTGTTTGGAAGTAACACGTTGAATCTAACACCAATGAAATCTGAGTTACCTGTAGATATATATTTTTAAAAGGGTTCACTTGATACAATGAGCTTAAACCAATTTATTATCTTATTCTTGTTTTATTATTCTTTATTGCCCTTTAATTGATTAAAATGAGAACTTTTGTGTTATTTAATCAGGTTATGGATCTATATATGTTTTCAAGTCTTAATCAAAGTGAGGTTTAGTTGTTCATCTTTCCTATAAACACAAAGTGCTTGTGAAATGGTCCAAATCAAATACATCTGAAGCCATGGTTTTGTTTTATTTCCCCTCGATGTTCTGTCTTTTGTACGAGTACGACCTATTAAACAGAGGCCTTGCCATTCATTTCAGTATATCTCAGTATTGCCTGATAGAGAGCAAATCAAAACAAATGTATTTTTATTTCCTTATCATAGCCATTGATTGTATCCAATTCTCCTGTTTATTGATGCATAAAATTAAATCTCCTTGAGGTAATTCCTGGGATGACTTGTCTTTTGGATGGGACACTCCATAGATGTCACTACAGGTGAATACAGCTGCATGCCTTTAAGAAGAAGAAAAAAAGAGTTGTTATTTAGAGCTATATAAATCATGAGGTGCTTCACAAAAAATAACAAAAAAAGATTTAAAAAATATATAAAATGGGAGAAAAATAAGAATTAAGATTTTAAAAAGTCAAATATTTATGGTATCTGGTTTTTGTGCATAAGCATTCATCTATATGAAAAGACATTTCTGTGTGCTCTTATTTCACATTTAATTTCAAAAGCTGCCCTCTTGAGCAGCAGGGTTTTGAAACTATTTCAATTCAATAATTTATTTCACTCAAAGTTTAAATATACAAACTTCAAATTAGAATATAAGCATTCAAGTGTAATAGGGGGAGGAAGAAGAAAAAAATCTTATATGGCCTACCCCCTTTAACTAAGACCAAATAAATAAAGAGTACAAAATAGCCTTATACACAAAAAATAAACCGCTCTCTGTCTTCCACAAATAATATCACTACTAAAAAATTAATCCTCCATCCTCAACTCACTAACTCATACGATTTTAGCATTTTATCTTTATACATTTTTTTTATTGATCAGTAGTTGATTAATTGATTAAAATAAGAACTTTTGTGTTATTTAATCAGGTTATGGTTCTATATATGTTTTCAAGTCTTAATCAAAGTGAGGTTTAGTTGTTCATCTTTCCTATAAACACAAAGTGCTTGTGAAATGGTCCAAATCAAATACATCTGATACATTTTGTGAATGTCTGTGGCCATTTAGGTATAAAAAAGGTCAAAACCCACAAAGGAAGTAAATATTAATTTAGGGTCGAATAAAATAGATGCAGGAGAAGGCCCCATTTTGTTATGAAGGATAATACCTTATCGGTTTGGCCAGTAGGGGTCGCTAACCCTCTTTTTCTTCCCATAAGCCTTTGCGCGACAGTCTATAAAAACCTTCTGCGCACTCTTCTCGATCTCACTTCGCTCTCCTTTACCAGGTAACCCATGTTGGTTTTATCGGATGATTTTTAGCGCTTCTTTATTTTACTGTTCTCCAGTTTGACTTATGTGAGTTTTTTATTTGTCAATAAGTAGCCACGCATCGTTAACTTTTAACGGGTTATCTGAATGAATTACAGCAGGCCTTCAACCACGTGCTCATTAGCCGTGGCGCTAGCTAGCTTTTCGTGCTGTTCCTGACTTACAGGAGCATAGCTGCCTTGAATTAACTAGTTCCATGGTTACATGATGAAACATGTGTTGGTAGGGACATCTGAATGAATGTGATGAAAATCCAACACCCCTGACTCCATGGAATAACTTAAAGGTGGTGCAGGCCGGTTATTTTAGCTGCGCACACCATGGTTGTCCTTAGGTTGTATACACATTCCTAGGTTTAAAAGTGGTCTGTTTTAATGTCTTACTGCAATATAGTCATCACGGGATTAAAATATATTTCGTTCTTAGGTTCAGATGGACATACTTATGTTTAAAGATCAGCTTTTGCTATGCAGGTGAGTTGGATTAATAAACTGCTTATTTTAATGCTGAAAAGTCAATGATTAAATTCTATAAGAGTAGTGGTCAGAAAAGATTTCTGAGGATTTTATAAATGAGGCTTTTGTTATTGATGCATTTTATTTTAATAAAATCTGTAGCGTGCTAATGAGAAATGTTTCTGCAGGGTTTCAACAGCTGGATACTTGAAGGACCAGTAGAATAAAGGTAAGGTCATCTCTTTAAGTGTGCAAGTGGGTTTGTCTTCCTGAGGTGTTTCCTGTCCATGTGGTGTGTAGCTAGAAACCCTTTACTTAAAGGACAACCCTCTAGTTTTAAAGAAACGTACAACCACTTTATTCAGACTCCTCAGGAAGCATTAATCTGCTTAATGACATCTGTGCTGCAGTGATGACCAATATTTGCTACTCTTGACGGGCTGGATGATGACTTGTAACCACCTTCATCATTTGATCTGAGGCACTTAAAAAAATCTGCCTTTGCAGGTTAAACAGGGTTTTTTTTTTAAGATTTTAATTTCATCTATTCCCTTTGCAGATTCGACTCTGATCAAAGCTGACCTACTCGCAGGTAATTAACAATTTGTTTTGTAGTGGTCTATTGACAAAACTTGTCAGTGATGATTATGTTAAAAGCAATGGGAATCTCTCTGAAAAAGAATGAAAGATGACTTTGCTCTGATGCAGTTTCAAAGGCTGCACACTTGAATTTATAGTATTGGCTTTTGTTAAATTCTCTTTTCGTCCTGCAGGTGGCTTTGGTGTGCTTTTCTTCTGGTTTTTAAAGTAAAATCAAATGCAGGTACGTCTGTTTGAACTGCAGTGTGTAAAGTAAAGCATGACACAATGATGAGTGCATAGTTCAGCAGATTTACCGTGAAGAATATCACTTCTTTCGCTCCTATCTGATGTCAGTCTCCCTGGCTGCTGTAGTAATTTAACAGTTGAGGGGTTCTTACGACTTTGTTTTATGTTTCAGATCTTCTAGCGGTCAATGTGGAAGGTGAGATTAATACTTTTTTATTACAATAATGCTCAACACGGAGGTGATGAGTGCATAGTTCAGCAGATTTACCGTGAAGAATATCACGTCTTTCGCTCCTATCTGATCTGTCAACTGCAGCTGTCTGCTTTTGCCTGAATTGTAAAAGACTATTAATTAGATCTCTCCACCTCACCCCAGGCACCTGCACCTCGGGATAGAAATCGGCTGTGATGGTAAGCATGTTTATCTAGTCATTCTGAGTTGTGGCTGTTCAGATGGGATGAGTTTGAATCAGGTCGCTGATCCAGTTGAGGAAATTAGTCAATTATTCTGATCTGAGTTTTCTGTTTGTAAATTAGGCATTGTATTAAATTATCGACTAAAGTGACATTTGGTTATTCACAGCACGTGTTGGGGGGAGACCAGAAATTGACCTTGATGTTGGTTGACGGTGAGTTTGTAAATTACTTTCTTGGCATGTTAGGCCCAGGTGACCAGAAGAGAGTGGTTCACCTGGGTGAGAAGGTCACAATTACTGGAGCCTCATCTGAACTCTGGCCTATGTGATGAGTGTATGAAGCCTGACTTAACTATGAGGGTGTTTTTAGCTCTAGCTGATCTGGTCAGTGCAGAAGTCTCCATGTCACCACCTGATGTCTTTGTTTGACTAATGTTACCATCTTGTTAGGGTTGAGGCTCACTCTGAACTGATGCGTGATGCTTGACAAAGAACACCATCTTGGGTAAGAAAGTCTTAAGTTGGAAGGCTAAACTTGGGTTCAGTGATGTTTGACAAATGTCTGACCTGAACTGCAATGTGGACAGATCTGTTGCTGAGCAGCCCAGTAACTTAAATTTTGATCAACAAATTATGCACTTGTATTGATTTTGTTATATTTTTTTCTTTTCCTCAGGACTCTAAAAGTGGTAAGTGTCTAAATGTGGAAAATAGCTTTAGATGCTAAACTGCAGACTGTTGTGCCAGTGATGACAAGATTCTGCCAAATGACTATCATTGATTATAACCCCTTACCGTTCCATTTTTGTCTGAGGCAGTTTGGTCAGTAAATCTTTGACTTTAAACTTCTGATTACCCCACCCTCTTGTAATAAACTTTTATTTTTTTTAGGTTTCCAGTGCTGAGGTGGAGTGCAGATGTCTGTCAATCATTTAAAATTGTCAGAACAGATTTGAGATAAAATTTTGATTTAAAAAAAAATTGCAATAAAGTCTTGAAATTGTATCTAAATGTGTTGTTATTGTATCTAAATGTGTTGTTACTAAAGTTCTTGTGAAATAAAAGTCCTGTACAAAAACTTCCCTGCTGCACAGATGAAAAACTCCACCAATATGGACCGTCAGTGCAGGATGCAGAAGAGGCTCCTGATACTAAAGCTTTAACACTGAAGAGCTCATGCCCTAATAGTGCAATTTACAAAAAGACACATCCAGTCTGCCTGTTATGCCTGTAGTACCTGGAGCTTAAATGGTTTGGTGTCAGCAGAAGCATGATGAAAAATGAGGCTTGCCTGAAATATTACTGCTTGGGTGGAGCGTTAGTGAGGCTGAAACTCAGTAGAGTGCATCTAGAGCTTTATGGTCAGCTGATAAGGTTATATAACCACTGAATCAGACGTGTTGGAGCATCGACATTAATATGTTGGGGATGCCAACAGTGATGCATACATTAATGTGTTGGAGCCACAGACTGTACATACTGGACAAAACGATTCCAGTTGGAGCAGAGGAAACAAAACACATGGGACATTAACCCTCGAGGCCCAGGGTTCTGATGCTGCTACGGTGGATTTCTAGTCGACCTTCAATG
The DNA here is from genome assembly GCF_043380555.1 of Nothobranchius furzeri. Taxonomy (NCBI): domain Eukaryota; kingdom Metazoa; phylum Chordata; class Actinopteri; order Cyprinodontiformes; family Nothobranchiidae; genus Nothobranchius; species Nothobranchius furzeri. Next base: position 56,908,553 of record NC_091748.1, on the reverse strand, counting down.
TAAAGAGGTCAGGCATTATAGTTACAGCTGGGTCTAAATGTTTTATTACAACGGTGTAGAATTAAAACTTCATGGGATTTAAATTGACTAGGCTAAGTTTCTACAGTATTTATCAAATATGGAATAAAGACCGTGAAGTCTACAAGAAAGTAGACTTAGGAACGCGGAAGTGCCCGCCCCCTCCTGGACGGGCGGTGTTAACCACCGTTGGGTAATAAAAACAAGTGCTTCTCGTCTGCTATGTTTATCTGGGACATGAGGGCAGAAGGACTACGCAACACGCTACGAAACCCGCCGGTAAAGACTCGCCGGGTTTAAGTAAATGGGAGAGAACCGCTGGGTAGTGTCTTCCTACCGCTCCCCGATGTTAGCGCGGTGGTTGCTGCTGCTCGTCTGCGCTGTACACGCAGAGGCCGATTTCTTCCACTTCGACAGCATTAGTAACGTTTCTACCTATTATTTTAATTACATTTACTGCAACATATGGGAGGGGGAGTGTCAGCCCAACCAGGACGATGCCACACAGCAAGGTGAGGCGGAAACGCGGTTATTCTAACATGATTCAGTGTTGCATAGCTTGATGGTTTGGTCGACGTGCTGTTCCTCTGAACAGCCTCCATGTTTCAGTCTTGACTCATTATTAGATAATCTGATGATCGTGGCGTTGTAATAAAATCTAATATCAGTCTTGTGGTGGTCAGTTCCTACCAGGGAGCTGTGGCCAGGCTTTCCCCAGGACTACATGGGTGTGCTGCATCAGTGGTACTGTAGCTTGGGGCAGTGCTGCGAGTCTGGAGACTGCAGGATAACCAACAACATCACAGGTAACTCCTCGCCTGTTGGCCTTTGGAAGATAAAGCACAAAGAACTCAATTTAAATACTTTGTTGATCTGGATCTTCTCAAAACACTCTGAACATCCATGACAAAGAACCAGAAAATGTTTGATTGTATTGATTCTTTCTCCACAGAGGAGAAATTGAGCTGAAAGGTTTTTTTTGTTTAGTTTTTTTTCTTCTGGAAAATTGATTAGCCTTGTAGCCGTTTTGCTGCTTCAGTCTCTAGTGCAAATGTGTGATTTCTTATCAGTGGTGGTCACTTTAAAACTGTTTTGTGATAATAAAATCAACTAATATAGTTTTTAACCCAGATAATGTTGGCAGTGTGCTACCAACACTATAGTGGGGAGACGGTGGGCTGCTGACCTCTACTTCAGGGCGTTGTGGATCGGTGGGCAGAATACTTCGAAGATCTCCTCAATCCCACCGACACGTCTTCCAGTGAGGAAGCAGTCTGGGGACTTTGGGTTGGCCTCTCAAATCTCTGGTGCTGAGGTCACTGAGGTGGTTTAAAAGCTCCTCTGTGGCAAGGCTCCAGGGGTGGATGAGATCTGCCCAGAGTTCCTTAAGGCTCTGGATGTTGTGGGGCTGTGTTGGCTGATGCAGCTCTGCAATATCGCGTGGACATCGGGAGCAGTCCCACTGGACTGGCAGACCGGGGTGGTGGTCCCCTTGTTTAAAAAGGGGGACCGCAGGATGTGTTCCAACTACAGGGGGATCACACTCCAGAGCCTTCCTGGTAAGGTCTATTCAGGGGTTCTGGAGAGGAGGGTCCATCGGGTTGTTGATGCTCTATACCCTTAGAGGGATCCTGGATGGTGCGTGAGAATTTGCCCAACCAGTCTACATATGTTTTGTGGATTTGGAGAAGGCGTTACCAGTAAATTACAGAATCAATTTCAAAGTGCTTCTACTAGTTTATAAATCACTCAGGGGCATGGAGCCAGAACACCCAGCAGGGCGCTGAGATCCGTAGGAAGCAGTCAGCTGGTAGAACCGAACAGGGTGAAGCTGCTTTTAGCTACTATGCTGCACACAGATGGAATCAGCTTACTTGTGACCTGAAATGTGCCCCAACTCTAGTGACTTTTAAATCAAAATTGACAACTTTCATGTATTCTTCACCCTTTGAATGAATATTTCCATATGATGCGCTGTAAATGCTCAGCCTTTAACTTTGTCTTTGTTCTGATTCTTAAATTTGAAAATAATTTGTATTTTTAATTAGATCTAAATTTATTTGTGTATTTTAATTGTGCCGTCGTTGCAGGATGACCATGACACCAGAATTAGGAGCGCCTGTGCTTTTCTCTTTACATTTCAGCATCAAATTCTTTTATCAAACCCATTGTCGAACTTTGTTAAAGGCAGGCAGAGTTGTTTATTGTGTGTTTGTGTTGTCGCTGTTCAGGTTTGGCCAAGGACCTTCGGACCAAGCTTCATGGTCAGCACCTGGCCCAGTCTGTGGTTCTTAAAGCCGTGCAAGGTTTCATCAACAGCCCGGAGTCCAACAAGCCTCTGACGCTCTCATTTCACGGCTGGTCCGGAACTGGAAAGAACTTCGTGGCCCGGATTATCGCCGATAACCTGTACCGGGACGGGGTGAAGAGCGAGTGCGTTCGTTTGTTTATCGCCCCGTTCCACTTCCCACACGCCAGGCTGGTGGACACGTACAAGGTGAGACACGCAGAGCCCACTTGGCAGGGAGATGGTCAGAGCATGCCAAGAACATGGTGAATGTGCTCTTGGGACTGAGCCTGTGTGCTCAGTCAGATGTTTAGTCCTAATGTTGTAACCGAGCATACGTGGATGGTATACATGGATGTTTGGAACCTGGCGTTTATCCAACCAGGCCGCAGGTATCAGCTTGGTCCCCTCAGTTTTACACAATCACTTTGAGAGGTTTCATAATGCTGTTTAAGTAGTAATGTTGCACAAAAATATACCAGTTAATAATTTTAATGGTTACTGTTTTTAATTGGAGTTTCATAAATAATGTAAAAAAGTGTTTTATATCATTTTTTATTAAGATTTGTTCCTGTATCACGACTGAAAATTACAGAAAGATGATTGCCTCATTTTTATTACTGAACTTTGTATGTTTATTTTTTTCGTGTATTGTTTTTTTTAAATATCTAAAGACACATCACCTAAAACATGCATATTTACCATGAATAAAATCTGATTAGTGTCAGATCTGAGTCTTGATTTATTTGATTTCCTTTTCTTTTACTGATGAATCAGCTCCTCTTCTCCGTATCCAGGGCCAGCTGAGGGAGGCCATCCGAGACATGGTGCTGCGCTGCCCACAGACGCTGTTCATCTTCGACGAGGCTGAAAAGCTCCACCCAGGACTCATTGATGCTATCAAGCCCTACATGGATCACTATGACAACGTGGATGGAGTCACCTACCGTAGAGCCATCTTCCTCTTCCTCAGGTTGAATCTGGGTCTCACACACACCACAGCTCACACCTCTGGATTTCTGTTGTGACATCTCACAAGTGATGATAGAGGGGTCTGTCACCGTTGGCCTTATTTATAGAGTTTTCTTCTCCTAAATGACTCATGTCAGGTTTTTGAAGAAAAAACTTTTAGTCAAACATAACAAAAGTTTTATATATATTTTTTTATTAGAATAAAACAGTGTGAAAACTAAAAATGTGTGTAAAACAGCTTCAGTGAGACTGCAGCTTTTAACAGAAGAATTGTCTGTTATCACTCCAGCAACATTGGCGGTGCAGCGATCAACGACGTCGCGCTGGACTTCTGGCACTCTGGTCAGAATCGAGAGGACATCGGTATGGAAGATCTGGAACATCGACTTCGAGCTGAAACTATGGAGTCACAAGGTGAGGGCAAAGTGAGCAGGTTTTGTTTATTTCTCTTATCTGTTATGTCACTTTGAGTAATAAAGTTTCTTTCTGTGCCATTCAGGTGGGTTTGCCCAGAGTGCGCTCATGTCAGGTCACCTAATTGATTTCTATGTGCCGTTTCTTCCTCTGGAGTATCGACATGTAAAACTCTGTGCACGAGATGCCTACATAGCCTGGGGTCTCGAGACGGATGAGGCAACGCTGGATGAGGTGGCCAAGGCAATGCTGTATGTCCCCAAGGAGGAGAGACTGTTCTCAGCCCAAGGATGCAAGTCCATACCGCAGAGGATCAACTTCTTCCTCCCATAGATGTGGAGACACATGTGGAGATGGCGACCTGGAGGAGGTGTTCGATTGCTTTAAAAGCCCGTCTGCGTACTGAGCCATATAGGAGATGTGTCCTCCTTGCTCTGTGTGCCGCCTTCTCCTCACACAGATAAAAGGCATGTCTGTCCAGGTCCCTCAGAGACGAGCAGGCAGCGAGACAGATCTAATGTGAGACGTGGAACCAACAATCCTGCAGGGATCAGCAGTGTCACAGGAAACATGTTTACTGCAAACGGTCTTCATGTGATACGTGCTGCTGTACCCTCACCTGCTTGGTTTGATGAATCATGAAGAAAGTGCATTATCATCACTCGTTCATTTCTAGTACACTGTTTTTCACCGTCATAAATATTAGTTGTGCTGTTTTGTTATGATTCAGTAGAGTATGTGCTTTAGTTAGCAGTGGGTATTTAGTGAAATCATGTGCTGTACTTGAACATTTTCAGGTGCCAGATGATGTTTGTGGATCGGTTTAAATACACTCTAAACTATAAAATAGACATTAGACCATGTTGCACAGCACTTTTCACTACATAAAGTACTCTTTACCCAAAGATGGGATCACACTTGTCTTTAATTTGTCCTTTAGATGTTGTCTCACTTACACAATGACATTTTGTGTCACAGGATTGGGATGAGGATTAAGGGGAATTGTGTTGTTTAAACATTTTATGTGCAATAATAAGGATGGAAAATGTTACTTAAATTGTTACAAAAGTACTTTGGGGTTCTGTAAGTCTACATTTTATTAAAACACATGATTGTTTTACAGTTACAAACATTTTTATTCACTCGCCAAACTGTTGTTCACCATTATAGTATGAAAGTGTGAAATTAAGCAAGATATGGGAAAAAATAATAAACAATAAAACCAGTGCTTGTTTTTGCTATGAATAAGAAGTGCACATACATTATTCTGCATATTTAAGCAAGTAATGTGTAAATATTCTGCCAGTACTGATTGGATTTCAATAAGAGGCATGGTTTGCCCTGCAATGATCACCTGTACATGATTTCGTTTATTCCACGTTTTCAAACATATAAACTATTAAAACGTCTAAACACCAGTTTAATTACTAGTATCTGGACATCATATCTAACATGAATTCATCCACCCACTGCTTTATTTAATATTTTATTTAGTCATTTTTATGCGCTCCATCCTTGAGCATCGTCCTTTCTTGGGTGTGTACTAAGCAAACGCGTGGTCTCCTCCCGTTGGCTGGAGAAATTACCATCCAGATTTCCTCTTTCCTGATTGGCTGAGCGCTTCAACTGTTCCTTGTTGAGGTTTTCAGCCGGCGTCCAATCAGATTCAGACATCTGTTCCGAGCCGAGAGGAGAGCGACTGGACCTTCGCGGCGCTGTGGCTCGCTCTGTACCGTGACCGCATGAGACTCGGACCGAACTCCGCTGCCGTGCCGTGTAGATATATAGAGATCTTCACGTATAGGTGTCTTTGTTTTGCTGTTTGGTAGCTTTTTTTTCCTGGGCTGGACCTTTTAGCTCGTCACCATGACAACGTTGTCGCTGATTTTGATGGCGGTGTCGGCTGCATCTGTTCTGGCCGAGTCCACTGTGCACTTCCGAGAGCAGTTTGAGGACTCCGGTGAGATTTCTATCGTGAAATTATTGTTTGCTGCTATTTTGTGACGAATGTAAGCTGTCATGTTTGATGGCGGTGAATACGTGCTGAATTCAACAAGATGCTAAGTGGTTAGCATGGGTAATTAACACAATATCTTGAATGGATCGTCTGTTCATCGATGAGCCTGAAGAGAAGACGTCTATCTTTGGTCCCCCTGGATCCTTCTCCATTCCGTCTGTTTCCCACCCCCAGCTGTCACCCACCCTTATCAGAACTCCCCCCCCCCCCCCCCCCCCCACTGCACACCCATTTACTGCTAGCGGCATCCTTCCTCTGCGAGGACATGAAGTCACTCAGAGGAGTAACAAGATGCACCTGCACTCATGCATCATCAGAGAATTGTGTGTGAGTGAGTGAGTGAGTGAGTGAGTGAGTGAGTGTGATGTGATTTCTGTGCAGCTGAACCTGAGCTTGTGTGTGCAGATGGCTGGAAGAGTCGCTGGGTGGAATCCAAACACAAGTCAGACTATGGCAAGTTCGTCCTGTCTGCAGGGAAATTTTATGGGGACGTGGAAAAAGACAAAGGTGAGAGCAGAGGTTTATTTACATTTTCTTGGCCACAAAGCTCCACGATCAGTCAGAGAGTTGAAGATAAGCAGATTATTATTGTTCATCATCCCAATTGGTTCATTTAAAAAGTGACTAAGTAAAAAAAAAATTATGTTGTTTTTAAAACTCTTGCTTGAGCTGGACCCAGTGTAAGATCGTGTTGTACTGCAGGTCTGCAGACGAGCCAGGATGCCCGCTTTTATGCTCTGTCAGCCCGTTTCGACGACTTCAGTAACAAGGGCCAGCCTTTAGTCATCCAGTTCACTGTGAAACACGAGCAGAGCATTGACTGTGGTGGAGGCTACATCAAACTGTTCCCCTCTGAACTCAACCAGGAGAACATGCACGGAGACTCTGTCTACAACATCATGTTTGGTAGGTGTTAAGAGTTTTACTGAGATCTGAACAACAGATGCATAGATATGATAAAGTAATTTAGTACTAGTTTAACTTACACATTTGCATACGTCTGAATTCTGATAAATTTGTCCCTTTTGGATATACACAGATTTTGCTTCACCAGATTGGTAGATGAAGTCATAACTTGCAACATTTCTTCTTGTTGATATTTTTCTTTCCTCAGGTCCTGATATTTGTGGTCCAGGCACTAAGAAAGTCCACGTGATCTTTAACTACAAAGGCAAAAACCATTTGATTAACAAGGACATCCGGTGCAAGGTAGCATTATTTATTTTACATTTGTTCAGGTAAAAGTAAAATCCAGTTTTATTTATTTCCATCTTCTTCTCTCCTTTCACAAAATTTATACAAGCTTGCTCGGATTGATTTTTGAAAGGAGTGCTTTAAAATAAACAAAAAAAAAGTACATTTCAGTGCTAAAGGTCTTTGTCTGAAGTTCTAACCTGTTTGAAACCATCACCTTTCCCTTGCAGGATGATGAGTATTCCCACTTGTACACACTGATCGTCAATCCTGACAACACTTACGAGGTGAAGATCGACAATAAGAAGGTGGAGTCAGGCAATCTGGAGGATGATTGGGACTTCCTGCCCCCCAAAAAGATTAAAGACCCAGAGGCCAAAAAGCCAGAGGACTGGGACGACAGGGAGAAGATTCCAGATCCTGACGATAAGAAGCCAGAGGTTGGTGTCATTTATCACTGCAAAAATGGGAAACTGATGGAATGGTGTGTTGCACAGAAAAGGGGCACCGGAAAAGTAAAATGACAAGATTCAGATGCAGTCACGTAAACAGGGAGCAAAATCAAGAAAATACATAAAAATAGAAATGCATGTAAACCAAGTTAAGGAAGAAAAACGGCACATAATGATGACAGAGTTAGCATAATTTAGTTTTGAGGGGATAAATGCGTGGATAACAGATTCCAAGTGCGGTCTCTTAGAGATGGTTTTTAAACGCTTTAGGTGGCGAAGTTGGAAGAAAATCGCATCACACGTCTTTAAACTTGGGTCTGGGTTTTCTAGGACTGGGACAAGCCCGAGAACATCCCAGATCCTGATGCTAAAAAGCCCGACGACTGGGATGAGGAGATGGATGGAGAGTGGGAGCCACCGATGGTTACCAACCCTGATTATAAGGTACACAACACGTGATCATAACATTCTGTCAGACTCTCTTTTATTTTCTCTCCAACAGTTTGTTTTCAGATTATTTAATAATACCTTCATCAGTGTTATTACGGAGAATGCAGGTGTTTTAATTATATTAATTTAGTATAAAAGCAACAAAGCGGCTCTCTGGCCCTTATAAAACACAACGAGCATTCTCGTTCTCCGTTAGCAAACACGATTGTTCCAGATTAACATTGTTTCATCTGAAACAAATTCTGATATAAAGGTAGTTTTCTATTTCTACCCATTTTCTGCAGGGCGAGTGGAAGCCCAGAGAGATTGATAACCCTGCTTACAAAGGAAAGTGGGTCCACCCTGAGATTGACAACCCAGAGTACACGGCTGACTCTGAGATCTACAAGTACAGCAGCATCGGTGTGATTGGGCTTGATCTGTGGCAGGTAGGTGCTCAGGAGATGAATCTTGTCACCTTTTCGGGCTTAGGTTTGAGGGATCCACTTCCTTTATATGACATGTGTCTTCACATTAAACAGTTAACATGCATTGCTGCTTTTTGTGTTTTGCGTGAAGGTCAAGTCTGGCACCATTTTTGATAACTTCCTTATCACCAATGATCCAAAACTGGCTGAAGAAGTGGGCGACGATACCTGGGGTAAAACTAAGGTAGCTAACTCTGCTCTTGCATCCTTTTTTGCAGCTGAAAACTCACTTGTTAAAGCTGGCTTTTGCGTGGCCTTCATCACCACTCTTTCCTCATTTTATTCTTTTTTCCCGGGATCCACTGATTTCCCTCTTTCCTGTTCATTTTCTCTTTCTCTTTCTTTACATTTTTAATCACAATTTTAGATTTTTTTTCTTCATTTTAACCATATTTTTAATCATTTAAAAAAACTTTTTATATTAAACTTTTTTGTTCTTGTGAAGCGTCTCATGATTTGTTATCCTGAGAGACGTTACGTAAAAGATCACTTTGTTTCTTTTTCAGCCTGAGGATGACTGCTGTAAGCCACTCCTCCAAGTTTAAATGAATTTATGAACTTTTTTGTTTGTTCCTTCAGGATGCTGAGAGAAAAATGAAGGAAGCCCAAGAGGAAGAAGATCGTAAAAACCGCGAGGAGGAGGACAAGAGACGAGAGGAGGCAAAGGAGGAAGATGAGGAGGAGGAGGAGAAGGAGGAGGAGGAAGAGGAGGAGGAGGAGGAAGGAGAGGAGCCTGAAGAGGAGGAGGAGGAAGAGGAGGAAGATGAAGGCACAGACTCTAAACTCAAAGAGGAGTTATAAGCTCAGGAACTGCTCAGCCCGTTTGCATAAGTGGGCCTCTGAATGGAGACTGGAGGGAAAGAGCCTGATGACTGACACCCTGGGGGGCGGGGCTTTGACATTTGTTTGTTTACGAAAGTGATAGGTCAAAAGGGTGGTTACTGTTTTGTTTTTCTGTTTTGATGAGCCACTTCTGCAATTATTAATATAATTATTCTTATTGTTAAAATTTGAACAATGGAAATTAAAACGCCAAGAGAGGTGATTATAAAACTGCAGTCATGTGTTTTGCAGAGGTTAATATAAAGCTGTAGCAGGAAGGTGTATTCTGTGCAAGAACGGTGCCATGAGAAGGTTTTGTTTACCTCATGAGCTTTGTTTGTCTTGTTTATTTGTGTTGTTTTGTTTGGTTAAAAATACTCCACACAAATTATTGTTTCAGGATTGGATGGACGTGGACACACTCATCCATGTCTTCTGTCAGATTCGCACAAAGAATACAAACATGCATTAGGATTAAATCTATATTTTAAACCTGCTCTAATCAGCCGTAAGTCTGAGAACTGAATCATGAGGTTGCTTTAGCCTTTCCCCAGTTATGTATGGTGTGTTTAACACTTTTATTTCCAATAAAGTCCATGCACTGTAAACTTGTTTGAGAACAACTATTCAGAGTTAATTGTACGTTTAGATCTTCGCAGTAGCATGAAATCTTCTCAACATTCGAAACACTCACCTGTAGTGTTCTCATCATTTATGTGTAAAATCTGCCTGTTCATTTCTGATTCCAACATGTCTGCACCCACCACTTTGCTCCGTAACGTCTGATTAATGCTCCTTTTGTAGGACACATTTTTGTACTAATGTTAGGAAATGAGCTGGGGCAATTGCTGCTGTGTAAAAAAGGAATTCAATAAAGGCAACCGGAACAACTCAGATGTCTTATTGTACAAATGTTTAATATCATGGACTCCAGAGTAGGGCCGGACAATTCAGTAACGATATATATCGATCAATAGACCAATGACGCAATAGGAAAACATGGTTCAGTAAGAAATTTCTTCCTTTTTTTCTATTAAAGCCTATCAATACCTTAATAGAGTCATTACTTACTCCCAACCAATCAAAAACACAGATCCAGGCACTCTCCATTAGAGGCCAACCGATTTGGGTTTTTTTAAGGCCGATACTGATTTTTAAATAATTTTGTTGCTGACGGCCGATATCTAATGCTGGTTATTAAGGCTGATATATATACGTTTTAGCAGCACATTGATTGTGAAAGACAACTGAACACTAACTGTTTGCAATATAAATTAAATAAGTCAATAAATCTTATTCATAAATAAATAAATAATAAATATTATCATTTTGGCCAAAAAAAAAGAAAATATTTAAAATATCAGTCAGCCTCTACTCTCCATCACCAAGCCCTCCCCTCTCAAGCAAAAACAGACAGCAAGATGTTACAGCAGGAAGAGGTGGAGCAAATGTCCCGTAAAAAGATTACTGTAGTTCAACAGCACGACAATGTTTAGGTTTTTACAAGTATAACAAAAACATTAGCAGAGAATGGATTTGAATTCAAGTCTGGTAGCATAACCAACTTGTTTTATCATAAATTAATGACATCAAATGGCCAGGGCTGCACTTAAAATTAATTTTCTACATTTTGTTAATAACTCAATAATTATTGGTATCGGTTAATATGAACCTTTTTTAGTCGACATGCTTCTGTTTTTAATATCATCCAGACCTACTCCAGAAGCTCTCAAATTATACAGTTTATATGAAAATTGATATAATAAACTTATATCTGTGGGTTTAGTGTTGAAATCTTCACGGACGAGTTCTCTGGGATGCTCCTACACCTGTGTGTTGATTTTCAGGTAACTACAGAGCACTTTAATCAAGCATTTCTACAAATTTTATAAATCATTTAGACTACTGAGGTGATTAGAGTGGTGGAGTCCAAGTTATATCTGCTAATGCTTATGTCCTTATAATCACAGTTCTGTTGATAATTAGTTGCAAGATGTTCTGACTTGTTTATATTTTTTGTAAACAACTTTTTTCTGTTATTTATGCTGTTCCAGCTTTTTTTTAACCCTCTCAGGCTCAAAATAAGTTTTGATAAAAGGATGAACAACTAAGTCCTTCAGGAGTACTTCTAAGTTAAAAAATGCTCATGAAATACGTATGTGGAGTAACCTGGTAGGTAGGTTTTAACTGTTGCAAATCTGCAACGCCTGCCTCCAGAGGGTTAACCAAGTGCTTAGAATGGCAAAAAAGTAAAAAATAAATAAATAAATAAAACATCTTTTTGTATTTGAAAAATTTGTCTTTTGTTGATTTATTGAATTTTATTCAAATTTTATTGGAATGCCTATTATACACTTCATAAGTAAGGGCTTTGCAGTTGAAATAACACTTGTTCTATTAAAGAGACAATGTGTAGTTTTTACCATTAATTTCTGGAAATATCCATCAAAATGTTGTTGAAAATGAATGAAATGATGCCCAGTTGTTGAAAAATATTGGCGGCTTTGTTACATATAACCATAAAAATCAGGTCTAAACTGCATGGGAGCGGCTCTAAGGGTGTTCCTCAATGTCAAGGCGCCTGGTCTTGCGAGGCTAGGCGCCTTGCTTACAAGGACACTGTCCTTCCTTGGTCAAAGAAAATGGTTATACGTATAAGTTTCAATATAAATACATAACGAGCCTTTTACTTTTTAAATTGTGTAAATGTTTATTAAATTAAATATATAAGCGAGTTACTACCCACTAGCCACCAAAGCTGCAACTAATAAGCAACTGACCATCCATAGATAACTTCTTTGGATCTAAAAAAAAAAACATTTAAAATTAGCTGACTTACTTTTAAACTTTAAATTTGCCTCCGAAGTAGCTGCTGGCTACTGGTCCGCCATCCTTTTGAAAATACAGCAGTGAATTCTGGGAAATTTTTGACCAAGCTACAAGACACATCCTGTGTATCCTTGCTCAGCTAGATAAACGGCTAACAAATGGAGAACAGACGCCTCAGTAGAACATGAACATCGGAACACCTCTTGGCAGTTCCTGATGATGTATCTCCTAGGCCAAGACATCAAGATGAGGTTCCTTGGAATTGAGAAACACCCTAAGTCTCTGGATGCCATATTGGATGCCATGTTTCCTTCTACGGGAGCCCGTGAAGACCAAATGCATTTACTGATTTGTAACAAACAGTTACAAAACTTTTGCCATTCTTAAATGTTATTTTATTACACATTTACCTCTTAAGTTGTTGCCAGTGACGAAAGGGAGTCTGATGTGCTTATTGTTATGCTAAAGTTTGCTCCCCAGGGCTTTTTGACCCTAACGGGCATCCCTTGGTAACAATTTAGTTATCTACTGCCCCCTATTGCCAGGAAAAATACACACTATCACTTTAAAGAGCAAGTCACCCCTTACAAGAAGCGTACTTCACTCCCACTTCATGTTTGAAAAATGCAACAAATGCTGTTGCCTAGCAGACCGAGAGGGTGGAGCCACTAACAAATACACACACTCACGACATTGTGACATCATAATGTACCAGTTTACATCATAGCATACCTCTTAGCCAATAGCGATGGCAGATTTAAATTCAAATCCAGTGCAGAGTTTTTACCTGACAACGGCACAACACTGACAGTTTTAGGCAGAAAATTTAAATTGTAACTAAAATGCACTTAAGTGCAAAACTATTGACTACACGTGTCTGCAGCACGATTAGACACACATTTATATAGTTTATCAGGAAAAATAGTTGATTTGGGGGTGACTTGCTCTTTAAACTTGTCTGTTAAAAGAGCAAGTCACCCTTAAATCAACATTTTGCTGATAAACTATATAAATGAGTGTCTAATTGTGCTGTAGTCAATAATTTGGCACTTTAGTGCATCTTAGTTAAAATTTTAATATTCTGCCTAAAACTGTCAGTGTTGCGTCGTTGTCAGGTAAAAACTGTGCACTGCATTTGAATTAAAATCTGCCATCCCTATTGGCTAAGAGGTACATTATGACGTTACAATGTTGCTGTGAGCTTGTGTGTGTGTGTGTGTGTGTGTGTGTGTGTGGGGGGGGGGTATTTGTTAGCGGCTACGCCCTCTTGGTATGCCAGGCAACTGCATTTGTTGCATTTTAAAACTGGTAGGGGGTGACTTTAAAGAGCACTTTTGTGCATTTTAGTTAAAATATAAATATTCTGCCTAAAAATGTCAGTGTTGTGCCATCCTTAGGTAGAAACTCTGCACTGCATTTGAATGTAAATCTGCCATTGCTATTGACTAAGAGGTACTATTTGACATTAGCTGGTACATTATGATGTCACAATGTCGTTGTGAGTCTGTGTGCGTGTATTTGTTAGCGACTCCGCCCTCTCTGTCAAGTTTAAAGTTAAAGTTAAAGTCCCATTAGTTGTCACACACTGATGTGTGTGCGAAATTTCGTCTCGTCTCGTCTTCCTCCGCTTATCCGGGTCCGGGTCGCGGGGGCAGCATCCCAACTAGGGAGCTCCAGGCCGTCCTCTCCCCGGCCTTGTCCACCAGCTCCTCCGGCAGGACCCCAAGGCGTTCCCGGACCAGATTGGAGATGTAACTTCTCCAACGTGTCCTGGGTCGACCCGGGGGCCTTCTGCCGGCAGGACATGCCCGAAACACCTCCCCAGGGAGGCGTCCAGGAGGCATCCTGACCAGATGCCCAAACCACCTCAACTGGCTCCTTTCGATCCGGAGGAGCAGCGGTTCTACTCCGAGTCCCTCCCGAATGTCCGAGCTCCTCACCCTATCTCTAAGGCTGAGCCCGGCCACCCTACGGAGGAAACTCATTTCGGCCGCTTGTATCCGCGATCTCGTTCTTTCGGTCATTACCCAAAGCTCATGACCATAGGTGAGGATTGGGACGTAGATCGACCGGTAAATCGAGAGCCTGGCTTTCTGGCTCAGCTCCCTCTTCCCCACGACAGATCGGCTCAGCGTCCGCATCACTGCAGACGCCGAACCAATCCGCCTGTCGATCTCCCGATCCCTCCTACCCTCACTCGTGAACAAGACCCCGAGATACTTAAACTCCTCCACTTGAGGTAGGACCTCTCCCCCGACCCGGAGGTGGCAAGCCACCCTTTTCCGGTCGAGAACCATGGTCTCAGATTTGGAGGTGCTGATCCTCATCCCAGCCGCTTCACATTCGGCCGCGAACCTACCCAGCAAGAGCTGAAGGTCAGAGCTGGATGAAGCTAGGAGGACCACATCATCCGCAAAAAGCAGAGACGAGATTCTCCTGCCACCAAACTCGACACACTCCACACCACGGCTGCGTCTAGAAATTCTGTCCATAAATGTGATGAACAGAACCGGTGACAAAGGGCAGCCCTGGCGGAGTCCAACCCTCACTGGGAACAGGTCCGACTTACTACCGGCTATGCGGACCAAACTCACGCTCCTCTGGTAAAGGGACTGAATGGCCCTTAACAGAAAGCCACCCACCCCATACTCCTGGAGCGTCCCCCACAGGGTGCCCCTGGGGACACGGTCATAAGCCTTCTCCAAATCCACAAAGCACATGTGGATTGGTTGGGCAAACTCCCATGCCCCCTCCATCACCCTTGCAAGGGTATAGAGCTGGTCCACAGTTCCACGGCCAGGACGAAAACCACATTGCTCCTCCTCTATCTGAGATTCAACTATCGATCGGACCCTCCTCTCCAGTACCTTGGCGTAGACCTTTCCAGGGAGGCTGAGGAGTGTGATCCCCCTATAGTTGGAACACACCCTCAGGTCACCCTTCTTAAAGATGGGGACCACCACCCCGGTCTGCCACTCCCTAGGAACTGCCCCCGATGACCACGCAATGTTGTAGAGACGCGTCAACCATGACAGCCCTACAACATCCATAGCCTTGAGATACCCAGGACGAACCTCATCCGCCCCCGGGGCTCCGCCGCTGTGTAGTTGTTTGACTACCTCAGCAACTTCTGCCCCCGAGATCGGACAGTCCATCCCCAGGCCTCCCAGCTCTGGTTCCTCCTCAGAATGCGCATTGGTGGGATTGAGGAGCTCCTCAAAGTATTCCTTCCACCGTCCGACTATAGCCTCAGTTGACGTCAGCAGCTCCCCATCCCCACTGTAAACAGTGTGAGCGAGTTGCTGCCTTCCTCTCCTGAGGCGCCGGACAGTTTGCCAGAACCTCTTTGGAGCCGATCGATAGTCTTTCTCCATGGCCTCACCAAACTCCTCCCACGCCCGAGATTTTGCCTCGGCAACTGCCACTGCTGCACCCCGCTTGGCTATCCGGTACCTGTCTGCTGCCTCCGGAGACCCACAGACCAGCCACGCCCTGTAGGCCTCCTTCTTCAGCCTGACGGCTCCCCGAACCTCTGGTGTCCACCAGCGGGTACGGGGGTTGCCACCACGACTGGCACCGGCCACCTTACGACCACAGCTAGCAACAGCCGCCTCGACAATCGCAGAGTGGAACAAGGCCCACTCGGACTCAATGTCCCCCACTGCTCTCGGGACGTGGTCAAAGCTCTGCCGGAGGTGGGAGTTGAAGACCGTCTTGACAGGTTCTTCTGCCAGGCGTTCCCAGCAGACCCTCACTATGCGTTTGGGTCTGCCAGGTCTACGCGGCATGTTCCCTTGCCATCTGATCCAACTCACCACCAGGTGGTGATCAGTTGACAGCTCCGCCCCTCTCTTCACTCGGGTGTCCAAAACATACGGTCACAGGTCAGATGATATGACTACAAAATCTATCATCGACCTGTGACCTAGGCTGCCCTGGTACCAAGTGTACCGGTGGGCATCCTTATGTTCGAACATGGTGTTCGTTATGGCCAAACTGCGGCTTGCACAGAAGTCCAATAACAAAACACCGCTCGAGTTCTGATCAGGTGGGCCGTTCCTCCCAATCACACCCCTCCAGGTCAAGCTGTCATTGCCCACGTGAGCATTGAAGTCCCCCAGCAGGACAATGGAGTCCCCTGATGGAGCACTATCTAGCACTCGTCCCAGGGACTCCAAAAAGGGTGGGTACTCTGAACTGATATTTGGCCCATACGCACAAACAACAGTCAGGACCCGTTCCCCGACCCGAAGGCGCAAGGAAGCTACCCTCTTGTCCCCCGGGGTAAACCCCAACACACAGGCAGAGAGTCTCGAGGCTAACAAAAAGCCAACCCCAGCCCTCCGCCTCTCACCCGGAGCAACTCCAGCAAAGTAGAGTGTCCAACCCCTCTCCAGGTCTCGGGTTCCAGAGCCAATGCAATGTGTCGAGGTGAGTCCGACTATATCTAGCCGGTACCGCTCAACCTCTGCCACAAGCTCCGGCTCCTTCCCCGCCAGCGAGGTGACGTTCCATGTCCCAAAAACTAGTTTCCTTGTCCGGGGATTGGACCGCCAAGGCTCCCGCCTTGGTCTGCCACCCGATTCACATTGCACCGGACCCTTCATGTTCCTCCTGCGGGTGGTGGGTCCACAGTTGGACGAGCCCATGTATCCGGTTCGGGCTGGGCCCGGCCGGGCCCCATGGGCGAAAGCCCGGCCACCAGGCGCTCGCTCACGGGCCCCAACCCCAGGCCTGGCTCCAGGGTGGGACCCCGGTAACCCTCCGGGCCGGGTACTCCGACTCTTCGTTTTCACCGCCATGAAAGATCCTTCGAACCGTTCTTTGTCTCACCCTTCACCTAAGACCAATTTGTCATGGGAGACCCTACCAGGGGCACTAAGTGCCCCAGACAACATAGCTCCTAGGATCATTAGGGCACTCAAACTCCTCCACCACAATAAGGTGACGGTTCAAGGAGGAGGTGTGCGAAATTTGTTCTCCGCAATTGACCCTGGGGGAGCGGTGAGCTGCAGACACAGCTGTGCTCAGGAACCATTTGGTGGCTTAACCCCCCAGTCCAACCCCTTAATGCTGAGTGTCAAGCAGGGAGGCATTGGGTCCCATTTTTTCAAAGTCTTTGGTATGACCCGACCAGGAATTGAACCCTGATCTCCCAGTCTCAGGGCGGTCACTCTACCACTAGGTCACTGAGCTGGTCTGCCAGGCAGCAGTATTTGTTGCCGGAGGGAGACGCGCTGCGTCACTCTCGAGATTTTGAGAAGTCAAGTGGTCACACAGGCGGAGCTGCTGAACGCTTCTTGGAAAGTCGCGTAATAGTCACAACATCACGTTGGACTTGAGAACAGAAATAAGGAAGTGACTCTATTGTTTATACATGATCAGACTTGCTGTCATGTTTTGTGAGACTCAAATTAATTAAAAATGGGTAAGTATGCTATTTATTTAAATTTGAAGTTATCAAAACTGTGGTTGGGTTTGTGCCGTAAAGCCATTCCACGTCGTAATGTCTGTTGTAAAGTACTCCACAATGTTGTAAACAGCTGCGCCGCGGCACTTGAGATAAAACTGGCACCTGTCTTCAGTGCCTAGGTGCAGCACAGCGCTTCTGGGACGCCGCGCGGCGTTCCCTGTGTACCCACTCTCATTAACTATAATGGCTTTTATTTAAAACGACGGCGCGGGTGCGGTGCGTCTGCCTTCAGTGTGCCCCAGGCTTAAGAGTCTGGTAGGAGTGACTTGCTCTTTAAATTGGAATGTCCAACCCTTTCAAGAGCAAAATAATCAACTGAATTTTTTTTAATAATGCTGCAGTTATTTTATGTTTTTATATGGTTCAAAACACCAAAAATATACACATTAATAAAAATGTTTGATCATGAAAATCTCAAAGTTTCTATCTACATCACCAGACTGCAGGAGAGACAAAATCCCACCATTCTAGAAATTCAATAATGAGGCCAAACAGTCTATGGGCCAAACAAAATCACTCCGAGGGCCACTAAGGGCCCCCGGGCCTCCTTTTGGGTGTGCCCGTATATTATGTCGATGGGCGTGCCCAGGGTTAAATGACTGGCCTGCTGTTAGTGGGTGTGATTGGACGACTCTGTATTTCGGGTCCGGTTCCAGGTTTTTCAGCGGCCTCTGTCTGTGTCTGGCAGCAGCGCAGCCTGAAAGCAGTGGGAAACAGAAACACTATGGCTGCCACTTTGTCTCTTACTCAGGTAACAGTGTCTTACAACTCAAATATAACGACAACGAACGCCGCGGGCTTCTGTCCGCGTTACTTGCGCCCAACTCAGTGGTGCTGGCCGGACTGGGCGGGCGGAAACGAGTGCTCTCCTCGACCGTCGTCGGTGTTGGGGAAGTTTTAGCCCTGCTGCGAAAAGTTTCTGTCTAATCTCTTTGGGGACTGCGTAAGGGCGTAGCTAGCCAGCTAGCCTGCCTGCTAACAGCTAGTTTATGTCCAGTGTGGGGCTGTTAGTGGGGCTTCTTTGTCAAACTTGACGTTTAGCTAACGTGACTTGGCTTTGGTTAGCAGTCTTTAAAACAACATTGCGCACCCTCTGTTAGCCGCAGGCCAGCCGGTCTTTGCTAAGAAGATGATAACCATGTGTGGCTCTCTGTTGTGGCTCTGCTGTCATATTTTAGTTGGTTAACGTTCGCTCCAAGTTTTAGTTATGTTGTGTTGCATCTTCTGCTTTCGTGTGCTTTATAAGCTACGTTGCTACTCCCATGGCTGTCTGCATGGTTACACTTGATATGGCTATAAATAGAATGAAACGTGCTTCGGTTGATGTGTTTTTATTCCTTTGACATTTTTGAAGTGGACAGACTTTATTATGTTCAATTATTTAATGTAAACGTTGAGTTAATTTTTAGTAGTGCAGCTTTAAATAATGTAAACTGTCGTTCTGAAACCAGTAAGAGGAAGTTAACTATGGCAGCCACTAGCTCGTTCTGCTGTCAGAAGTAAAAGCCTGTTGCTAGTTGGGTGAAGAACCCAAAGTTGGTGAATTGTAAGTTATTTAGCAGGTAGCGGGCAAGTTTAATTGGTATGGTCACCCGAGCCTCTGTTGCCTCTGTCAACAGAGCAGGAGCAGCGTTGTCTCTGTGTTTTCTCTTCATTGCTGCTGCTTCTTGTCTGATTAGTATCTAATCTGACCTCCATGTTTCTGCTGACACTGTTTACCATTTTATTGCTGTGACAATCAAACATGTTGAAATGTCAAAGAGAAACCAGCCTGTCCTGTTAACAAATGCAACATGATGCATCTTGTTGAATGCCAAAGTTTTGAATGAACTATGCAATAATGGTTATAGTTTTTTTTCACTTTATGGCTTTTTAAAGAGTGCAGTACAATGATGACAGTGTCACAGCCATCGATAGTTCCAGGCACACTACTGTGTTACAATTTCTGTGTGTGTGTGTGTGTGTGTGTGTGTGTGCGCGCGCGCGTCAACAGTTATCTCACTTTAAAATTGGCATTTAGTTGTCCAAAGTAGCTGACAGACAACTGCTGATGACAGGCTATGTTTTTTTTCTTATGTGCCAGAGTTGGTTACATAATTTACTCCTAAGCTGATGTTGCTGTTTTCTTCTTCATCTTCATATTGGTTTGGAGATGGAAGGAAAGCTTTTAAGACTGCTCCTCAGCACATCCACTTACCAGATAATTGCTGTCCACTCCTTTTCTCTATTTCATGGAAGCTACCATTTAGCATTTTTAGTTTAAAAACAGGGAAATGCTGATTTGTTTCCTGTTTAGCTCAGATGAGAAGAGGAAAGAAGGGATATTACATCAGAAAAGCAAATTACTCTCGAGTGTTAACATCTTGTGGCTTAGTTTGAACACAAATCACAGGCTTCCAGAAGGTATCGTCATGGTAATTCAGCTCAGAGCTTTAGTATCAGTTAGCCTTGCTTTGCAGTTTCATCACCAGAAAATAATGATTAACTTTGCTTTGTATAAAAAACACAAAGATATGTTTGTCATTTAATTTTTGCATGAATAAAGACTCACCTCTTAGAACCTGTAACAGTGAAAATCTAATTATTCAACAATCAAGAATCCCAGTAGTGGCATCACTTGTTCTTCACAAAAGTGGCATTACTTCAACGTGTCTTTGGTTTTACTGATTAATTATGATCAGTTCTGGGATAAGCTAACATTTTGTGGCATATTTTAGGCTTTATAATATTTTAAATTTAAAGGTTAAATCTACTGGTGCATGTACTCTAGTGGCTCTGTGGCTTTTTAAACTCTGTGGTTAACGTTTTCAGTTTTTGATCTTCTGACTGATTTTCTCTAGCTGCCAGATTATATTTTATTCAAATTTGTAAACTAAAAAGATTTCTTAGAGAAATACAGACATTTTAGGTTTTTGTAACTGACACTTTAAAATTTTGTTTTGGACTCTATGAAACGCATCAAATGAGGTTTGCAAAATTTACAAACATGCTTTTATTTGTTTTCAGCTTTCCAGTGGAAATCCCATCTATGACAAACATTATCGACAGGTAATGGAAACGACCACTCCTCTTCCCTTTGTTAAATTATATTATAAGCATGAATATTTATTATAGCAATTTAAATATCAGTAGTTTTTTTAACCAATGTCATTCAGTTGTGTCAAATTCAAACAGACTAACACAGAACAACCGTTTTTATCTGTTGCTTTTGTGAATTTAAAATTGAAATTAGCTGTAGAGCTTTCACTGGTGAGTTCTCTCTTCTGCCTTTTCTTTTCCAGCCTATGAATTAATAATGTTTCCCTTTGACAACCATTCAGGGAAGCTCCCTCTGGGCTTTCTAATGGAGTGCTGAGCTAATACTACAGAGATTATAATAGTTCTGGTTAAAGTGAGACACAGGCTCTTTATTCAGAACCTGTGCATCCGAGCGTCATGCACATTAAACATGCTGCTGTGGGCGTGCATGCAGGTGGATCCCACTGGCAGCGGGCGGGTAGCGGCAGCTGATGCGGCTCTGTTCTTGAAGCGGTCAGGGTTGGCTGACATGGTCTTGGGCAAGGTGAGCTAAGTTTTGTCTCAATCCCAACTTAGCGTCTCTGTCTTGGCTTCAGGGTTAACAGTAGAACTCCAAAGGCAGTCGTTTTGACTGCTTCCTGACTTATGTGTCCTTTAATTTTCATGTTAACATTGATCAAATATCAATAAAGAAATATTGTTATTTTTGTCTCTATATCCAGCCTCGCATTCCAACGGTCAGAATGCCAATCGTCATAGTGACTGCTAGTGGGAGTTCTAGTTGTGTTGGAATGCTGGCAGAACTAATGTTAGTAGTGTTTAAAATAAATGCATAATGATATCTTCGTAGATCTGGGATTTAGCTGACTCTGAAAGAAAAGGAGCGCTCAATAAACAGGTACAAACAGAGGACTTTATGTCATGGTGGGTTTATTTTTGGTGCTGGATCGACACCAGGCTTACATTATTCTTTCTAATGTCCCTTCAGCAATTCTTCGTGGCGCTGCGGTTGGTGGCTTGTGCACAGAACGGCCTGGAGGTGGCGCTTAAAAGTCTTAATGTGGCCGTTCCTCCCCCCAAATTTGTAAGTTTGTGACTGAGCCACAAATGTTCTGTAGATGGGAACTTCCTCATACACGGACACCACCTCTTTGTTTCTACTGTTCTGATTTTTTTCTTGTAGTTAAACATTTATTTCTGGTTATTACGTTTATTATACGTTTCTGTGTTTGCAGCATGACACAAATAGCCCTTTGCTAGCAGGACAAGTGGCCGCTGACGCCCCCTGGGTTGTGAAGGTGAGCAGTTTTCATTTATTAGGTACAAAGCATTTATGCTGTGTTTACTAGTGAAATCATTTGGTTTATTATTGATAACGCAGATTAGGGGTAGCCCGATATATCGGGGGGGGGATATCTCGTAGGAGTGGTGCTGGAATTTCAGCCATGTCGCAGCGCCATGCTTGAGCCTATGTAGGTGAAACAATGTCTTTGGTCATGGCTGACTCCTGTTATGAAGCCGGATATTGACTCTCTGATGAAGAAATTCACTCATCCCGCCGGAAAGATGGGGGCTGCTGCAGCACACAGCAACCGACAGCTGATGCTACACTTACGAGCTCCAAACGTTGGGTTTGAAGTTTGTGTCCCCGTGTTTGGGACGTGGTGGATGTAGAAATGATGGTTAAAAACACAAGTAATGTGACCATAGTGGCAATGTAAAAAAGCGACAGATGCATTACATGTGGAAGTCAAAGTGTGCCACATAATCCTAAAAATATTCTTCCCCTCGGATCAAATGATTATATTCAAGGGAAGGACGTCCCTGAAGCTGTCCAATCCCAAAGAAAGCGGACAAATATGTCTAAAAAGCATTTCTATTGATTGAGGCCAATATAAACTCATACAATATAAAAGATAAACAATGCAATAACATTTTCAAAAATGCTTTATATATGCATATATAAATAAAAAAATCAAAATAACGTAAAAATAAGAAGGAACATCTGAAAAAATGATGCATTCCAATATGGCAGTATGATGACATCATAATATGTGAATTAGATGAGTGATTTTGCTCCCAACACAAACTTTGACTCCTACTGAAGATTTTCCTCATTTACAGTTTATCTTCATCTCTAACCATTTTCACGCTACAACCTTTTGAAATAGTCATGTCAACATTGAATATTTTCTTAAACACTCTGGCACCCAAAGAGTTAACTTTACCTGTCTGACTTTGACGCTGAGCAGTGCACAAAGTTAAGATTTAACAGTTAAGTTCAGAGTTGCCAATAGTGACATTTTAGCATGAAATAAATAAGGTGGAAAATTTCTAGATATCAGCCATGAAAATTTGCAGTACATATCAGCTATCGGTACTGGGAATAGAAAAACTAATATCCATCGACCTCTAGTGCAGATATGTGTGTTAATAACAAAAAACAGGAATAGGATTAAATTCTTCAAACACAAATCAGATTTTTTTAATTTTTATGTTTTGGTCTTTTTTTATTTTTTTATTTTTCCTTTTTTCAAAAGATGCCCTAAATCAGATTATAGTTCATGTGCTGCAGGAATACAAGTGTGAGTCCTCACAGGGTAATTATTGTTTATGTTGATTTTTATCCTCAGCCTGAAGAGAAAATGAAGTTCGACAACATCTTTGACAGTTTGGGTCCAGTAGGAGGGATGCTGTCGGGGGAGAAAGTCAAACCTGTCCTGCTCAACTCCAAACTGCCGGTGGACATCTTGGGCCGAGTAGGAACCACTAAAAGTGTTTTTTTAATGTGATTTTTAGCATTTTGGCAAAGTGATTTTATTAATTGAAGCTCTTATTTAGATTTCTACTTGTTAACTGGTCTTTAGTGTAAGCTGTTCTTGATAGTTAAGGGTAAACGTACCGAGTTATTATGAAATGGTATGCAGAGGTTGTCTGACATTACATTTAATAATTAGTGTTAAAGATGGTGATGATGATCTCTGTGTTTTCTCTGATCTGATCTAAAAGTATATGAAGTGAGAACTGATTCTGAGTCAGCTGTTTACTGACGAGTTAAATGTGTCGTATGGTTTCCTATGACCGTGTCGTCTTTGTGTTGAAGGTGTGGGAGCTGAGTGATCTGGACAGAGACGGCATGTTGGACAAAGATGAGTTTTCTGTGGTACGGTATGAGCTGATATCACACGCCAAACAGAAACCTCTGGGGTCGGGGCTCTTTCATCTGATATTAGTTTCTGTATGATATGTCGTTGGTTAGGTTCATGGCTGAGACTTTCTTACAAATCTGGTCGACACAGAATGTTTTCTAAATGAATAGACTGTTTTATATAATTGATGCTTTGTTTTGCGTATGAAGATACTAACCCGTTCTTCTATGTTCTGTAATGTTTGTGCTGGGCTGTTACAGGCGATGTACCTGGTGTATAGGGCTCTAGAGGGCGAGCCCGTTCCCATGTCCCTGCCGCCTCCCCTAGTTCCGCCCTCTAAGAGGAAAAAACCTGCCATCCCTCCTGGGATGCCCCTGCTGCCCTCACCTCCCTCCGTCAAAGACAGTCGCTCCTCCCACGTTGCCTCTAAGAGCGTTCCCCACCCTCCCAAACCCACTCCAGCTCCCGTCCCAGCTCCCGTCCCCACTCCAGCCGCTGTCCCTGTGAGTACTTCTCTCTCTCTCTCTCTCTCTCTCTCTCTCTCTCTCTCTCTCTCTCTCTCTCTCTCTCTCTCCTTTGCATGCTGCATTCTCCAAGCTTTTGGGATTTTCTTTTACTCCCAATAACTTCATCATAAAGATAGGATGATTTCAAACTGGCTTTCTCAGTGTGTTTTTCAAAAGAGCAAGACTAGAAGGAGTGTGAAGGTGAGTGAAGTTGTAGTTGGGTGGTAACCGGATAGGACGTGCAGACATTCACCTGTTGTCATGGACCATAAAAAGTCTCATTATATCCGAACAGTGGGTGGTGTCTCCTGCGGACAAAGCCAAATTCGATGAGCTTTTCAACAAGACAGATGGGGACATGGACGGTTTGGTGTCTGGAGCAGAAGTGAGAGACATTTTCCTCAAAACCGGGCTGCCTTCTGCCACACTTGCACGTATTTGGTAAGTAGAGGCGGTGAAAGATTACAGGACAGCAGCATGTGCTTTTACACCAGACCAGTGAAACATCCATTTTATAGATTTTTATCCTCGCATGGCTGATTTAGCTTCCGTCCTGCCGTGATGATCCCATGTATCGGCTTCTGTAATGGTTGGTCAGGTTTATAGAAGCAGTCGTAGCCTGAGGTGTAAATCATTTTTTTTACGCAACTCTGCGTGTTGGTCCTCAGGGAGCTGTGTGACATTGGAGACATCGGGAAGCTGACCCGAGAACAGTTTGCTCTGGCACTTTATCTGATCAATCTGAAGCTGACAAAAGGCCTGGAGCCACCGCAGTCCCTCACCCCAGAAATGATCCCTCCCTCCGACAGACTAAACATGAAGCAGGTGAGCCACCCTCTCTGTGACCATCACCTGTACGCGGATCAGAATAGGAGCTAGTTTGTTACTGATCAGGTTTTGTTTTATATATTCGGCTCTGTGATCTTTTTGTTTTACTTCATTCCTTTTTTCCCCTTCTACATATTGGTATCTGGCTCTTTGATGAAATTAAAAGCAATGTGGTTGTTTATTTGTTGTGTCGTAAAATTGTACTTTACTGAGGGGTTCACACTAATTTGTAATTATCGTGTCTTTTGCAGAACAACATTGCTAACCTCGCAGCTGACTTCTCCGCCATTAAGGAGCTGGACTCTCTCAGTAACGAGATTGTTGAGCTACAACGGTAATCATTTCTCTGAATACTCATGTAACGCTGCCATTCACAGAGAAGCCATATAATACTTGTCCTTTCACATGCAAGTAAATCTGTATGTTTTCTTTAACCCTCATCGCCTGCATGAGCTGCAGAAAGAAAATAGATGGGGAAAACGCTTGGATCAGAAAAGGCCAGCCTCTTCTGTGTTGCAGGGAATATTTACATTCATGGACCCGCCCACTTTAGCTTGTGACTACGGGAAGGGGAGAGCAGAGCCCGTCTTGGCTAATGGAAGCTAACCATTAGCACTAGCAACTACACAACATGGCAGAACAGATTTTAGGCTTGTGATATCTGTGGAGATGAAACATCAGCATTATTGTTGCCCCAAGTAAAAGGAATGAGCGAAGGCAGCGGAAGATTTGTGAATCTTTAGCCAATCAGAGGCATTGTGCTAGCACCCGATTGGCCAATAGCAACACAACTCTACCACTGAGTCGGTTTACTTTGCAAATTAACTGTATATCTCCACAAGTAACACAAGCCTGAATGAGTTGTGCCATGTTAGATTTGCTAATGCTAATGGTTAGCTTCTACTAGCCAAGAAAAGGAACATTTCTCAATTTGCGTTCTGAACATGTGTACTCACCTACTTGTGTAAATCAACCTTGGACGAAGTACTTGTCCAGTCCTAAATGCGTATCCCGTTCCCGGATGTGTTCTTGCTCCACACATCGTACCAAGGATGCATCAATGGGTGTTTCTCAATGTCAAGGCACCTTGCTAGGCCAGGCGAGGTTGCAAACCATTATTCCTCGAATGTAAAAAGGCAGAGGACAAAGCTTATAACTGTGGTGTTTTAAATAAAAAATACAAATTAGTCCAAATAAATAAGTATAAAGGTGTTGGTTTTGTGGATAATTGTGTGTAGCCTGTACAATTTGCTGTGTTTGGGTATTTTATTTTATTTTTTTCAGACTCCTCATGATACCTCAAAATGCTAATTAGCTAACCCACTATCAAAATAAAGCCAGCTTAGCCTTAAATAGCTCTGTTTTGATGAAAAATAAACCCTTTTCCTCCTTTAATAGCAGGAAAAGCTGACATTTTATCAATTTAGATTAAATGTGGACCAAATGTTGTACAAATATAATGTTTTCATTGTTATTTTGTTTAAGGGATAATTCATACTTTTTTTTTCTTTCTTTCACGTCATTTTTTTTTCAACCGTAGCATAAAGCAGCACTTGTTGCCAGAATGGTTATGTTCTAAATGTCGTCCTTGTTCTCCAGTGATCAGTAGAATGAACTTTCTGCTGTATTTTTCAAGAACGACCTTGTCAAGTACACAAGAATGTACTAGCATACTTTAGTAATGAGAAACGGCCATGTTCTGCTCTGCTCTCACCTGGACACAAAACCAACAGCAGCCTTCGTCGTCATGAGCCAAGATGGGCGAGTCCATGAATGCCAAGTTTCAGTGTGACGCAGACCTGTGTGGCTTTGTCTGACCCGAGCATTTCCCCATCTATTTTCTTTCAACAGCTAATGCAGGAAATGGGGTTGAAGACTATTCACCTTCAGCCTGCATGGAAATCTCAGAGTAATTTATCGTGTTTCAAAAATAACAAGTAAAAAGTGGTTTCTCAGTGAACTTGGTCTTTTAGCCACATTGGTTAATGCTATTCATTATTTAGATGTTTAGAACCATCCAATAAAAAGTGGTATGTTCCAATGTCAGATTGGGTCGTAAGCGTTGTTCACAGGTTTTTGTGAAAATAGTCAAATCTGAATAGCCATAACCTGAGCTGACCAGCAGGGTGCAGTGTTTCTCTTCCCATTAAGGACGTAAAGCCGCATCATTGCTGATGCACTTTGTTTTGGTTCCATCTTAAGGTGGTATTTATGAGCCACTGTTTAATTAATGCAAGCTCAGTGATACAAAATGAGCATAGAAGTCTTAACAATGTCAGTGATGCCAAAAAAAATTGTGTTTTTATCCAAGTCTTGGATTGCAGAATTCAGCAGATGGTTTAAAGTTGGTTTCATTAGTCGTCATCACACACTGGTCAAATTCATCTCCACATTTGACCCATCCCCGTGGGGAGTGGTGAGCTGCAGCAGTGGCTGCGCTCGGGAATTATTTGGTGGTTTAACCCCCAATCCAACCCTCTAAGGCTACATTCACACTGCAGGCAAAAGCACATCAAAATCAGGTTTATTCCACACATGCACACATTTCTGATTTTTTTTATGGCAGTCTGAATGGCACAGATGCCATTTTCTTCAAATGTAGTACTAATTCCGATCTAATGTTTTTGAAAGCGACTGCAGTCTGAACAGTCTTGTCGCATTAAATCTGTCTCCTATGTCACTGAGTCAGCGGAGGTGAGCGTCGTGAGTGAGGATGTTCCTGAGGAGCGCTGTCGGAAGGGTTCAGGAGTCTGTCTGGATGTCCTGTTTTAAGTTTTGGAATTAAAAATACAGGAAATCATGTGAGTGGGAGGTGCTGTTGGAGCGAAGCATTTCACCCGTCTCCGTGGGGGGGGGGGGGGTCTCCGTGAATGAACTAACAGCGGAACGTTTTCAGTGAATAATAATTCAGGAAGAAGGTGGAACAAGGAGTAAAATAATTTACAGTTTTTAAAACAGTTTCCAGCCCAAAACGAAAGAATTAACAGGTCCTGATCCTGCATCCTGTGGATAAACCGTCAATGAAACTTTCACGCCACAACTCCGCCGCTCCCGGTTTCGGCTACATTGAGTGTGACTTCTCGTCTTCTGCGCATGCGGGTCTCTTTGGGGCTGTGAAGCGTTCACACTGGAGAAAGTTTGATGCCGCATGACCACATCATGACCTCCCATGCCTCAATGCTTCACGTCATCTTTAGTGCCAGGATAAGTTTTCAGCAGCAGATGGACTTGTTGTCTCTGTCGCCTTAGTAGTTGTCAGCATGTTACCAACTTACTATTCAAGATGATCAGTTTTGGTTCTCCATTCATGAAAACTGAAAGTGAGGAGTGAAAAATGGTATTCCAGCCCAAACACACACACACACACACACACACACACACACACACTGTATGATGAGGCTAGAAACGAAGGCCGGTGTCGGATCAAAATCAGAAAAATAAGAGGATGATACGTGTTTGCAGCTGCTTCAAATTTTGGCAGCAGCCGTTTGCCCCAAATAAGGACGTTAGTCACCGTAATTATAGCTAAGATCAGACGAGAGCAGACTCTAGAGTTCCTTCTGAAATATTATCTGATGAATTATACATCCTGATGTGTGGTGAGGGTGAGAATATAAAAGGAGAGAGTGGGTTTGACACTTTTATTTTTACCCTGTACTGATGTGGAAGCAGAGAATAGCTGCTGATCCGTTTGAGGTATTTTTAAACGAAGCGACTGGAAGTGAGGCAGAAACGAGAGCTTTGCCTTTGTCCAGAATATCGGTTCACACCGTTCTGTTATTTTATTTTTTTACCTTTTGCATTTTTAACAATTTTACTAACCTAAAACGTACCAGCTTCAGCAAACATGCGGATACAGGAAATAAAACACCTCCTTTGCCTTTATTTTAATATTGTTTTTATTTTTCTCACTCATCAAGGGGAAAACTCACAGCCCAGTCATTTCAGGGTTTCAAAAGTAGGACTGGATAAAATCTCTTGCTGTGTGAAGCGGTGAGGGTAAGAGGAAGAGCGGGTAGGGTTGCACACATGATGGATGTTTCTAGTTCGCTCTTCATGACTCATCTCTCCCTCTCTCTCTCGCTCTCTCTCTCTCTCGCTCTCTCCATCCCCATGCCTCCATCTGTTTCTCGCTTCTGATACCCCGCACATCTTTCTGCACAGGCACACACCGTCTTCCCAACCCTCATCGAGCCAACAGCAGTGCATCACAGAAGTCTTACATATACCTCGTTTTTATTCTACATTTTAAACATTTCCACACCACTGCCATTGATTTTGAAGCAGCTCCTTGATTTGGGAAGGTGTGATTTTTGGGGGCAGGATCATGGTGTTTGAGGGACGGGAGGTGACGGTGTTTGACAGAAGGGGTGAAGCAGCAGACACCTGGCTGTGGCTGGGTGGGGTGGGATTTCCGGGTCCAACCTGTCTGTCCAACATGGCTGAATACTTTTGTTTGCTGTGCTGGACCCCCAGAGAGAAGAGCTCTGTGGAAGAGGAGATCAAGGAAAACGAGGAGGCCATTCGACAACGCAGCAGCGAAGTGCAGGTAAGGTTACATTTTCTGTTGCTGCAGATAAAATTTGTGGTTGGGGTTGGTTGTCTGGCCAAAGCTTGAGCTTAACGTGTGTACGAAGCAAGACAAATTAAAACTATTCCAGAGATATACGTATGTGTTAAAGCTGTTGTTTACTTTAACCAAAATGGAGATGATGGAGGAGGTTAATGATGCTGTCAGTCTACAGTCTGGGATGCTGCTCTGAAATGTAGTTAACATGGCTCAGGTTGCTTTCCTCCTGTGGGCGTGTCTGTTTCCACAGAGGCTGATCGCCTCTATTTTAGGAGCTGCTCTGCTTTTGAGGTTCCAGTCTGGATGTGAGGAAGGATGGGAGGTCTGATACTGATGCGGCCCAACCCCTCCAGCTCTCATTCACTTCATATAGTCACGTATGCCCTAGTCAGAGATGATCCACAGATGCTTCACATAGTCAAGTGTAAAACCGACACTTGCCATGCACGATGAGGCATTAAAATAGTATAAATAATGAAACAAAGACGTGTGTGTTCAATCTTGTTCTGTTTTGGTCTGCTTGTTAAAAAAAAATCTCTCTGCATACTTATTATTTATTCTTTTAAATCTTGTTCTGTGTTTTTGTCTGAAGGACCTTCAGGATGAGGTGGCGAAGGAGAGCGAGGAGCTCCAGCGACTCCAGGCTCAGCGTCAGAAGGTCCAGGACGCTTTGGACGAGCTGGATCAGCAGAAGAGCTCGCTGGAGGAGCAGCTCAGCCACATCAGACAGCAAACTAGCCAAGAGACCAACCTTGTAGGGTTTTAGTTATTGTCACCTATTGCCTACTAAACCGGGGAGATTTTAGACTATTTTATAAATAAGTCAGAACTGATTTTTGTTGTTCCAGATCTCGTCGTTGCAGTCGAAGCACGAGGAGCAGGAACACAGGATAAGTCAGTACGAGGAGGAGCTCGTCCAGGCGCGAGAGGAGCTTCTGGCTCTGCAGGAGGAGAGCAGGAAACTGCAGGAGAAGGTTCAGGCTGCTCAGGAGCAACTCACGCCACTCCATGAGTCCGTCCGTGACTCCTTTACACAAGTTTCGCAGGTCAGGAACTCAAACGTGATTTCTTCGGTGTCGGCGGTCTCAACCTAAGACCAGCTGGGCCGTCTGACTGAAAAACAACTCATCTGATCTCTACATTTTCTAGTTTTCTTTATAATTATTATAAATCTGATTCTGTAGAGATGGAACTTTTTTATTGCCAGAGGTTAAATAAAATACACATTAAATCACCTCTTTTTTTTTTCCTTTTTCTCTTGGTTATTTTTAGGTTCAGCAGAAAGTCCAAGACCTTCAGGTGGAGGAGAGGTCCGTGACTGCACAGCTGAGCTGGAAGAGGGCTCTGGAGGACAGCTCTCCAGTCATGGTGAATGGCTCACCAGGCTCCACAGCAGAACCGGACCTCTTCCACGAGGACCAGCCGAAGAAGCTGAAGGAGGAGGAGCCAGCTGCTGCCTGCAGTCAGCAGAAAAAACACTCAGACAAGAAGGAGAAAGAAGGAGAAGAGAAGAAAGAAGAAGAGAATCCAAAGACTGTGGAGGAAG
This sequence comes from Nothobranchius furzeri, assembly GCF_043380555.1. Classification (NCBI taxonomy): domain Eukaryota; kingdom Metazoa; phylum Chordata; class Actinopteri; order Cyprinodontiformes; family Nothobranchiidae; genus Nothobranchius; species Nothobranchius furzeri. Next base: position 56,877,541 of record NC_091748.1, on the reverse strand, counting down.
AAAAGCTGAAACCCGATGCCCTGGATCATCTCTACAATAGTTTTGCTTCCTGCGATTTGTACAACTGTCTGTCTAAGCCACAAGAGGGCGCTGTTGGGGTAATTACAAACTAAGAATTCATTACATTCACTGAAACGCCTATAAAATCAGGTAAACTCCTAAAGTTCAGCAAACAGACATTTCTGTTGTTGATTTTCAAAATTTTTCCTGCAGATTTAATTAAACTCTTTCTCACCTGAGACAATTTAACATTGTTGCTGCATTAAAATCAGCAGGGAAACGGCAGCTTTGCACCTGATGGTTCTTCAGAGATCAACGACGAAGATGATGATGATTCACCTAAAGGCAGCCCGCTAAAGGTCAGATTATTCACACTTCTATCTTCAACCCAGACGCTGAAGTTGATTATTCAAGACAGGATTCATAAAACATGTATAAACTGTAACTGTGAAGATTCTAGTCAGCACCATGTCACCTCCCTACAGGTGGAGTCCCCAGAGCCAGAGAGCAAACCAGAGCCAGCAGACTTGACAGAACCTGCCATCCCCTCGTTGCCTCCTCAGGTTGGACCTCGCTCCATGCCACCACAAACGAGCCCCCCCTCCCTGCCTGAGATGAACTTCTTTCATTCAGACCCTTTTACAGATCGTGAGTTCTCATAATAAAGAGTCAAGCGTCTGTTGAGTCACCCACTGAGATGGAAATGTTTAAAGATGGACTTTTTTGTAGATGATCCATTTAAAGACGATCCTTTTGGTAAAGCAGATGTTGCAGGTCAGTTTTACCTTTTCAGTCTAAGAAATGGGTCTGTTAGGTTGAAAAGAAATGTCCAACTCTATTTTTTTTTCCATTTGATGTCAGATCCTTTTGGAGGAGATCCGTTCAAAGGCTCGGACCCGTTTGCTGCAGATTCCTTTTTTGCACAGACTTCCAACGCCGCCTTTTCCTCAGAGGACCCTTTCTCCGCTTCAGCTGACCCATTTGGTACCACCCCCGGTGTGCCAGAACCAGACCTGTTTGCAGCCAAGCTAAATGATATGGCTCCAACACCATCCGCACCAGCAGCAGAAGTCCAGGATCCGTTTGTTTCCAAAAGCATGAATCCAACTCCAGCATCCAAGGATCCATTCAGCTCGACGGGAACCAGCAAGGTGGATCGGGACCCATTTGGAGGCAAAATCAACCCCTCAGGGGAGACGGATCCGTTTAGTTCACGGGATGGAGGAACAGATCCTTTCAACTGTTCTGTGAGTTCTGATGTTGCTCTGGTGAGTGGCTCCTTTTATCATTTTAGAGATTGTGTATCATGCTATTTTAAACCATACAGAGCAAGGCTAGGCACAGTAAATGATTAAAATACCACCGCTGGCACTATCGAGAGTCTTTAGTTCAGGAAAACAAGTTATTTTCTTGACATTTTATCAACCCAGAAATAAGACGCTTGGTTTTTATGAAATCTCACCTCCACCTGTGTGAATTCCATCATTACACAACGTAACCCTGAAGCCCCAGCAAAGCGCTGTGGACAATGAAGAAAATAGCAGTAGATTAAAACGCACACCAGTAGTGAAGTGGCTACTGGGAGGATCAGGACAAAAGGGCCACCCTGCGATTGCCAAGTGTGACCCCCACCTCTGTTCTCCGTCGTAGAAGCCGGTAATGAGTTGCTAACACCAACGCCACTGTGGCCCATGCTAGGATGGTTTTAACGCTGGCCACAGTCTGAAGAAGTAATCCATCTGAAAACCCACTCCGGTATTGGTGGTGCATTAATAACCAATCTGTGAAATCATGATCTCATTCTGGCTCGGTTTTGAGCTCCTGAAGATGAATTAAACTCTTCTTCAGAACCGTTTTTGGGTTCTAGGCATTATTTTAAATTCAGACTACATAAAGAAATTCCTTCTTCACAAATGTGGAGACTAAACTCCCTTCTTACTACGCAGGGACTGAATGTTAATGTTTACAGTCCAGGAGAGGAGGGATCCAGATTCGATGCTACCTGGATGGAGAGAAGCCGTGCACGATGATGCAGACCTGCTTCATTCAGCTGTTGGCAATGACTTAGCAGACCTCCAGAGACTCTGCAGCTGAGACGGGAAAATACATGTGTGAAGCCAAAAACCACTTTGGGGGTGTTTTTAATGAGGACAAAAACAAAAAACATGGTCAAAAGCTCCAGAAAGTGCATGACGGTCCCTTAAACCCAAATCTAGGCATGATGCTACATGATCACCCATCCCCTGTAGACAGCTGGAGTGGATTAAATACGCGTTAAATAATATAAGAACAAAGACATCATTTAGAGGCTCATCATTTTTTGGAAGATTATTTCAAGTAGTTTATTAAAGCATGCACATAAAGTAATTTGTCTCTGTTTTTCAGGACCCTGCACCATCAAATGACCCGTTTGCCCCTGGAGGTACAACAGTGAACGCCACCTCAGATGCAGGTATAACTCTGGACTCTAGAGACAGGAAGCATTTGATAATAAATACCTTTATGTGGTGAACTGTTTTCTTTCAGATCCGTTTGCTGCGGTGTTTGGTAACGATTCGTTCGTCGGAGGCTTTGCAGATTTCAGCGATCTGTCCAAGGTGATGTTCAGAGTTTAGACATGGCCTCTAAATGTCTGAAGGTTTTACTGTTGAATACATATTTTCCTGAACACATGAAGCTACACCAGTAACTAAACTGGGGTGTCGACTTCCTGTTCCAGTCAAACGGTCCTGACCAGTTTGGGATCAACAACAAGAACCTGTTTCAGGAGGACAGCCAGTCTCCCACCTCGGACATTCCTCCGGCCCTGCCCCCTAAAACGGGTACTCCAACGAGACCCCCCCCTCCACCTCCAGGTCAGTGACACGGCTGGACGGTTGTAAACGTTTGCTGTAGAGACGCATCAAGTGAAAACGAGCACTTTGTCCTCCAGGTAAGAGGTCGTCCATCTCTAGGACCGAGTCCTCTGAGTCCTTCCAACGAAGGGGAAACTTCATCCCACAAACCTCAGGAGACTTCTCCTCTTCCTCCTCCTCCTCCTCCTCCCTGCCTGTCAAGGATCCTTTAGCTGACCCCTTCGCCCCCTCCTCCCCTCCTCGGCACAACCTGCGGGAAGCTGATCGGTTTGCCAGCTTTGACAAAGTGAGCACCTCCCCCTCGTCATCTCCCTCACCTCCACCTGAATGTCAATAGTCACACCCTCTTTTCTTTCCTGCAAACAAATCGCAGCTTTTTCAGGAACGCAGCCTCCGCCAAGTAAATCAGGCCAGTGCCGTTCTCAGCCAACAGCAACAACCACAGAAAGGAAGCTAAAGTTTTATTCACAGTTTAACTAAGTAGCGTGATTCTAGAATGTTTTAGAGATGTTTTCCACTCATCCCACCTGCAGTTTGCTGTTTGTTATTAATGCCATTTTCTTAAAAATCACTAATTTGCCACATTTATTTGGGAGATTTTGATTAAATTTAAGGCTTTTTTTGTAGTTGGATAGATGCTCTCTGGTAATTTGTGACATAAAAATGTACAGAAATATCCTAAAACTATATAAATTAATATATTTGAATTGATTTGTAGCCACAGTCACAATTTCAGAGCTAAAGTAGTTTCTAGATGAGAGGCTGCTTGATGTTGCACCCTGTGCACGCACGCATGTTAAAGCAGAATAACCTAAACTAGGTTACTGCATTAGAAAGATTTTACGCTGCTTTTTGAGTGAACGTGTGTATTGAGGTCCAGCGGCTTATTCTGTGTCTGCTGAAGCTCAGAGACGGGTTTTAACTAACTAGCTTTAGCCAAACTCTTCACGGGTGAAAGAAATATTTCACACCTTGTTTCGCAAAATCACCATATTTAAGGGAAGTTTTACCACAGAGGCCTTTTCCATTAAAAACTGCACCCAAGTGCACCTTTGCTGTAACTGCTTCTGAAACATCCCCCTAAAGCTGCAGAAGTTGTGAATTTGGGTTTGGATGATCGAGAAGACGGTGATGATTTTTTTTAATGACCCCACCTGCATGTTTCTGTCCGACCCTAACCCACACACACTGTGTGTTTGACTGGCTGACTGATGCTCGATTACAAACTGCCTCCGTCATCCCTCAAATCAGTGTTTTTTTCACCTTTTACTCATGCTGCTATTTATCGATTCATGCACCCCTCTCTCCATGCATCCATCTGCTCATCCGTTGATTTATGTCAGCCCCTGTCTGATCAGCGTTGTGTTGCTTGTATTGTCTCTTTGTTTTTAAATCTCTGTTTGAAGAAAAGTTTAATAAAGTGTTAAATCAAGGGCACCATCTCTGGCATCTCTAGTTTATTTACCAGACGTTGAGCATGCACCGCACATATTTTTCTAAAGCATGTTTTAGACAGATTATAAGATGCTTTTGAGCAGCTTTTATGATTCTGCAGCTCATTTTATGTCTGCATGGTGTTTAAAAGGGAGCTAAAGCAATCCATTATCTTGTTTTTAAGGGCTAACCCCCAAATAAAGTCATCACCAAACAGATCTGGTGTACAAACCGCTCTCCTTTTGTTCTGAACAGAAGTTACTGATAGAAATGACCTGCATGAGCACTCGGGTTCATTTTACGTCTCAGACGTCTCATCATGCATGCTTTGCACGTCGTCCACCCAAAACGTCTAGCTAGCTGTCAACATGGTCATGGCTTTCCTTTGCATGGCTTTACACACATTCAGTGAGTTTTGTAGCTTCTGTTTGTCCATGGGGAGAGCCTGCTGGTACTGTGCATGTTAACAGGATTACCCAGCTGAAGCCATGGGTTGCTGCCATCGTTCTGTGGCTTTGGATCCTTTAAACTGGTCCGACACCGATCACATGACTCACTGGAAATCCCAGCTTGACTGGGTGTCTCCATTTCAGTTCCTGCTTTTATTTTGATCACATGCTTTCTGTGAAACTGACAAAGTCGTTCACCTGAGGGACAAAAAATTGCCACTCTTGACATGAAAGTTTGTATTCAGTTCTTCAGCTGCAGCTGGTTGTGAGAGAATAAAATGAATAACTAAATGTGAACAACCAAGAGCCCAAACGTTGAGTTTGAAATCAGTGTGGGATGATTCAGAGGAAACAGCATCCAACGTGTGCTCTGTGTTTTATTTTTTTTCTGTTTCATGGAGCAGTATCCAACCGAGGAAGACATGATAGAGTGGGCAAAGCGCGAGAGCGAGCGAGAGGAAAAGGAGCGACTTGCAAGGCTCACCCAGCAGGAGCAAGAGGACCTGGAGCTCGCCATCGCTCTCAGCAAGTCAGAACTCTCCTGAGGAGGCTCTCCTCCTCGGCTCGGGGGGGTCTGGCACGGCACAGCCCGGCCCAACCCAGAGAGCACCAAAGCAAGGTGGAGACTGCACAGGACTGATGCAGCAGCACTAGCTGCTCCCCCTCCGCCTCCCCCTGACTGCTCACTGTTCACTGGCATTACGGAGCGCTGTTTTTCCATCCTGTTGGCCTCTGCAGGTTTGGCTGAAGGACAACATCCCAGTATGGAGGAGTAGATTGTTCCAGTCAGAGAAAATGAATCCTAAGGTTTTTAAAACATGACTGCAAATGTTACGTTCAGAATGTGATTTACTAAAACATGCAAGCGAGACAGAATTTCCCTAGAAAGAAAACTCACTACATTTTATTATTCACACCTCAGCTCTGAGGATTTAACCAGATTTTAGCTGGCATGCTGAGTTTATCGAACCCAGATGTGCCCAAACTTTCCTTCTGCTCATCTGTAACCATAGAAACAAGGGCACTTTCCTGCCTTCTGATGCTACATTTAAACATCATTATTAGAACGCACTTCATTTGAAATTCAGTGTTGCAGTGAAGAGCAGATGGGGATTTTCTTTCTCCCATCAGGGCAGCAAATCGGGATTTCTAAAACAAGTCCGACCATCACACTCCGCTTCTACGTTATTCAGTGTCTTTGAATTCTCAGTGCTAGCTTACCTCACCTAGCATTTGATCTACCATTGTTCAAGGTGTTGAAGAAATCTACACTCGTATTTTAAATGGCATTAAACACTTAAGATACACCACAACAGAAAAATCTAATTTGAAACAAAGTTTGGAGTTTTCTATTTGATTCCTCCAATGTTTTCAACATTTCAGTTAAATATCTGAAAAATTTTATAAATGCGGCAATTTAAAAAGTATAAATTCAAAATTTTCAGCCACGGTCTCTTGGGTTAGCCTCCCTAAAAGCAGATTTTTGCCTAAGATCCTTTCTATTTCTCTTATTTTAGCTCTAATATGAGAGATCATTCATTCTTATGTAACACTGCAATTGTCACTTTAGCACGTGACATTTGAAGCTGTGCCACAGTTGGTGCTTTTTATGTTGACGTTAGCTCTAGTGCTAACTTTATATGTCCTGAAGGATTTTTTTTTAAAACTAGACATTTCATATTTGGCAGAATTGATCAATTTCAGAGTCTTGTTGAAGTCCAGCGAACGATGTCTTGTGTTTTCTACCTGAGAGCAGAAAGCCCATCTTTCAAAGTGTCCCACTACCGTTTAAACATACACAGTAGCAGGTTAGATGGAGACGTTTCACTTCTCCCACGGGTGTTATTTAACTCTGATGCTAGGAGGTTTCTGATGAGGGAAAAGGCAGCTGAAGCCTTTGTTTTCATGTCACTTGTCTGACCAAACATAGCAGCATAAAGGATGGCACTTATGATTTTAGCTCATGTTTTTATCCACATGTCTTCCTTTCATGTTAAACCAACTTACTGTCTAGTTAATGCAGCACTTTCTACTAAATGCAGTGTCTTGTTGAAGTTTATTGTAAATTGGAGAGATTTGCATGTGTGTTCTCTGACTGGTGTTATGCCAGAGTTTTTCACTTTCAAATGCCACTATAACATTTGTACAGACAAACCCAGAACCACTTATGCTTGTGGGCTTACTCATTAAGTCTTCTTAAACTCAAGCTAAGTGTATTTTATTTTGTATTTTCTAACTTGTAAGTAAAATCATTATTGGGAGATTTTGCCAGACTATGTAATGCATTTAACGAAAACTAAATAAATACAGAAAAGAAATCATTGTTTGTTGTTTCTGTAGTGTTATTTTTATGCAGATGATGTATTAATATATTTATTTATCTTAAGTATACAATTTAATTCACATTGTGGACATTTGCAATGTTTGCTAATATCCTGGAAAGCATAGCAGCCACCTTTTAGCAGTATTTATACTAAATAAAAACAATCACATGAATATTTCAAGGCTTAAGTTTCTTGTTTGCATTTCTAATATTTTGACAATGTATACTTTACACAACAGAGTGAAGTAAAAAAGGCAGGTCAGATTTGGTTCACATGAAAAAAAAAAGTCCAAGATGATTCCAAGAAAAGTTCTGGATGTGAGTATTAATAAATACAATAAAGCTGGCATCCTTTCTCAATAATAAAAATAAATCTCCAGCTTCTTTAAGCTTTTCAAATTAGGTGTCCCTCAAGTAGATGAGGGTGGATAACTTTGTACTAATGTAAATGTGTGTGGATGTTGAAGATGAGGTGGTCTAGGGAGGTCAAGTAAAAGTTAATGAGAAGTGGTGGAAGTACGCAGCCTTGGGGCACTCCAAAACTGCTTTAAGAGGTGTTAACATAGGTGATTGTTATCAGACAGGTTTGATTTAGCCCAGGAGAGAGAGCTGTCCCATATATGAAGATTGTGAAACATGAAATGTGTCTAAAACTGCAGATTGATCCAGAACTATAGGAGAATGTGTTGAGCCTGTAGCAGGAAGCAGATTGTCGGTTATTCTAACAATGGCCGTTTTAGGACTGTTGTGAATCCAGACTGAGTTCATTAAGTTCATGATTCAAAAGGTGTTCTTTTTGTTTTTCTGTTGGTTCTTTGCTGTTTTCTGTAGATATCGGGGTAGAATGTTTTTATAAATAATTCAGTTGATACTTTGTAATGAACTATTTTTTAAATCAAAAACAATTCAGTGTGTTATTGAACAAATTTCTGCCTGACCACACAACATTCTCCTAATCCACCTCTGGATCATCCAGCTCATCTCTGGTCAGCCGTAGACGGGCCCGGACTTGTGCTCGTTAAACTGATAGGACCTGTTGAGTGCTGCAGGATTTTATTCCATGATGTAATCATATCCACGGTGTGATGCTAATTGTAACCTTTGTTACTGTAGTTCCAGCTCTATTTAGGTCATTGACCAGTTCCCCCCAGTGTACTACAACAGCTGGGCTGTTTCCTCACTGTCCTCAAGATAATTTGTACCCCGCAAGACAGATCTTGCATGGAGCCCCATGATGAGAGAGTTAGTCCATGATCTTGTATTTTTCCATTGTCTAATAATAGTGAGGGCCACAATTCTAGCTTGCTTCTAAATACTTATTTTGTGCACCACTATGTATTGGACAACTTGCACAATTAGTGGCTGTCAAATAATTTTGCCCCACTGCATACTGCCCAGCCAAACCAAGTCTCCCCCCTCCCCCCCCCATGTTTCACACACACTAATATTTTATTGGACCACCTTTAGCTTTGACTGTCACACACTTTCGCGGTAGCATTGTTTCAATAAGCTTCTGCAATGTCACCAGATGTATTTCCATCCAGTGTTGCATTAATGTTTCACCAAAATCTTGATGATGATGGTTGAGTCTGACTGCTGCACAAGGCCTTCCCTAGCACATCCCAAAGATTCTCAGTGGGGTTAAGGTCTGGACTCCGTGGTGGCCAATCCATGTGTGAAAATGATGTCATGCCTCCTGAACCACTCTTTCACTCTTTGAGCCTGGTGAGTCCTGGCATTGTCATCTTGGAATATGCCCGTGCCAACCTGGTCATTCAGTATGTCCAGGAAGTCAGCTGACCTCCTTCATGGAGCACATCCTGTTGCTGAACCTAGACCTGACCAACTGCAGCAACCCCAGATCATAACACTGCCCCCACAGGCTTGTACAGTAGGCACTAGGCATGATGGGTGCATCACTTCATCTGCCTCTCTTCTTACCCTGATGCACCATCACTCTGGAACAGGGTCCATCTGGACTCATCAGACCAGTTTTTAATAATTGATTGGACAGTTCTTAACCGAGTTTTATTCATTTCTGCAATCTCCTTAGATGTTTTCTTAGCTTGATGCATGACAATGATCTGACCATTCTCAAGCAGATTAACATTTTCTCCATGACCACCAGATGTCTTTCCACATGGTTGTTTATGGGTGATTAAAAGATAATCGCTCATGCAGTAATTATCCAATAGGAGGCTCCTACCTATTTGTTAAGTTAAATCCAATTTTTTGACCGAGCAGCCAAGTAAATAGTCCAGTTGTCTAACATCAAAATGTGCGTCAACATTTCGTTTTTTTCATTGATTTACAATTAAAAGCATACATTTTAAGAGTTTGCGTGTAATTTTCATACTTCAACATAAAAGAAACGTTAAATTGAAAGCCAAGTAGATTTGTTGACTTTATAAATGGATGTCTCGTTCAGATTTTTTTTTCACTTTAAATAAACATGTTTAAAAAAGTGCAAGAAGAGCTTTTTTGAGTGTAAATCTAAGATTTGTTGTGGGGTATAATTTGATAAATCTATATAATAATTCAGGAATATTGAGAATAACCCTTTTTTGTTCAAGTAATCTAACTTGGAGGAGTTTAGGACCATGGAGCTGAGCTACATACCTGTGCATTTAAAAGGTCATTATTATGGTGATGAGTAAAACACACCTTTTTCCACTTCAGGAAGCAGGAAGACACTCGGCTCTCCCTCATTTATGTATGTGAAGTGAGAGTCCTGTTGGTATGTGTGTGTGAGTGAGTGTGAGAGTGTGTGTTCCTCCATGCCCGCTGTGTAAAACCTGCTCTATCCGCTGTTTTCTCACCTGATCTCAGCTCGGTGGGATGAGTTTTACCTGGAGACGAAGCGTGAAGAAGAATGACAGCAAGAAGTGAGTAGAAGCAGGAAAAAGGGAAGGACATCAGAGCGGATCTGAGTCCTGTCGATGTCAGTCAGATTCAGAAAGGTCTGCAGTGGTGATCCTGAAGGTAATCATCATGTGATGAAAGCTGCCAGACTTTTTATCTAAAGAGAGACGAGATAAGATTATCGTGCCGCGGCTGAGCAGCCAGCTTTCTGTCGGAAATAGAAATAAGAAATCCATCATAAACTTCTTTATTTAGCTGTAAAACAAAAGGGAACTCATAAATTGTGTTTGGTATTATGATTCCTGCATGTGCTCTCTTTAAATGTGTAACCAGTTTATATCCTGTTTGGCAGCATTTCTGTCGTGATGCTGTTTGTCCAGATTACAGTCAAATGCTGAGGTAAAGCTAATGGAAAGTAGTCTATAGGATGAGAGGAAATCATACAAAACAACATGACTTTATTTAATATGCTTTATCCATAAGATTAATCTGGTACAGTCATGCTTACAACACCTTTTGATTACATACCAAAGTAATCTAAAAATCCCAAAATGAGAGAATGAAGCATTTTTAAAACTTGTTTCAAACAACAATGGAGTCAAATGTTGGTTTTGGTCAGAAAACTTATGATTTATAAACAAAAATATCAGAGAGAATTAGATTTTTCTCATCTAAATGTGTCTTTTTCCCATTCACTCATGTATCCAGTGAACCTTTGATTCATTTTTTTCTTCAGGTTTGATTGTTAATGAGCATCTAATATAAAAAATCAGTATCTCTCCTAGGGGACACAATCGTGACTTTATCTTTGGATATGAGTCCTGATACATGAACAGAACTGATATTTTAGGGGTTTCAGCCCTCATATCTCATGCCATGAGGTGATTTTCTCATCTTTTCTCATTAATCTCCTCACAGGGGTGTAGTGGAGGAACAAGACAGCATGGACTCCCCGAGCCGGTATGATGGCGTTGTGCATTCTGTCATTTATTCTATTATAGTCAGAAACAAAAGGAACTGCAACAGGAAAAAAGAATAAAAAAATAAGCCTACAGGTTTTCAGACTCGTCTGTGTTCCCTATTCCAGATTGTCGGTCATAAACAGCCCAGAACTGGACCCCGTCATCACAGACTTTAAGTAAGTGTCTTCATGTTCAGGAGCCGTTCTGTGAAACTCCAGATCTTTGCTACAGTTCATATATGAGAAGCAGATATGCTGCCTGGGAGTGTCACACATATCACTGTCGGTGTTCCTTCGGCTCCCACGCTTGTTTTTCTCCAACAATAGCTTTGCTTTCAGCTGGTTTTTGTCCTATGAGATTACCTTTTCTTCTCTGAGCGGTCTCGATTTTTGTTCCTGTGTTTCAGGTTACAGCTGCCAGACAACAGCGATGCTCCGTGGTCAACAAATCCATCAAACGGGTAAGACTGAGCTCTCCACACTCACTAAGGGATAAAGAAATTAAATCACAAAAGAATAAACAGTAGGTCTCAATCTGAAGAAAGCTTAAGGCGGAGCTGAAGAAAACCTCATGTGCATGGTTGGAGTTTGACCCTTTAACCTTTAAACTGGCAGGTCAATCATTTGGCAGGTATTTTAGTAATTACACTGTATTAAATCATGCAACAACACACCTGAAAACAGCAGAAAATATATAATAATTATATAACAATATATTTTATAATATTAAAGGAGACCAATTTGGACATTTTTTAAAGAAATAATAGTCCTATGGTTGATATAAAACATGTTTATGAAGTTCTTTGCAATAAACCCTCTCACATGAAGCAATTTAAGCAGTTTTATTCTTAACAGTTTCAGTACTTTCCAGAATGAGCCACTCCAGGGCTCTGTCACTTTAAGAAAACAAGTTGGAGCTGACCACACCCACCCCTTCCATGCTCAGGCTGCTATTGACTCTTTGCATGTGATGTCACGCCACTCATAGGACCATCCCCATAGCCATTACGGATGGTAGAAACATATGTTCCACATGTTGAAATTCCATTGAAGCTAGTCAAAACATGTCAGTTAGTTTATTGCTTTTATTTTGTTGATTTCACAGTAGAACCGAGACAGGAAGCATCTGAACCCGGTGACCCCACCAGTGACAAGAACTAATAGGGAGCTGGACTTTTTATTTATTTATTTATTTATTTTTTAAATAAATACAATTATTGAAATGCTGTTTATCCCATAATGTTATTAATCCAGTGGGGTGAATTCTGGCAAAGTCAGCAACTTATTTACAGCGGAGTACAGCAGCAGGGAGAACGTAAGCTAACGTTTGTAAGCTAGTAAACACGTCATTTTTGTAAATACTGTTCTTTATGAGCCCCACCTAGGTGTGCTAAACCTTCCAACAAGCATGGACATAGTTTTGACTTTAGAAGTGTGTGTGTGGGACGGGTGGGGGTGGGGGGGACGACACACCCAGCATGAGGACGGGGGTGGGGGGGTGGGGGGGTGGGGGGGGGTGGTCTGTGTGGTGCCTTTACAGTAAGTATACAAAATTATGAATAAAGCTACAGTCTAGAGGCTCTTTTATGCAATGTCAGGAATGCAGAACTGTGAATTACACAGGTGGCAGTAAAACAAAAAATTAATACTTTCAATTCAACTTTGTTTTTCACCTTGTCAGTCATTTTCATTCCTTCTCATTGTCACCATTTTACACTTATTTTTTGAATATTTGATCAATAGAGCTCATTTACATCAGATTCTAGCTGAACTCTTGTCCTAGTGCTCAACCCGTCTGTTTAATATAGCGTAATATTGTTTTTGGATGGTAAAAAGTGCAGGGGACAAAAGTTGACTTTGGAACAAGTGAACTGGGCTCAAACCAGTAGAAACTAAACTGGCGAAATCAAAAACCTCATTCGCTACTTTCCCTTTTTGTTCAATACTCCTGCAATTCCCTGTTGCTCCACCTAGATGTGCTACTTCTTCAGATTACTGAATTGGGCTTGAACTAGTCGCAAAAAACAACAACAAGAAAACTATCTCAGGTGCTACTTTTCCCTTGGTTCAATACTCGTTTTGCTCACTGTTTACTTTGCTTTGGCTGTCCGATATGGTGGACCCACGTGATCAGGTGACATAGGTGCCAAAGTCAATGAGCTGAGAAGCTCCAGTACTCGGGAGGAGCTCAGAGTAGAGCTGCTGCTCCTCCAGGCTGGAAGGTGTGTGGGGGTTCTATGCAAATTTCTTGTAAACAGATACCTAAAACCAAGCACTGACAGAACATGGATGGACAGGTTTTTTTCACATTTGGAGAGTTTATGGCAGTAGAGACTCACATGATAGAACAAAAGGATGCAAACGGTGAGTTTTATGCCTTTTAAAGAGCAGAGTAACTATTTTTGAAAATGATAAGTCACTCTGAGTTTTTCATGCAGGCTAAGGCCTAGTCCACACGTAGCCGTTTAAAAAAAAAAAAAAAAACGAATATCCGCCCCTCCAAAAACTTGCATCCACACCATCTCGTTTTAAAGAAAAACTCTGTCCACACGTACCCGGATAAATATGTTGTTAAGGACATGCCAGACCTGTAGGCGGCAGTACTTCCCCCGTTCTTAACCTCGTCCTTCGTCTGTGGTCTTCCGCAAGGAGCAGTAATTCCGCTTGCAAAAACAAACAAGCAAAAAGCGCTTGGGCAATTGATAAAGCGAGCGCAGCTCTGAGGGCATCCATGCTGTCGGCTAGTGTAAACACAGGTCGCACACGTGATGTCAGCATTTTTCTGTCGCTGAAAGTGACGTTGCGGACCTTAAAACTCCGGTTTTGTCCGTCCACACGCAGACACCCAAAACGGAGAAAACGCAGATCTTCACTTTGGCCGGAGTTTTTAAAAAGATCCGTTTTCGTGTGGATGACAGGCCAAAACGTAGAAAAATATCTACGGTTTGGCAGATCCCCGGCTACGTGTGGGCAGGGCCTCAATGTGAAAATAGTCTTCTACACCTATCTGCTTCATTAGCTTCTGATAGAAAACAGACAGTTCACATTCATGGACTCACCCATCATGACTCGTGACGGGGAAGGCTGTTGTTGGTTTAGTGACCAGGAAACAGCAGAGAATGTCTTGGCTTTTAGAAGCTAACTGTTAGCATTAGCAACTCCACAACACAGCAGAACTCCTAAAGAGATAAAACATCAGAGGAAATGGAGTCAATGGTGGAGTTGAATAAAATTATTTTGTGGAATCCTAAATTAAAGATGCACATCTTTTCTCCAATCAGCATTTAGGTTTACAAAACTATTGCCACATGTTTATGTTTACACAATAAATATTTATGTCATTGTATCTTCAGCTTTAAAAGCACTGTCAGTGTTTAATTTGCTCTTGTTTCCCTTTTATTTAACTCCTTGTTATTGGTGACTTTTTGTCATTAGGAAGTCAGAAAATGGAAGTCTTGTTAGAGTTGAGCTGAACTTGTTTTTTTTTCAATCTAGGTGATCATTTCATGGACTTTTTCTAAAAACCTGACAGGAAGCAAACCTTCTTGAATCTCATTTTCACAATTTTCCTCTATTTTGAAGTGAAAAGTTCTGTATTTACTGATAAAAGTGAAGATCTGTAGCCCAGAGACTCAGGTTAAGAAAACGACTTTCTTTATCAGTTTTCTTTTTCACCACTTGCTTTGAACAAGACTCAAACTGGATGGTTTAATCCTCACAGCGGTGCATTTTTGGTGTGTTGACACACGAATCTAGCCTCTCTTTTCTCAGAATTATGTGAGTCATCATTCTTGTAATATTCCCACAGATGAAAGAGGATGTTTTGTTGTTTTTATTTTGCAGCAGCAGCAGCAGCAGCAGCAGACATTTTGCTTCGTCAGAGCAGCTAAAACACATTCCACACAATTGAAACCAGTAAATGTGATCTCTCATTAGCAAATCTAAACCATTATATTGCTGAATGAAGCACTTCTTGTCTCAGGCTGCTGTTTACACCCGTTAACCACCGTGTCACTGCCCGTGTTTCATTCATGAGTTGACATTTTTTTGAGCGGCTCTGCTGCATCTGTGTCTAATCTCAGGACTTGCTGCAGGACTCAGTTTGTGCCACTGCAGCAGACTCCTGCTGTCCCTTTTCTTCTCCTTTCATTCCCACCTCCCTGAACTAAAGCTGCAGATAGAGTTCATGTTTAATATACGAGGGTTTTATCATTTAAATATTAATAAATATTCTGACCCTTTTGTTTTATCATTAAGCAGTGGTCATTTTAACCCCGCCCCCTGAATTCACTGTAACCAATCAGAACAGAGACTGCAGTGTGAGGAGGATGAGGCAGCCGATCGGAAGAGGTGGGGCAGACGTGTGTGTGTGTGTGTGTGTGTGTGTGGGGGGGGGGGGGGGGCGCAGCACAGACAGGTTGTGTGTTCTCCTCTCATGTGTGATAGTCATCCCGATCTCATTAAGAGCTGCTGTTCTTCTTCTGATTCCAACCTCTTCCTCCCTCCCTCGCTCATTCATTCTTCCTCTCTCTCTGTTTCTGTCCCTCTGCTGCTTCTGCTCTTGTGTGCTGCCACAGAAAAAAGGCACAGATCATTGCTCTTCTCTGCTGCTGAAGGCCCAGATCTCTCACTTCTCCTATTTGGTCTGTGAATTTTCTCTTTCACACACGTTGCCAGATGAAAATGTCACAAGAAGAAGAGACTCTGTCCAATGGGTAAGACTCCTGCTGCATGTTTAGGACGGTGTGCTGTGTTTTATTTTTTATTCTGCTAAGTCGCTTGTGGGGAAATGTGTTTGGACCATGGCACCCAAGCATGTGGACAAACGGGCTCAGTTTATTGATGCACGCCATCTCTGAACACCTTTTAAATGTGTTCATAGCTCTGTGGAGCAGAGTCAACAAACTAATGCTTCGTCACTCGTGTGTGTGTGTGTGTGTGTGTGTGTGTGTGTTTGTGTGTGTGTGTGTGTGTGTGTGTGTGTGTGTGTGTGTGTGTGTGTGTGTGTGTGTGTGTGTGTGTGTGTGTGTGTGTGAGGTGAAGATTGAATATGTACAGTGGTGGTTTTATGTGTGTTAATGATCAGCATTGTGCAAGTTGCTCTCTGGAGAAATCAGCAGAACTGCTGAGTTGAAACTTTATTGAATTATCGACACAATGTGAGGTTTGTACATCTGGATCTGTTTTGTCTTTGTCTACAGCTCTATTTACCAGATGATTTATTTATTTCTTTGCTCCCTCCTTCGTTTCCTTTATGATGTGTTTGAGTGGGTTTGTGCTGATGGTGCTAAGACCTCGTGTACCTCTCAGCCACCTCCAGTTGGTTCCAGATTGGATGAAACGATAAAATCCACTGATTGTTCACCTGTGTGACTGACCTGAAGTCTGACCTCATCAGTTTACTGATGAGATCTCTGAATTCATCTAAACTATTCGACCGTCCAGCAGCAATTTTGTCCTCCATGTTTACTGAATAACAGGTGATCAACATGTTATTTCTGGTATTTCCAAACCATTATAAGGTGTTTTAATTTGTTAGTTGACCCATGGGCATGGCAGCGTTTTAGTCATTTGTGATGTGCTTCAGGTGATGGGTTGTGCTTTTAGTGGTTACCTAGCAACAGGCCACCCCAGTCCCATAGTGACTCCTGTGGTTCATAGATTGGATTGTTTATTTTTAAATCTCACTCAACAAACTGAGATGTAAATGCTTCCAGTCCGTGTTTGGAACTGAAATCCCATTCAGACACTAATTTAGCTTCTCATTTATCTAAATGTTGCCTTAAGCCTGAACTGATTAACTAACATGATACTGATAGGAAAAGAAAAAAGCTTTAACTTGTATTATGTCTATTTATTTAATTTTAACATATTAATTTAATATTTAATAATTTATTTATTACAATTAGATCTGGATTTTTTAATAATCATAGAAAACAGGAATTATATTTTAATATATTCAGACATTCTCAGCTTTGCTTTTCATCGTCCAAAGAGTCCTGACCCCAACTTTGGGAACCATGTAATTATAGAGCCTCTCTGGTCTGAG
The DNA here is from genome assembly GCF_043380555.1 of Nothobranchius furzeri. NCBI lineage: Eukaryota > Metazoa > Chordata > Actinopteri > Cyprinodontiformes > Nothobranchiidae > Nothobranchius > Nothobranchius furzeri. The sequence continues at coordinate 56,860,608 of NC_091748.1, read as the reverse complement.
GAGGAGTAGCACCAGCACCCTCTGAGTGATGCAACACGGCTTGTTACCGTGAACTACAGATGTGTTTATTCTACTTGTGTATTAAAGCTGATAAGGATGATTTTTGTGCATTTAAGTGAAAAACTCTTTACTTACAAGCCCTGTGACACGCTGTGTGGAGGATTGATGAGGAGACGTAGTGTGGAGACGCGCTGTTCAACATTTTGTAAACTTGATCATGTTTTTATGCCATTGTCTGCTTGTGTTGCACAAATTCTACAAAGGTGTGAGTCACATTCAAGCTAGTGGTTGAACTCCATCAGCTTTGGTTTGATACTTTGAAATTACAATGATCAAGTTTTCTCAGAAAAATGAGTGTAACTTCTATAAAAATCTAGTTGTTGTTTAAAAGTCTACAGTTTTAGATTTGCTCCTCATCTTGAGCAGTAATTGGTGTCATACAGGTAAACGTGGAAAGAAAACGTCTAACCATCGGTCACCAGCAGCGGAGGATTTTAGCAAACAACAATCAGTTTTATGGGAGAAGCTCAGGTCTAAACTTTTTTTTACAGTTGAGATCTTGAAACAAACAAATGTGCACACTTATATTTTTATTTTCTGTATTAAAAGGTCTGGACTTAAGCTTATTAAGTGCATTTCTTACAAAGAGGTCAAAAATTTCGTGTGTAAAGTATCTTGAGGCAGCTGCTTCACATTTACTCCCACTGAGAGGAAATGTTACAGAGACTGATTTTATTTTGTGATCACATGTGGAAGAACATGTGACTCCATACTGCATGGTTCATAAAGCCGCACACATCAGTGAGGGGAGGGGCGTTTAAACTTTTTCACTATCAGTAGTTGATTTTCTTTCCTGTTGTCTATTAAAACAGTTCTTGAATTGTTGTGATTCATCACCACATTTCTGTTTCCATTTCTATTTTATTTATTTCCCGGCAGACAGTTTCCTGTTTTCTTTCCAAATGATCTTGATCTATGGAGGTTAACTCACACTTGGTCTTTTTGTCAATGTAGTTGTGTGTGTGTGTGTGTGTGTGTGTGTGTGTGTGTGTGTGTGTGTGTGTGTGTGTGTGTGTGTGTGTGCGTGCGTGCACTGCTGTCAGAAAACTCAGCTTTTTGGTATTTAGTGAACTCAGCAGTCACCCGCATGTCATTACCCAGAGTTGTGTGCGCCCCTCTGTCTTAGAGAGTGTGTGTTTTATGAGTTTATTACTTCTCCATGTCTCTAACAGACAGAAGTTTATCATCCACATGAATATTTGCTCTCATGTTCCTCTTGGTGCAAAAATAAAACAGTCAGGCTGAATGTGATTCAGCTGTTATTCATAAATTAAATTTACTCCTAAAAATATCTAATTTTTTGTCAGATCTTGGAACTTATTTCAGTCGGCACGTGAGAGCGATGCACCCAAAAAGTGTGTAACATTGTTATGAGTCAACATCTTTCTTCATATTTTAAGCCTAAAACTACGTGCAAAGTCTGGGTTTTGAGACATTTTTTACGTTTTGGCTGATTTCTTATATGGTTTGCAGTCTAATGCAAACTGAGAATGGTAGAAATATTTAATTGGGGATGTCATGAAGCTTTTTTCAGTTTTAACAAAAAAATAATCTATTGAAATAAAATCTAACTTGGATATTTGATCAGATTTATTATGTAAAAGGAGAAGGGTGTTGGGTAAAGTGTGGATTTTTATTCAGGTGCTCACGGTCCGACCTGTCTATGGCGCTGGAGGACTGCATGGCTGCCTTGGATCTGTTCCTGAGAAATGACTTTGAAGAGGCGCAGGATCGCCTCAAATGCAAGTAAGACAACAACGTGAATCCGAAGCTGAAACAGCTGGGTTTTGTGCTTTTATAGATAAAAGTAATAATTCAAACCCATCTGGTCTTTGCAGAAAAACATCAGTTTAAACAGGAAGTTGCACCTACACACGCCACAGTTATTTAAAATAATAAACGTTCACCTTTAGGTCATTGGATTGCCCTTTGACCTCATACCTGATGCCATTTATGGGTTGATGGATTTTTAGTTCTGCTTGGTGTAACTGGATCGTTCACTAGCTCCTCTAAGAGATCTGAGCTCTGGTGATGCAGGTTCAGGTCCTCCAAGCTGTCATTATCCCCATCAGTAACCCATTCATTAGACAGTTTCTACAAATCTGGCTCCCAGAAAAACAAAAACATTTCAGCTGCTGATTTTTTATTTTATTTTAAAGTTTAGTTGCTTCCTCTGTGGTTTTATGATTTTGCAGATTTGCCACACAAAACAATCCATATTTCACATTTAATTGACTCACTTTCTCTATTTTTCCACAGCTAATAAAATGTTACTATTTCCAACAAGCTGAAATGATCAGACCTATTTTTCACGCAGTCTGAACATGAAATAGTCTCTTACACCTATCTCCTGCATTAGCCTCTGATAAAAAAAAATAGACGATGAAAATCTAGCATTTGAAAAGCCTGACCACTGTGAATTGGATTCACCCATATTGACTCACAACGGGGAAGGCTGTTGTTGTTTTAGCGTCCAGGAATCATCGTCTCAATCAACAGAAGCTAACCACTAGCATTAGCAACTCACTCAGTCGGCAGAAGCTCCTCCAGGCTTGTTAATTGCGGAGATAAAACATCCATGTCCCCAAGCAAGCAGAGTTAGCGGTAGAGTTGCGTTGCTTCTCAACGTCAATGAACCTCACGTTGCCTGTAAGAGGACACTGTCCTTCCTTGGTAAAAAAAAAAAAAAAAGGTTAAATGGAACAGACTTACCTCATGTGACTGCAGCGATCACGTTACGTGAAGTAACGTTATATTTTATACATATAAGTTCCATGATCAAGAAGGTGGTTCACCCAGGGTGAGGCTCAGCCATTGCACTCAGTGTTGTGCTGACCCCTGCGAATTCCCCAAATGTGGGAATCTCGACTGTTTTTTTCAGCGCCTTGGGCTTCCTGACAGGGTTGCGGAAGGTGCTTTATAAATAAAGATTTGATTTGATTTGAATATAGATGTATAATGAGCCTTTTACTTTTTAAATCGTGTCCATATTGGTTAAATATGTAAGCGAGTTACTACCTGCTAACTAACCAACCACTGGAACAAGTCTTGGCCGTTCCTGATGACGTATCTCCTAGGCAACTGGGGTGGGACCAAGGCTTCAAGGCAAGGTTCCTTGACACAAGCCTTTTTGGGCTTTTTTGTGCCCTGAGTTATGCCTACAAGGCATTAATTCCTACTAGAGACCACTAAATTTACCAATTAAATGAGTAATCCACACCTTTAATGGGTGTTTTCTTTTAACTCATTCATAATACCTCTTTAACCCGCCCACTGTCTTCATGGGTGACCCCGCCCATGAAGAGGTAGTGCTCACTCCTCACCTCTGCCACGTGGACCTCAAGGGATAAACCATCAGTCCTGCTCAATGGTCAACTTTCCTGGCGGCGTCACCCATGAAGACAGTGGGAGGGTTAAAGTTAAAGTCCCATAGTCATCATCACACAGGTGAAATTCATCTCTGCATCTGACCCATCCCCGTGGGGAACGGTGAGCTGCAGCTGTGGCCGCGCTCTGGAACTATTTGGGGGTTTAACCCTTCAATCCAACACCTTCAAGCTGAGTGTCAAGCAGGGAGGCATTGGGTACCAAGTCTTTGGTATGACTCGATATCTCCTAGTCCCAGGGTGGACACTCTTCCACTAGGCCACTGGGAAGGTTTAGTGCTTTCAGTAACTTTTGAAACAGTTAAAATTAAAATGACCTGTTATTTTGTGGAACAAGAACACAGAATTGACCTCTAATAATGCTCTAAAATAGACACGTCCCATTAGTAATCCTGGTGTTTTGGATCAGAACCAGACACACAGTTCTTATGTGACATTGTGTTTTGTCTTCAAATTCAATTCAGTTCAAAAATACTTTATTAATCCCAGAGGGAAATTGATTGCCATAGTAGCTCATAATAATAATAATAATCAAGTCATCAAAGAGTTATTGTATAGTACAATGGCTGTTGGCAGGAAGGATCTCCAGTAGCGGTCAGTGTTGCAGCCAAACTGAAGAAGCCTCTGACTGAAGACACTCTTCCGTTGTCAGACAGTCTTGTGAAGAGAATGCTCAGGGTTGTCCATAATTTCCTTGATTCTCTGGAGAATCCTTCTTTGCATTATCTCCTCCAGCAGTTCCACAGTCGTCCTCAGAACAGAACCAGCCTTTTTTATTAGGCTGTTGAGCCTTTTCAGGTCCCTGCTTCTGATGCTACTATCCCAACAGACGATGGCTGAAGATATCACACTCTCAACAACAGACTTGTAGAAGATCTGCAGCATCTTGCTACAGACATTGAAGGACCTAAGCATCATCAAAAAGTGCAGTCTGCTGTGTCCCTTCTTGTAAACGGCTTTGCTGTTCTTTCTCCAGTCCAGTCTGTTGTCCAGGTGAACTCCAAGATATTTGTATTCCTCAACCACCTCCACTTCTTCTCCCATGATGGAAACAGTGTTTGACTCCACCCTGTTTCTTCTGAAGTCTAAAATCATCTCCTTTGTTTTGTTCACGTTCAAGGTCAGATGATTGATTCCACACCATGCCACAAAGCGCTCCACCAGCTCTCTGTACTCAGCTTCCTGTCTCACCCTGCTTTAGGTTCTGTCTCCAGCACTATAGTCAGGTTACGCCATTGGATCTTTATCACACAGCTCTCATATTCTACTCTCCTTGGTGCCATTGAGGATATATTTAGGGGGATTTCATTGAATTTCTATCATCAGAAAATGCTTTACAGACTTATTGCTGTCAAGCATCTTTTTTCATGTCTGAAATCTGATTTAACCCTCTCAGGCTCAAAATAAGCTTTGATAAAAGGATGAACAACTAAGTCCTTCAGGGGTACTGCTGAGTTAAAGAATGCACATGAAATATGTATGTGGAGTAACCAGGTAGGTAGGTTTTAACGTTGCTAATCTGCAACCCCTGCCTCCAGAGGGTTAATCATTATTTGAGTTTGGATTTGTGAGCCATGTAGACAGCAGCTTGGGGCTATTTTCAGCTAACAAGGCGAAGAACTTTCAATTCAAGTCTTAGACTTCTTGTGTGTAAATCTTATGTAAAGCTTTACTGATTTGCTTGTGAGAGGAAAACACTGACGGACTCATCTGTGTGATGACGTAGAACTCTGTTTTAGTTCATGCTTGCTTCCACTTCTCTTGCTCTCCGGGTTCTCCTTTGTCTATCGTTTCATTATGTTTGGATGCAGTAGAGCGAGACGAGCACTCGCCTAAAAATAGAAACAAATGTACTGGAGACACTCCTTCATAGACGACCTTTGTTGGACTGAAACATTCCTACAGGTGCAGATCAAACCTGTAAGCTTTGTTTGTGCGGGTTGGAGCTGCAACTCTGTTCGGTCCAGCTGAAAACAGCTGACCTCTGTACATCTGTGTGCGTTAAAGCCGATAACTTCAGACAAAGGCAGGTTTAAACTTTAGAATTAAGCCGTTACAGAGTTAGCACACGTATGGTAACATGTGAGATCAGCTGGTTGATCGACAGGCTCACTGTCTGTGTGTTTGTAGTCCAATTTGGGTGAATTTAGTTACAAATAAAGTAACTTAATGAAGTTTTCCCCATTGCTTCACTTCCTGATTTGCTCTTCTGTATGCACAGTTGAGTTAAAGGCGTGTCTATCCTTTAGTGACTTGCAGAAATGACGCAGCAGATGCTGCCTTGCATCATGGAACATGGTGGTGAAAAATGGGGGGAAACGTAGCTTTAAATGCAGCTGCTGCAGACGGGGGGGGGGTGCTAGTGCCGATCTCCAGCAGTCTCTGGGCATGCAGGCGGGGTACACCCTGGACAGGTTGCCAGTCCCTCGCAGGGCGCAGACTACATCCATGGTTCAGAATTAGTAGTAGCAATTTGCTGGTGTTTAAATAAAGTTGACACAGAGGAAATAAAAGAAAGAAAAATCCCTCAGCTGCTCCATCTTTACTGACGAGCAGCCGTTCCCACTTCCTGTCTTCTAGTTAGAGTCAATAAAAAACTCCTTTAGGCTATAATTAAAGGTTTTTATCGGAGGAGATGATTTTTGGAAGTAAACCTTTTGATTGTTTTGTACATAAAACTTAGTGACTCAGGAATAATCTAGATGGTTTGGATTCGGCTCCACGCAAATAAAATCAGTTCATGCTAAGTTTGTGTAACAATGAGAAGTGACAGGTCTGAGCTGCTCTTGTGAGACAGGAAGCAGCGGACTGACGGCATTCCTCGCTGCTAACACAACGTGCACAATGCTAACTTAGGAAAAACATGTCAGTAAACATGTTTATCTTTATAAAGTGGCTCAGTGGGACGGATCTCTGATGATTTTTGTGATGATTTTTTTTTTATTATTTGAAACTGGAGCAACAAATTTGTGCTTCTTAAAAAATAAGTTCTTTGAGTTGATCTGATGGAACAAAGCGCCTGACCCCAAACCAAAGCCTGTTGACAGGAGAATGTGACGGGAATCACTTTTCTGCAACATAACACGTAACATTAATTTTGTCTTACAGGGCCAAAGACAGCATGTACCACGCTCTGACCTATGCCACCATTTTAGAGATGAAGGCCATGATGACGTTTGACCCTGAGCACATTTTGGTTGCAGGAAACACCATGAAGGAGGCGCAGGCTCTGTGTCAGCGGTGAGACTTCCCATACACTTCCAGTAAACTGTCGCATCAGAGACACAGCAGCTGAGCTGAAGTTGTCTTTGACATAATGTCTGTTCACAAATGGCCTTTTGAAGGGAAAAATATATATATGTGTATATATATATAAATATATAATCTTGAAGTTGTTGAAATTAAAATTTAGGCAGAAAAGAACAGTTAGCAGTTTCTCACCATTCAGAAATCCTCTGAGAGAATATGAATCCTTGAGTGGAGTGAGGCAACATTTAGAGCTGCAATTCTCAGCAGCTGAAATTTGTTAGCATCAACAGGAAATTTAAGACAAGGCCAGCAGCTTGTCTCAGCATCCTGTCATCATTTGAATGAGTCACAATCTGCAGGGAACTGAGATAAGAGAAGGACAAGATGGAGCTGAAAAAACGATTTAGATAGGATTTTGTAACATTTACAGTTGTTTTTTCTTTCCATCAGACAAAGGAAGAAGGCTACCTTCTCAAAAAGCTTCACTGAAGGTCAGTGTGTGTTTGCGTGTGTGTATGTTGCCAGTGGCGGTTTTACATTAAGGGCATAGGCTAGCGGCTGCCTGGGGCCTCCTTATGTTGGTGGGCCCCCTAGTTCTGACCGCCGGCACCCCTCTGTTAATGCCGCAATGGACTATTCCTTTAAGATGCTGATTCACAAACAGGAAGCGTCGTCATTCCACTCCAATCCAGTTGGTGGTGGTACTGCAACAAATGGTTGTTTGCCAAGTGCCATAAGACCACATAGAAGAAGAAGAAGAGAGGCAGGAGCGTTCTTAACATACTCGAAGCAGTAGTCAAAACATTAAGCATGAAATGGAGTTATCCTAGTGGCTCCAATAAGAGAAAGAAGCAGCTTGCTTTAAAAAAGCTTTTATCTTCACTTCCAAAAGTGACGTCGTTTTTCAACGTAAACATCAAAAGGAAGCAGAAAGGAAAGACAATGGAAAATGTTTAAAGGGAGGAAAACATAGACCAAAATGCAAAATAGAATACAATAAAAATAAAGGCAAAAGCACAGGAGCACTGACAGGAAGAAGAAAGCAGAGCAAAAATTGAAAGCGCTCAAAGGGAGGGAAATACAGGGAAAAAAAAGAGGAGGACTAATAAAAAGGGAAAATAACTCGTGTCAGAAGAGGGGAGAGTGTCACTTATCCAGTTAAAGGTAAGATTGTCGAAAATTTAGAGTAAGGGGCCCCATGTCTGTGTTCGCCTTGGGCCCCCAAATTGCTAAATCCACCTCTGTGTGTATCCTTTATGCTGTGGTCCAAGTGAACTGCCAAGCTGCTGCACTAAGGTTAAACGTGTCCGTATCCTTCTCACCTCAGAGGAACTCCATGCTGAGGTGTGCTATGCAGAGTGTCTCCTGCAGAGGGCAGCACTCACCTTCCTTCAGGTCAGCAGGCAGCCACACAGTCTGGTAAACCAGTTGAAACAGTTCTGACCATTCCTGCCCTGTTGGTCCTTCTCTGTTCAGGATGAAAACATGATCAGTTTCATCAAAGGAGGCATCAAAGTGAGAAACAGCTACCAGACATACAAGTGAGCCTCTCTAATGATTTCATACTCAAACGTTTCATTGTTTCCTCTTCATCCTCATCATCCTCAGCATCTTGTTGTGATCTCCCCTACAGAGAGCTTCACAACATCCTCCAGTCTTCTGGATACACTCATGGTAACAACCATGGCCACTTTGAGGGTGGCGTTAAACTGGGAGTAGGAGCTTTTAATTTAGTAAGTTCACAGTCTGGAAACTCTCTCTCTCTCTCTCTCTCTCTCTCTCTCTCTCTCTCTCTCTCTGTGTGTGTGTGTGTGTGTGTGTGTGTGTGTGTGTGTGTGTGTGTGTGTGTGGTTCCCTCCTTTTAACAAGGATAAGAAAGTTAGAGTCCATTCTCTGAAAACCATTGTGGCTGTTTTGACTGAAGTAGTTTATCTGACACACTCTGTGTCTCACCTTTAATTTACTCCTTCTGTCTACTTCCTCTAGATGATTTCCATGCTGCCCACGCGAACGCTCAAACTGCTGGAGTTTGTTGGCTTCTCTGGTAACAAGGTGAGTCTGGATGACAACAGAATAGAGATAATGTCTGTTTTTGGCTAAATTAGGCTGCAAATTGGTAAAAAAAAAAAAAATTATCTTCAGTCGTTTATGAGTGAACATTAAAATAAAATATGAAAACGCTATACGATATGAGGGCAATGACGTGAATCCAAGAAACAAAACTTCTCAGTTTTATAACTTACGGTGAAACTTTGATCACAATGACTGTGCGATTTCCTCCACACCGTGTCTGATCTTCGCTTCTGTTACTACTGGTTTGATTCCTGTGGAAAAAAAAGTCTGATTCAAATCCAAAACATCTAGTCTTATTACTATTTATTACCCGAACAAGCACACAGAAATACTCTAGCAGACAGACGGCATTGTTCCTCCATGACAGGCTTATTGAGTTGATTATGAATGTCATAATAAAAGGTGTGAATACTAAAAAAAAACATTTTAATAATATTTTCTGATTATAATCGGTCACTCGGAGTTTTTCATGCAAGCTGAACATAAAAATAGTCTCCTACACCTATCTCCTGCATTAGCTTCTGATAGAAAATAAACAGTGAATCTCTAGGATTTGAAAATCCTGACAGATCTACATCACACTGTCACTTAACATTTAAGGACTCACCCATGTTCACTCACAACAGGGAGGGCTGTTGTGGGCGTCCAGAAACAGCAGAAAATGTCTTGACTAGCAGAAGCTAACTGTTAGCATTAGCAACTCCGCCACACATCAGAAGCTCATCTAGGCTTGTGTTATTTGTGGAGAAAAAAACATCAATATTACAAGTCAGTGATAGCGTCACATTGCTGTTTTCTAATCCATGGTGTCAAAATATCAGGATGTGAGACTCCAAATTCTGCCATGTCGTGCCATTCTTTGCTGCAGCAGACTTATCCGTGCTGATCAAGGTGCTTTGGGGCTTTTTTTGCCCTGAGTACGGCTTGCAAGGCATTAATTTCTACCAGAGACCACTGCAGATGTACTGATCAAACTTGTGTTCAACACCTTTAAAACAAATAAAAAATGTTTAAGAAAAAGGATGTTAAATAGAAGAATGTTTGTCTGCTCTTTAAAAGTGTCTGGTGTCCGAATACAGGAAGTTCCTACGTGCTAGTTGACCTGCTGGTTTTCCCTGACCAGAGAACTGAATCAGTTTGTGTGATCATGTAGGAGTTTGGTCTTCAGCAGCTTCAGGAAGGCTCTGCAGAAAGCACCTTCAGGTCATTCCTGTGTAACATGCTGCTGCTCTGTTATCACACATTCATGAGCTTCATATTAGGTGAGTCATGACACATAAATACTAGTGCATCTGCTGAGCTAATTAAGTAAAGAAAGGCTCAAATCTTAGCTGGATTTGCTCTAAATGTGTTTTGTTTTTGTAGGAACTGGAGAAGGAGATGTTGAGGATGCAGAGAAACTTCTGCAGCCGTATCTTAAAAAATACCCCAAGGTTTGGGTTTATTGACATGCCCTTGTGAACTGAAGTGCCATTGTTCCCAAATATAATCTTTTTTTCTTTTTTTTAGGGATCCATCTTTTTGTTCTTCGCTGGTCGAATAGAGGAGATCAAAGGCAACCTGGATGCTGTGAGCACATTCTTTATGTGTCAAATTAATCAGACTTGCTCTGCTGATTCAAAAAATTGCTATATTTAGTTAATTTATTATGTTTCGACACACAGCTTTGAACATAATTATGCATGCATTTTTTTTCAATTGATGTAGGAGTTACAAACATTCAGATCTGTTCCAGACTAATTTCAGCCGTTTGTCATCGCTAAACGATTTCCCAAAACCAATTTAACACCCAATCTTTGACTATACGACCACTTCTTCAGGCTATCAAGCTTTTTGAGGAGTGCTGCGAGGCCCAGCAGCAGTGGAGCCAGTTCCACCACATGTGTTACTGGGAGCTGATGTGGTGCTTCACATACAAGACGCACTGGAAGATGGCCTACTTCTACGCTGACATGCTGAGCAAGGAGAACTCGTGGTCCAAGGTAAGGCTTTGTACTGTGGTCTGAGTAAATCCTTGGAAAACGTTGAGCTATGCGTGTGTTTTGGCTTCTCGTGAAGAACAGAACTTTGATCAACTCTCCGTGTGATGACTTTTAACAAAACAAATGATAAAAATCTCTGTTAAAATGTCCCAGATTGTCCTGATTTGATTTTTAAAGGTAAGGTGAGATTGCAGCAGTAAGCACATTTCCTTTTCCCAGGCTACCTACGCGTACATGAAAGCAGCCTATCTCAGCATGCTGACTGAGGACGACTGTCTCACGTTTGGGGAGACGGCACTGACCCAGTTCAGGTAGGAGCTCATCTAATTACTCACACAGCAAAGTGAAACAGAGATCGTTTACTCTGACGCGTCTTTAAAGTAGCTTGTAAATCTCTGTGATTATTATCTTGAGCAGCTTAGAAAGTTGAAAAGGAGGGAAGTTAAAAAAGAAACTCGAAGCCACAAAGTCAGGCTTGTTCTCTGTGATGGTCAGCCGCTCTGATTCCTCTGAGCCTCTGCTGAAAACTCGGAAAGCAGAAAAAATGCATGAAAAGAGAAAAGGAACAGAAAGCAATTTTATTTGTTTAAATTGAAATTGAGAAATGGAAATTAAGGAAGTTAAAGATCATTTATTTTAGGTTTACCAAGAAACAAAATCAACGATTTTCTTCAACAAGCGGGAAACAAAACAAGCTAAACTTAAAAACAGAACTCAGTAAATACAAAGAGGAGCAAACCATCTTAAAACGGGCGTTTTCTTTGTGAATAAAGTATCTCGGGGTCTTGTTCGTGAGTGAGGGAAAGATGGAGCACAAGATTGATAGGCGGATTGGTGCTGCATCTGCAGTGATGCGGGCGTTGTACTGGTCTGTCGTGGTGAAGAGAGAGCTGAGTCAGAAGGCGAAGTTCTCGATTTACCGGTCGATCTACGTTCCTACCCTCACCTATGGTCACAAGCTTTAAGTAGTGACTGAAAGAATGAGATCGCAGATACAAGCGGCTGAAATAAGTTTTCTCCGCAGGGTGGCTGGGCTCTCCCTTAGAGATAGGGTGAGAAGCTCAGTCATCCAGGAGGGGCTCAAAGTAGATCCGCAACTCCTCCACATCGAGAGGAGTCAGTTAAGGTGGCTTGGGCATCTGGTTGGGATGCCTCCTGGCTGCCTCCCTGGTGAGGCCTCTCTGCTTAGGCTGCTGCCCCTGTGACCCGACCCTGGATAAGCAGAAGAGAATGGATGGAGTAGGCTGTTTGAGCTCGGGTTAACTGATCTGAATTTTTACCTATTTTTGCAGGACATGAAAAAAATCTTAATAATAAAAAATTAACATTGAGTTACTGAATACAGCACATCTCTCTCCATCTATCTGTCTCCTTATTTTACAGGAGATTTGTTTTCAGTGCAAAACAAGGAATATGACAGTTAAAAAGAAACATTTATTCACCTTTTTATCTACTAATTTATTCACTGCTGACACGTTAAATACTCTACCTTTGCTGACATGCAGGAAAAGAGACTGCATTCATGTTTAAGCTGTGTTTTGTTCCAGGCAGGTCCCTGGACTGAAGCAGAAAATAGCAGGGAAGTCTTTACCAACAGAGAAGTTTGCTATCAGAAAAGCTCGACGCTACTTTGCAGAAAAACCCATTCCTCTTCCTGCTGCTCCTCTGGTCAGTACTGCACACTATCTGTGATGCGCTACTTTAGAGATGTGTGTGTGTACTTACCTTTAGATCATAATGGTTTGGCTAATATAAAACTGAGCCACAGAAGTAAAAACGTCTTAGCTATAGTGCTGGAAAGTGGTGCATTAATTGCTGTAAATTGTTTGCATGTGTGATTTTATTGTGTAGGAAATGATGTACATCTGGAACGGCTACACGGTCATCGGAAAACAAAAAGAGCTGACCGAGGGCATACTGAAAACCCTGGAGGAAGCACAGGCTAAACTTGAAAACCTTCCAAGTACACAAACCTTTATCTCTTTTGAAAATAATCATGGTTTTAAATGTACTTAATGAACTGACATGAAGATGGGTTCTGTCTTTTTGTTTATCAGGGACGGAGTTCACCACAGATGATCAGTGTCTGCTCTGCCTCCTGAAGGGACTCTGTCTCAAACAGCTGGGACACAAAGAAGAGGCTGAGCACTACTTTACCCTCGTTCTGTGCAAGTAAGACACACACACACACACACACACACACACACACACACACACACACACACACACACACACATGCACACACACATGCATGCACACACACACACACACACACACACACATGCACACACACATGCATGCACACACACACACACACACACATGCACACACACATGCACGCACACACACGCACACACACATGCACGCACACACACACACACGCACATGCACACACACACATGCACGCACACACACATATGCATGCATGCACACACACACACACATACATATGTGCACACACACACACATTATATAGAACTTTCATTGAAGACAGAGGATCTAGGGTGACTGTTTTTCTGATCTACCTTTGTCGTCCTCTGCAGCGAGACTCTGATCAAGTACGACCACTACCTGGTTCCTAACGCTCTGCTGGAACATGGGCTTCTGTGTCTGGAGCAAGGCAGAAAAGATGAAGCTATTAAACTACTAGAAGCAGCAAAGTAAGCATTCAACTCTCAAAACATACATTTGTAAAAATCACATTTACTTTTTCAGTGAAAGACCTGATTACTGCTTTAATGGATTCAACAGCTAAATCCTCTCTGATTTTCAGACACAACTATAAAAACTACTCCATGGAATCACGGACGCACTTCCGTATTCAGGCTGCTTTGCACAAGGCCAAGGGAACCGGGGAGAATGGCATCCTCGTGCCCTCTAGCCCATAACAGAAGTCACACCAGTAAAGTGACAGCTTCCTGTCTCTGCTTACCCACAATGCAACATGCCAGACCAGCTCTACTCTTTAGAACTAAGAACTTTTTTAAATTCTAGATGAAGATGGAGTGTTTTTTCCTCAGTTGTGCCCTTGTTATGGACCTCTGCAGCTTTGTGTGCCTTTGCTGGCCTTGTTCACTTTGCCACGCCCTCTTCCAGAGACACATTACAGTTAGTCACTTTCTCACACATATTTTTTTTAACAAATTGAGTGGAGAAATGTGTGTTCATGTGTTTATGAAACACTGCTTCCAGCATGCCTTTTGTCTCTTTCACACTGGTTGCATTTGAGCAGAAACAAGGTTAAATTTTTGTGACATATTCAGTGCTTTGTCCCAAGTGATATGCTCAGTGCTGGGTACTAGACCTGAACCTGGTGGAGTTAAATAAAGCCTCAGATACATGACACACGAACAGCAGCACTATTTAAGTACCGGGTATAAACCTGTTCCACTGTAATGTTAATGTAGGTTTTGGAAATGTCTCACTTTCCAAAACCAGCTTGTTCTGTTTTAATTCAGAATGTGGGATCATGTGTTTACACTACATGATTGTTGTGTTTGTCAGAATCGAGGGAGCATCTTACTGAATATAACCCTGTATTCACAGCTTATGTTTTGGTTTTTGCACCGAGCTTTGTGTATCGCCCATGAAACTGTCAACTCTTGGATGTCAAACGGCCTGGGAGAGTTGGTCTTTACATTTATTTACTGTAAATGGCATCTTTTACATGAATTGTCCTGTTTTGAGAGGACAGATGAATGTGTCTTTTAGAAAAGGCAGACTCCCTCCTTTTCTCCTCCTGGTGTGTGGGACGGGCTCCAGCAATACTTGAGCTTGAACAAACAGGCCATTCACAGCAAGCGGCGTAGGACTGCGAGCTTGACTGCCGGCTGTATCTTTAGTGGGTGAAGAAACTCTTAACCCCCAGCAGCCATCAAGTTTTCACAGCTTGTGTAGACTTCAGTCGACTTCTTTTGCTGTTTCTCTACCTGCTATCCTGTTGCTAGAGCTACCAACAGAAGGACTTGAATGTAAAACCACATCCTGTGTCAAATAGTTATCTGCAGATGAACAAATACAGCTTTCCTCATAAACGATTGGCGAGTGGGTGATTGAAAAGGCTGAGCACCTGAAACCTGACAGTTCAGAGAACTCACATGGTGCCTCAAGAGTTGGGATACAAGTCCTGCTGATTTATTTATAACTGAGAGAGGTCTGGGGTACAGTTTAATTGTCTGAAGTCAGTGTCTAATATTTATTGGTGGAGGAAATGTATTATTAGAATTGTTGCAACTGCAGCGACTCTAGAATGTGTTGATTCTGCAAACTAATCATAATTTTCCCCATCCTTTTAGCTTTTACACTTGTATAAATGGAAGAAATTCAGCATTCAAAATTTTGTGTTTACACGTTCTGTATTGTGTATTGGGCATGGTTACCCACCAAGCAGGATGACTTCCATTTACATTTTAGTTGTGATTTATAATGAAATATATACTTTTGTGTTGTATTCTTTCCTTTCCACGTCATTTAAGTTCAATAATTTTTCAGCACACAGAACAAAAATGACACAGGTTGTTTGCATTAATTTGGTTTTGGATTCTAATTTAACAAATGAAAAAATGGCTTTGCAGACCAGAGGCCGCCATGGAACACATCTCATTAAACCGAGAGCTTCAATAACACAACTGATGAATGGTTTTATCATATAAAACTCAGAGGACAATTCCGATCTGCAAAGAAATCGTTCTTTTGGTAGGAACATGACTCATTTGCAGATTAACGTTGTGTGTTTACGTTTTCAATGTAAGGCAACGTGACCAACCATCTGATTGGCTGTCAACAAGAACTTCGTGAACGAAACTGAAAGCTGATTGGTCAGTTGTTTAAAGGAGCCGTCCCCCACGTTGTACGTCACCCAGCTTTTGTCATTGTTCAGCAGCTGCTTTGGAAAGTCCCTGGCAGCTAGATCGGACTCAGGCTGGAGAACCGTGGAAAGCTGTGTCACGTTAAATGAAGAAAGCAGTTATTTTGCTCGCTTTCTTCCTTCTGCTGATATAAAATTATGTTAAAGCCGCGATTCTGCGCCCAGACGTTTAGATGTTCCCCTCAGAGTGCTAGCTAGTGTTAGCAGGCTAGCTTTTTGTGTGGCTAGCTGCTGGTCTTAGTGATGTTTTGTTTTTGTTGAAGTAGCCAGCCCTCCCGTCGTCTGGGAGAGGAGCTTCATCAGCTGTGAATGGAAAAACGTCCTCTCGACGTCTTCTTATTTACTGACATTTTCTGTGGAAGTGAGCAGTGAAATCCGCTGCTGGTAGAGCGACGCGGTTAGAAGGTAGAGTTTGATAGAAGAGGAGGGAGATGGGAAACTGTTTAAAATCTCCGACCTCGGATGATATTTCTCTGCTACACGAATCGCAGTCGGACCGAGCCAGCTATGGAGACGGTGCTGACCCAGATCAGGAGCCACCGCCCCCCTATCAGGTATCTATTGACATCATAACTAAACTAGCTGTTGTGGTTTGATTCATTAAAACTAAACTTCACACACTGTGTGTTGTTTAGACATTTTGGTCCTCTTTACAATTTGTTTGCATTGTCTGCCTGATGACAAAGTCAGAAAATAAATGTTGGACGAACATTTTGAGAACCGGAATCAGCTGTATACAGATTATCTGACATCGTCCGTAGACAGTAACCCTACCCACTGACTCAGTCCTTTCATGATACTGTAAATAATCCTCTTTCTTACATCTTAAGGTCATTCTCTGTGCATAATATCTTCACTGTAATTTCTGCAGCACTGGTGTCTTAAATATCACCTGGAGAGTGAATTCATTCAAACTCACTAAACCCTGTGGTTTGGGTTGATGATGTGAAGGAAAAAGAAGCAAACATCTGTTATGAGCTGAAAATGACAACACAAGCTTTAATTCTCAGTCTTGAAACAGGCTGTAGCGTGTGTGTATTTTAAGAAAAGGCTGACTTCTCTCCTGCTTCTCTGACTGAACACCTTCAGGCAGCAACTTTGTTCTTGTCTGTTGTCCTTACTCCCTAAATTAGATCATCCAAACATAGACCAGGTCATGTCGTAACTGTAAATATTAGATTTGCTGTAAAGTATTGTGTGTGTGTGTTATTTTAGGACACTGGTTTAGAATGCTTGTTTCTAGGTCAAGTGAGGTCTTATCTGTAGGCTTTAAGATTGGAATTGTTAAAGCTCAAGAGAATAAATGCAGTGTCAGAACAACAAATGCTTTCATGGAGAAAAGTGACACAATCCTGTTGTTTTCATTCAAAATAAACAAATTCTATTAATTTAAGGGATTGGTTTGCAGTAGTTATTAAAAGAAAAGGACAAACTTTTATGTTACATTAAACTATAGAGAATAATAATAAATGGATCACAAAAATGTAATGATATCCAAATAAGTGAGCCATCTTGTGTGTGTGCGCATCCTGATACACTGATTAAATAATATGCAAACTGCATCTTCTCACTGTGTACACTATCACTGATACATTTGACCTTTATGAACAATAAATGCTGATTTGATTTGTCATCATTGCAAGTCATCCTTAGACTAGTATTAAACTACTCTAGGGGGGTCCATGGGCATGCCCCCGGTAGAAAACATTGGACATTTTATAGTGAAAAGCATCAGTTTGGTGCATTTTGAGTAACAGGCTGGTGAGAATGTATGATAAAGTATCTATACATGTTCACAGCATTATTATGTTATGTTTGAATGAGCCTATGTTGTAAGTAAATACATATCTTGGTAAGTTTACTCAAAGTTCCCAGATGTGTTCTTCCTCCGTCTATTGTATCAAGGATACATTAATGCATCTTTCTGCGGACTTGAGACAGCAAAATATGCTATACTGCACTGCCGTTTCTTGTTTTGCATACTCGTCTGAACTTGTGTACTCCCATCCTTGTGAAACGTCATCAGTGATGGCCCAAGTACAATTCCAATCCTAAGAACTCCTGTATGCAAGTACACAAGAGTTCCCGGATGTGTTCTTGCTCTGCCCATTGTATCGAGGATGCATCAAAGCTTCCTTCTGCGGACTTGGGACAACAAAGTATTGCTTAATGCATTGCGTTGCAAACCATTACACACAAACAACAGAGGAGAAAGCTTATAACTGTAGTGTATCAGAAATACAAATAAAGAAAAAAATATAGAGTTGTCTGTTATTGTAAATAATTGTGTGTAACCTGTAAAACTCGCAGTGTGAATTTTTTTATTTTCCAGACTCTTCATAATGTCTTAAAATGCAAATTAGGTGACCAACTATTAAAATAAAAGTAGCGTTGCCCAAAATAGCTCTGTTTAGATGAAAAAGAAACTTTTTTTCTTCATTTAACAATTGGGAAAGTAGGTATTTTATGTTTTTGATCAAAAGTGGACCAAGTGTTATACAAATATAATGTATTTATTGTTATTTTGTGTTTTAGAGAGAAACTAGACTTCCATTTTTATGTCCGGTTGTTTTTGTCATGACACAACGGAGTACGGTTCTGTTCCAAATGCCATCCTCATCCTCCCGTACTCAGTAGAACAGATTTTCAGGTGTGCTTGCCAAGAATATACTTGTCAAGTACACAAGAACATACCAGCATACTTGAATATTGAGAAACTGCCATTGTTTACTGCCAGAATTTCACAGAGTGATTGACATTGATCATTCTCTTATCATCTTTTATCTTTCTCACGGTCTTGCTCTGGGGCATTTTTATTTTGCTATTTTGAATAGAAATGTAGCATGCCATAGCGCTGGAATGACCACTTCACGTTTATTTGGGAGATTTTTTTTTTACCAGCAAATTTTCTGAACTTCATATAATAAGCTTTTATCACTTTTTGACTCTCAGAACAATGCATCAGAGGTTCTTAATGTCACATTTTATCGTCTTACAAAGGTGAAGATAATTAGCTCATTCAGCTGTGGTGTCTGAGAGGAGATGGTGTAACCGTTTACGAAAGCGTTTTGAATAGAGCTTTCTGTTGTGTTGAGAAACTCTACTGTGTTCAAGTCTTGTGCTGACAATGTTTCATAAGAAGGTTAGCTAACTAGTTAAAATCTACTTATAAAAGACTTAAAGCTGCCAGCTTTTTTCTGTTGGCCACAGTAGTCAGCACTGTCACATTCTGAAGCCAGCCTGATAATGCAGCTCACCATTTCTGAGTGCTTATTGGTGTTTAGTGATAGAGCAGCTGGACTCCGGCTTGGGCTTGATTCAGATTTGTAACTGGTGTGTTCCAAGAAGCCTTTTTTGTACTTGAGTATCAGTATACTCTGCTTACTGACTAGAGTGTTACTTTTGGACATTGTACAAAAGACTCTGCAAGGTATTTAGGTTAGCAGTAGTTTAAGTTGTAACGTTAAGTTCTGATGTATAAAAATCACAACTTATAAACAACGCATTTTTGGGTCTTAAGGGCTACCATATATTGGGCCGTGATGATGTAATCCCGTAAACAAGTCCCGCACGGTGTTGCAACGTTGCCGACCCGTTGTTGAGAGATTATCACATGGCATGGACAGACATTACCACATGGGGTACCGTTGGATGTGTGAATATGTTTATTCCCTTCGAGTTGTGTGTTAATGCCAAGAAACCACAGACACCTCCACAAACACATCTACACCTATCCATAGACACCGCCTGTTAAAGTTGAGGAGAACCAGTGGTCTGTAAACTGTTGGAAAATGGAAATACAAAGAAGTTTCATGGAGCTTGAGTTGTGTCCTCTTGTCCTGCTTGCATCACCCACCTATCAGATCCTGAACTGAATCCTGGCTTAAGTAGTGCTCTGGCCGGTGCTCTAGGTCGAGAGTAGTGAAAAACACGAACAGTGCCTTATAGTCCTCCTAAGTCAGACCAGTCTCACCTACAGACATTGTTTCAGTCTTGGGGCAAAATTCAATGCTGGCATCTCTGGCGATGAAATCCAAAGCAATGCTAACCTGAGCTCTGGCTGTTTCTTCTTTTGGCTTGTGTACATCTCTTTAGCAATTCTTGTCTGGGATACACCACCCTCAGTATTTAACAGCAACTCTGATATTTATGAATATTATTTTATATTATGTTATTTAAGTTTCATTAGAACAGAACACAAACATATTTAGAGCATTAAATAAATGAGGAAACACTTGGATTATGAATATTATGTTATAATACATTAGTATACAGTAGTTATAAATGCCACACAAACATAGACGATAGACAAGGAAAAGCTCAGATTAGAAAAACCAGTAATTTCCTCGTCACATTGAAAATAAACATTCATGGATTCACCCTTGGCTCGCAACAGGGAAGGCTGTTGTTGATTTAGCATCCAGGAGAGAGCAGAGCATGCCTCGACTAGTAGAAGCTAACATTAGCATTAGCAACTCCACAACATGGTAGAACTTTAGGATTGTGTTGTTTGTGGAGATAAAACACCAACATTGCAGAGCAAAAAAAAAGTCAGTGGTAATAGTCGCATTGCTGTTGGCCAATCAGAGATGAGATGTCTGGATATCAGGAAATAAGACCCTAAATCCTGGGATGTTTCTCAATGTCAATTAATGCCTTGATGCTTTGGTCCCGCCCCGGTTGCCTAGGAGATACGTCATTAGGAACTACCAAGGCGTGTTCCAATGTTCATGTGCTACAGAGAACTCTGTTCTCCGTTTGTTAGCCGTTTAGCTGACCAAGAATACGTGAGGTGTCTTGTAGCATGGACTTGGTAAAAAATTTCCCAGAATACAGCGCAGCATTTTCAAAAGGATGGTGGATCAGGAGCCAGCAGCAGCTACTGTGGGGGCAAATTTCCAGTTTAAATGTAAGTCAACAAACTGTAGCCATCAGACTGATATCAAAAATGTATTTTTAGATCAAAAGCAGTTATCTTTAGTTGGTTAGTTGCAGCTTCGGTGGCTGTTTATGTGAAGCGCCTCGTGATTTTTATCTTCAGAGGCGCTATATAAAATATTGTTTTCTTTCTTTGCCAGTAGGTACTAACTTGGTTATATATTTAATTTTACCAATATATACACAATTTAAAAAGTAAAAGGCTCATTATAAATGTATAATTGAAGCTTATACAAATAAAATATAACTTCTGTTCCATTTAACTGCTTTCTTTGATCAAAGAACAGTGTCAGAGCGTTTTCCCCCAGAGATCGACTCACAAGGCATTCATTTATTTATACCACAGCAAATCTGTTGAGAAAAAAAAAACAGTTAACTTGGTCTTCAAGACTAATTCCTAAGTTGGCAATCTTTCCTGTTAATCTACAATTTGTAGTTATTTAGAGGATGTTGTTTTTCAGAGTCCGGTTCTGTCCACTGCATGGGTACGGTTGGTTACATAATCCTAAGGCTCAGAGAACTTGAAATTCTAAATCAACAGACACAAATGTAGATCTTAACTCTGTTCTCAGTGACTGATGACTAGTCTGCAATAGTTTTATTGCAGATTTTATATCAAAACTGCTGTCTATCGCTATGAGTTGCACATGCATGCTAAACGGAAAACATTTCTTCAACTTCCATCCCCTGCATTAGCTGCAGAAGGGGAATAGAGGTGAAAACGACCGGGTAAAATAAGTCAGTCTCTTCTACTTCACAGGGAAAATTAGTATTCTTGACCTCGCCCAGGTTTGTGTTATTTGTGTCGATAACATCTCAACGTTGTATGTTTTTACCCTAGAAAGAAGAGCGAATGAAAGCAGTGGAAGAGTTGTGTTGCCGCTTGCCAATCATAGGCAAGATGTTAGCATATCATGAATATTAATGAGTAAAACGCATAATCCTGCCGTTTTCTACTCACTCCTTCAACAAATAAAAACAAGGAGAGCATATTTTTAAAACACTAAATCAACAATGCATTCATTATTACTCAACACAGCAATAGAAATTTTGAAAAGAGAAAAAAAACAAGTGTATGCGTGAGCTTCAAGTTATTTCACAACCAGTTGACTTCAGTCAGTTCCTACTTGCATAATAAGCGTTCGTCTGTGATTGTGCAGAATTTGTGCCACAACTATGGTACAGCCTGCATTAGACAAAACTCAACAACTTCATCGTCCATAACACAAGTACTCCTCATGTGTAAACAATCTCGCAAGACGTGGTTTGTAGATGATAGATTTGGGAGGTGGTGGACGGGTGGATGGATGTTATTATCCAAGTGGATGACATCAGTGTGCCGAGCCAACCACTCAGGCCGGTGTCTCATTCAATATCTTGCCAGAATGAGTGTCATCAAATCAGAGGGAGGCTCAGTTTAGTTTGTGGTGTTGAAACGGGTTGAGACTGTTAGACTTTACCCAGGTGTTGTGTGTAGACGATGTTTTGATGAGAACATGGTGATTTGGATTTACACAGCAGCCGGTGAGACGGTGCTGACTCATAGCTGTGAGACTGGACTACAGGAGATAAGGAACCCTTGTAAGCCTGCATTTATATGTGTGTGTGCACGCGTGTTTGTGCGTGGGTGTGCACTTTTACCTCTTTAGCTTCTGATACTCTAGCGATGAGCATCAGAATTGGTAAAAAAAAAAAAAGTTAATACATGAACTCAGAAATCGTACCTTCTAAAATAAGTCTAGGCAAAAATAGAGACCCCAAGGGGATTCTAAAAGCAGCAACTTTAGGTATCTTCTATAAAACTCCTTTTTGTAACCTCTTCATTTCACAACTTCTAAAAGCACAGAAGATGTTCTAATCACATGTCAAATCTGTCTAGACTAGATGCCACAATTATGCACCAATTACCCTAGAGCTAGTAGCTGAAGACGTAGCTGTCAGTTAAAAACATAAATGAAACACTGTGCAAAATTTCTGTTGGAATCCCATGTATTCGTACATACGACACTTTTACGAGACATTTTCTACATGGCCAGGCTGCGTGCTGAATGGTGTGACCGCCTTTACAAAATTTTAAATTGCTGTTTAATAAAGTGTTAAATTGTGTCTCAATTTAGTCACAATTTGGCTGAGAAGCCTTTTTAAAATCGTTTCACATTTTCTACACTTTCTGGCTCATAGAAACTAAACTGAGGAGGGTTCCAGATTGTTCCCAGACACCCTCAATGAGCATGTAACTAATATGACAAAACAGTTGTCCCAGGACAAGTCTTATGTCCACACAATCCAACATATTATACTACTGCAAACTTTCAAAATGATCATCAGATGTGTCCTTTTCTCACCATAAGTGGTATTTGTATCCTCATATTAGATAGCCTGGCTTGCCAAACCCCTCCTCTATTTCATTCTGCACAGAGAAAGGGTCTGGGAACTCTCCTATTTAAATAACTCCACCCCGTGAGAATTCTAACCGAGCCAATCAGCGCTGAGTAACGTACGCTACACACAACGCCGAGTTTGTCATAAACATGGCGACTGAAGCGGAGTTCGCAGCAGCTCTTTCCTCTGCTCTAAATTAATTGAACATGTCTTTAAAACAACAAGTAGAAGCGCTAAAAGCATTTCTTCTAAAAAAAAAAAAGATGTTTGCGCCGTTGCCAGACGCCTTTTTTCCTACAGCTAAAAAACTACTAGCTGAGTGTGTATGTATTCAGTCGGCATTTCTGTCTTATTTCTGATTGGTTGTTTTTGAGCTGCCTAGTCCCGCCTCTCATGTGCCTCTCTGCCTGAGTTACCAGACTCTTTCTCTGTGCAGAATTACACAGGACGAGTCTGGCAGGCCAGGCTACATATTAGATTCAAACGCTTGATCTGGACACAACTGTCAATGAAAGAAAAACCCACAATTGTCACAGAAATAACTTGAATCTGACAGAAGTAATAATTAATAAAAATGCTATGAAATATAACCAATAAGTCAGACATTGGTTTTCAACCATGCTACATGGTACTCCTAGAAAACCATGAAAATAATGTGACTAAAGGGACAGACTTCCCTCTCCCCAGCCACTTGGACAAGCTCCTCCTAATTCCCTGGCCAGCCGAGAGACATGGGGTGTTTCTCAGTGTCAAGGTGCCTGGCCTTGCAAGGCAAGGTCATGCTAGGCCAGGAGTTCTGCTTATGTGGACACTGTCCTTTCTTGGCCAAAGAAAATGGTTAAATGGAACAGACAGATGTACATCACGTGACACATGAGGTAACTTTATATTTTATACGTATAAGTTTTAATATAAATGTATACCAAGCCATTTACTTTTTAAATTGTGTAAATATTCACTACTCAGCTAGCTAAACGGATATAGACACCTTGGTAGAACATGAACATTGGAACACGCCTTGGTGGTTCTTGATGACGTATCTCCTAGGCAACCGGGGCGGGACCAAGACATCAAGGCAAGGTTCCTTGACATTGAGAAATACCCCATAGTCCTTCCAGCATGTCCTGGGTCTTCCTTTAGGTCTTCTACCAGTTGGACGTGCCCAGAAACCTTCACCAGGAAGGTGTCCAGGAGGCATGCTAGATGCCTTAAGCCACCTCAACTGGCTCCTTGGTAGGCAAAATGTTACTGAAACAAAGATGGTGAATTGGTGTCAGCTTGTTTGAAAAGACTTTGGTTTCAACTTTGGACTATTTTGATTTGAGCTTTTCTTTGAGCCAAGAGCACATAGAGGTGCTTCAGTTTATTTGGAAAAAGGACAGATTTGTATCTTCTTTGGTGGAGTAGGGCGAACTGCCTGGTTGACGGCCATCTGTAGCGGCGAGTACGTCACATTGTTTGTTATCCAATAGCATGTGGGGACAGTTTGAAAGACAACCGTACAACAACTACAGAGAGCCGTTGATAGACTTGCCAGGGTAGAAAATACTCTCGCAAACAGCCACGTGCAATGTTAGGATCATAGTTTAGACAGTTCCTATTTTTATTGATCCCCTGCTAGTTTGAATAAATGCTAATGAGGCTTTGTTCATGTTATTGGCAATATAGTTGAGATTTAAACTGATTTGATCAAATCAAACTTGATTTTGTGTTTATATTAGTTGACTCAAGTGTACAGTAAATTCCACCTTAAGTGCGTTTTATGTCAACAGAAATAACCTAAAGCATTTTTGTTCCATTTGAGAGCCGGATCGAGAACCAGATTGCTGTGAATTGGTAGATTTAGCATTTAACTTTTGATACACCTGTAATTATTTATCATTTATAACATTTAATCCTAATGGGGAAAAAAATTAATAAAAGTCTGTTTTTTGCTGCAGTGAGCTGTTGCTGGTGCAGCTTTATGGTGATGATGCTGCAGTAAGCAAACCACGTGGAGTCTGATATCAGCTGTGCATCAATGTAGTCAGTCTCAAAACCACATAAAGAAACACACAAGTTGAATGAGTCATGTCATTCAGGAATGCTGTCTTTGGTTAGACAACCCTCGGTGCCACATCACTCATCGGGTAACAAAAACAGTTGTTGGTGGATGAGACTACTGAACAAGTCACTTCGCTGCAGGTCAGTGACTTGTTCTTTGTCATAATTGTTTCTGACAGCTTACCACAGGATCTTCCACCCAGTCTGACTCTGTGTCAGCTCACACTGCTCTGCTTTTACTAGCTTATGGCTGCTAAAGCTGAGTGTGTATGCTCCGTGCAGGTGTCTGGGGTGAGTCTGCGTCATAGTCAGCTTGGATATCAGAGCCTGCAAACGCATCACGTTTCAGGTGTTATATCTCGTTAAGAGCACACTGACATTTTATAGGTTCTACAAACTTAGACCGTTTCAGCAAGTAGATATTTCACAGATTTTTTTTTATTTATGTTGGGCAACTTATTACCATACCAACCCTTTTATTTTTGTTATATGAAATGTCACAGGTGGTTCTTTTCATTTTTGCACAAAATCAAACTTGTGTGCTAAATAAAAGATGGCATCTGCTGTTTATTTCCTGCTTGTCATTGGATATTAAATGTTTCCTACTTGGAATATCTGCATAATGTTGACACTACCAACATTTATCCATAGCAGCCCTGGCTTTTCAATAAAATGCAAATCTAAATTTTTAGCTCAGTTTTACTGCATCTGCCTTGAGTAGATATTGAACAATACTGAGTGGTTTTAGTTCTTTAATTATAAAATCTATTAAATCTGTGATATTACAAGTTAGACCATTTTATTTGCTTTGACTTTATTTTCTTAATTTTCTACTGGGTAAACAGACTTACAGGGGTAGAGGGGAGTGGTGGTGTGATTCTGCTGAAACATTTTCAGGAGCCAAATTTATTTGTTGTTATTGAACTTGTGAGAGTGCCTCCAGCTTTCATTCATTCGTTCATTTAACGAAGAGGTTGATCTATGTTTCAACCCTCACTTGTGGTCACGAGCTTTGGGTAGTGACCGTAAGAATGAGATTGCGAATACGTCATTGTGGTCGTCTTCTTCCCCCGCTTATCCAGGTCCGGGTTGCGGGGGCAGCATCCCAACTAGGGAGGTCCAGACCGTCCTCTCCCCGGCCTTCTCCACCAGCTCCTCCGGCAGGACCCCAAGGCGTTCCCAGACCAGATTGGAGATGTAACTTCTCCAACGTGTCTTGGGTCGACCCGGGGGCCTCCTGCCGGCAGGACATGCCTGAAACACCTCCCCAGGGAGGCGTCCAGGAGGCATCCTGGCCAGATGCCCAAACCACCTCAACTGGCTCCTTTCGATCCGGAGGAGCAGTGGTTCTACTACGAGTCCCTCCAAATGTCCGAGCTCCTCACCCTATCTCTAAGGCTGAGCCCGGCCACCCTACGGAGGAAACTAATTTCGGCTGCTTGTATCCGCGATCTCGTTCTTTCGGTCATTACCCAAAGCTCATGACCATAGGTGAGGATTGGGACGTAGATCGACCAGTAAATCGAGAGCCTGGCTTTCTGGCTCAGCTCCCTCTTCACCACGACAGATTGGCTCAGCGTCTGCATCACTGCAGATGCTGAACCAAGCCGCCTGTCGATCTCCCGATCCCTCCTACCCTCACTCGTGAACAAGATCCCGAGATACTTAAACTCCTCCACTTGAGGTAGGACCTCTCCCCCGACCCGGAGTTGGCAAGCCACCCTTTTCCGGTTGAGAACCATGGTCTCAGATTTGGAGGTGCTGATCCTCATCCCAGCCGCTTCACACTCGGCCGCGAACCTACCCAGCAAGAGCTGAAGGTCAGAGCTGGATGAAGCTAGGAGGACCACATAATCTGCAAAAAGCAGAGACGAGATTCTCCTGCCACCAAACTCGACACACTCCACACCACGGCTGCGCCTAGAAATTCTGTCCATGAAGGTAATGAACAGAACCGGTGACAAGGGGCAGCCCTGGCGGAGTCCAACCCTCACCAGGAACAGGTCCGACTTACTAACGGCTATGCGGACCAGACTCACGCTCCTCTGGTAAAGGGACTGAATGGCCCTTAACAGAAAGCCACCCACCCCATACTCCTGGAGCGTCCCCCACAGGGTGCCCCTGGGTACACGGTCATAAGCCTTCTCCAAATCCACAAAACACATGTGGATTGGTTGGGAAAACTCCCATGCCCCCTCCATCACCCTTGTAAGGGTATAGAGCTGGTCCACAGTTCCACGGCCAGAACGAAAACCACATTGCTCCTCCTCAATCTGAGATTCAACTATCGATCGGACCCTCCTCTCCAGTACCTTGGAGTAGACCTTTCCAGGGAGGCTGAGGAGTGTGATCCCCCTATAGTTGGAACACAACCTCAGGTCAACCTTCTTAAAGATGGGGACCACCACCCCGGTCTGCCACTCCACAGGAACTGCCCCCGATGACCACGCAATGTTGCAGAGACGTGTCAACCATGACAGCCCTACAACATCCATAGCCTTGGGATACCCAGGACGAACCTCATCCGCCCCCGGGGCTCCGCCGCTGTGTAGTTGATTGACTACCTCAGCAACTTCTGCCCCAGAGATTGGACAGTCCATCCCCAGGTCTCCCGGCTCTGGTTCCTCCTCTGAATGCGCATAGTTGAGATTGAGGAGCTCCTCAAAGTATTCCTTCCACCGTCCGACTATAGCCCCAGTTGACGTCAGCAGCTCCCCATCCCCACTGCGAGCGAGTTGCTGCCTTCCCCTCCTGAGGCGCCGGACAGTTTGCCAGAATCTCTTTGTAGCCGATCGATAGTCTTTCTCCATGGCCTCACCAAACTCCTCCCACGCCCGAGATTTTGCCTCGGCAACTGCCACTGCTGCACCCCGCTTGGCTATCCGGTACCTGTCTGCTGCCTCCGGAGACCCACAGACCAGCCACGCCCTGTAGGCCTCCTTCTTCAGTCTGACGGCTCCCCGAACCTCTGGTGTCCACCAGCGGGTACGGGGGTTGCCACCATGACCGGCACTGGCCACCTTGCGACCACAGCTAGCAACAGCCACCTCAACAATCGCAGAGTGGAACAAGGCCCACTCGGAGTCAATGTCCCCCACTGCTCTTGGGACGTGGTCAAAGCTCTGCCGGAGGTGGGAGTTGAAGACCGTCTTAACAGGTTCTTCTGCCAGGCGTTCCCAGCAGACCCTCACTATGCGTTTGGGTCTGCCAGGTCTACTCGGCATCTTCCCCTGCCATCTGATCCAACTCACCACCAGGTGGTGATCAGTTGACAGCTCCGCTCCTCTCTTCAGTCGGGTGTCCAAAACATACGGCCGCAGGTCAGATGATACGACTACAAAGTCTATCATCGACCTGCGACCTAGGCTGCCCTGGTACCAAGTGTACCGATGGGCATCCTTATCTTCGAACATGGTGTTCGCTATGGCCAAACTACAGCTTGCACAGAAGTCCAATAACGAAACACCACTCGAGTTCAGATCAGGCGGGCCGTTCCTCCCAATCACACCCCTCCAGGTCAAGCTGTCATTGCCCACGTGAGCATTGAAGTCCCCCAGCAGGATAATGGAGTCCCCTGATGGAGCACTATCTAGCACTCGTCCCAGGGACTCCAAAAAGGGTGGGTACGCTGAACTGATGTTTGGCCCATAAGCACAAACAACAGTCAGGACCTGTTCCCCGACCCGAAGGCGCAGGGAAGCTACCCTCTCGTCCCCCGGGGTAAACCCCAACACACAGGCAGAGTGTCTTGGGGCTAACAAAAAGCCAACCCCAGCCCTCTGCCTCTCACCCAGAGCAACTCCAGCAAAGGAGAGTGTCCAACCCCTCTCAAGGACTTGGGTTCCAGAGCCAATGCTATGTGTCGAGGTGAGTCCGACTATATCTAGCTGGTGCCACTCAACCTCTGCCACAAGCTCCTGCTCCTTCCCCGCCAGCGAGGTGACGTTCCATGTCCCAAAAACCAGTTTTCTTGTCCGAGGATCAGACCGTCAAGGCTCCCGCCTTGGTTTGCCATCCGATCCACATTGCACCGGACCACTCATGTTCCTCCTGTGGGTGGTGGGTTCACAGTTGGATGAGCCCATGTATCCTGTTCAGGCTGGGCCTGGCTGGGCCCTATGGGCGAAAGCCCGGCCACCAGGCGCTCGCTCACGGGCCCTAACCCCAGGCCTGGCCCCAGGGTGGGACCCCGGTAACCCTCCGGGCCGGGTACTCTGACTCTTTGAATTTACCTCCATGAAAGATCCTGCGAACCGTTCTTTGTCTCACCCTTCACCTAAGACCAATTTGTCATGGGAGACCCTACCAGGGGCACAAAGTGCCCCAGACAACATAGCTCCTAGGATCATTAGGGCACTCAAACTCCTCCACCAAGATAAGGTGACGGTTCAAGGAGGAGATTGCGAATACAAGCAGCAAAAATTAGGTTTCTCCACAGGGTCGCTGGGTTCTACCTTAGAGATCCGCTGCTCCTCGGGCATCTGATTAGGATGCCTTCTGGACGCCTCCCTGGTGAGGTTTTACAGGCACACCCAACTGCGAAGACACCTAAAGGGAGACCCAGGACAAGCTGGAGGGACTATGTTTCTCAGCTGGCCGGGGAACACCTTAGGATTTCCCTGGAGGAGCTGGCCCAAGTGGCTGGATAGAGGGAAGTCTGGGCCTCTCTGCTTAGGCTGCTGCCTCCGCAACCAAACTCCGGATAATTGGAAGAGGATGGATGGATGGATGGTGGAGGAGGCAGATTAAATACCTTACTCCTTGATTGCTAGATGGTTCCTGATGCTGTGTGTGTGTGTGTGTGTGTGTCTGTGTGTGTGTGTGTGTGTGTGTGTGTGTGTGTGTGTGTGTGTGTGTGTGTGTGTGTGTGTGTGTGTGTGTGCGCGCGCGCGCACAACATCACCTCTCTCCTGTCTTTTGTCCTTCTGCTCACCCCTGGGTCACCTAATTAGCAGTTGTCACAATCCAGCTGACATGCAGAGTAATAAATGGGAGGGACAAGTGACAACAATTAAATTGCTGACGGTTGCACAGTTGAGCTCCCTAACACACAGAGTACCCCCCTCCCTTCCTATTAGCTAACAAAGTCAGAGCCTGGGAAGCAGCAGACAGCCTCAGATATTACAGATGTGCTGACATGGCTTTAAACGCTGTGCTGCTGAAAGCCTAACTGCTGGCTGGCACAAGCACACACTGGTCTCCTGAAAACGTTTCATCTTCATAAGGTAGCTTTTACTATGATTCAGAACCCTTTGTTTCTGCGTATTATGCTTGCTTATGTAATAACACTAAATCTGCAACTGTTTATTAGTTTTTATTTTAGTGTTTGGATGGTGTAGTGGCGGTTCCTTTGTTTGTCAACTCACTTCATATTTTCCAACTTTAAAAGCCACTGCTGCACTGTGGTAATGTTTCGTACGCAGGCAGAAGAAGTTCAATGTCCAAACTTGAAAGCTGCGTTTTCTTCAAGGTTTATTTTCCAGGTTGGTAAGCAATAAAACACAGATCCTGTTTTCCATTGTTTCCTGCTGCTTCTCCTGCTCTGGTAAAAAAAAACATACGCCCACCCCAATGCATGCTGGTCCTATACCAGTGCCTACTTATACAAAATGACCCGGTGATTTTTCCTGACTGACTTACAAAGGTAAACAACAAAACAAACTACAAAAACAAACAACTATTAATCTACAAATAAACTTTACAAATGCTTCAAAAAGTATAAAATGAACTAATAACAAATTTAAAGAAAATACACAAAAATAACACAAAGTATGAATAGCTCCAACAGATGGGATGCAGTAGGGCTGCTCAATTAATCGAATTTTAATCACGATTACGATCTGAGTTTTGAACGATTATAAAAACAAAACAAGCCGATTATTTGCTCCTCCCACTTGCGCTGCCCTGAGTTGCAAATGAAGCGCCCCAGTGTTGCCAACTTAGCGACTTTGACGCTATTTCCAACAGCTTTTCAGACCCCCTTCTTGACTTTTTAAATCTTAAAAGTACCTAGCGAACACCTCAGAAACATCTCTGGTAACTCTTAGCTACTTTCTGGATAACTGTCGTCGACATTTCTTACAGGTTAGCTAAACACTCCGCCTGCGCTCCGGACCGTTCTTCAGGACATTAAGAAAGGGAATGATGTAGTGATGTGTCAGTCGCTAAAGAAACAGCTCTCGGAGCCGGCTCCCTGTTGGATTAACCAGAGTGAGTGACACACACTGTACCTGCGGGCTCCTGAGCCACTAAAAACGGCTAAATGTGCACGTGCAGCGCGCTAAACACACGTGCAGCTTGCCCCTGATTGCTGTGAGACCGGGTTGGGGGGGGGGGGGTGCAGCTGTGGTTGGAGCAATTATTACATTAACTGATGGACTTGTAAATAAATAGTTTATAAATAATGTAGAAATAGATAGAAATAAGTTCCTCACACTGCTAAATAATAACTAATCTCTATGAGGACACCTACAGCACCTTGACACGACTAAATATATTTATGCAACATTTTGTGAACATCAATTTATTTGCATTTATCTGTTATAAATGCCACTGTATAATTCTTGCTGTCGGCATTTGCAAGATATTGGTATTTGGGTCTGTACTGGTTAGACTTAAATGAGTTAAACCAAGGTCTATAGCCCTTGGGTCATAGACTATGAGCTATAAGTATATTGGTCTTTTTATACTGGGAATCAGGAGTTATTTTAGTGATCATCTTGTTTCTTATTTCTTTTTGTCCTGATTGTGCCCTGAGCAATTTTATGACTGAATAAAAACAAATAAAATCAACATAAATTAAAAAATCGTCTTAAATAATCGAGATCTCAATTTGAGTCACATTAATCGTGATTATTATTTTTGCCATAATCGAGCAGCCCAAGGATGCAGTGAATATTACTTGTAAGTAGGGCTGCTCAATTAATCGAATTTTAATCACGATTACGATCTGAGTTTTGAACGATTATAAAAAACAAAACAAGCCGATTATTTGCTCCTCCCACTTGCACTGCCCTGAGTTGCAAATGAAGCGCTCCTCCTAGGGTGTTGCCAACTTGGCGACTTTGACGCTATTTCTAACAGCTTTTCAGACCCCCTTCTTGACTTTTTAAATCTTACAATTACCTAGCGAACACCTCAGAAACATCTCTGGTAACCCTTAGCTACTTTCTGGATAACTGTCGTCGACGTTTCCTGCAGGTTAGCTAAACACTCCGGACCGTTCTTCAGGACATTAGGAAAGGGAATGATGTAGTGATGTGTCGGTCGCTACTGAAACAGCTCTCGGAGCCGGCTCCTTGTTGGATTAACCAGAGTGAGTGACACACACACCGTACCTGCGGACTCCTGAGCCCCTAAAAACGGCTAAATGTGCGTATGCGTGTGCGGTGCGCTAAACACACATGCAGCTTGCCCCGATTGCTGTGAGACCGGGTTGGGGGGTGGGGGGTGCAGCTGTGGTTGGGACAATTATTACATTAACTGATGGACCTGTAAATAAATAGTTTATAAATAAGGTAGAAATAACTTCCTCACGCTGATAAATAATGACTAATCTCTCTGAGGACACGGTGCTAGTGCACTCTCCTCCTCTCCACAACTAAATAAATATTATGCAACATTTTGTGAACATCAATTTATTTGCATGAATTTGTTATAAATGCCACTGTATAATTCTTGCTGTCAGTCTTTGCAAGATATTGGTATTTGGGTCTGTACTGGTTAGACTTAAATGAGTTAAACCAAGGTCTATAGCCCTTGGGTCATTAACTATGAGCTATAAGTATATTGGTCTTTTTATACTGGAAATCAGGAGTTATTTTAGTGATCATCTTGTTTCTTATTTATTTTTGTTCTGATTGTGCCCTGAGCAGTTTTATGATGGAATAAAAACAAATAAAATCAACATAAATAGAAAAATCGCCCTAAATAATCGAGATCTCAATTTCAGTCACCATAATCGTGATTATTATTTTTGCCATAATCGAGCAGCCCTACTTGTAAGTCGCTTTGGACAAAAGCATCTGCTAAATACATACACATAAACATTACTTATTGTTCTTTTTATTATTTTAAAAAAGAAAGAAAAGGATCTTTTATAGAAAAATCAAGAGAAAATCACGAGGCGCTTCACAAGAACAAAACATTTTAAACATAAAAAAGATTTCAAAAAATTATTAAAAGATATGGTTCAAATGAGAAAGAAGTTATGATAAAAAATGTAGGTTCATACAAATGAACAGATCTCAGGTTGAATTAATTTGACCATATTTGACTCAAATCTGTATAGATTTTTTAAAATGATATTGCCATAGTTCTGCTAAGAATCTGTACGAAAAAGCTTTCAGTGTGGACTTAGCCTGATATTTGACCTAGTTGTTATGGTTTCAGCTGCCTGCTGTGTAGGTTCGGCACCCAGCAAGAGGTGAAGACGCCTGTCACTTGATGGAAGTGTGAGCTCTGAGTAGACAGGGAGGAGAGGAAGTGTGCACACCCCCAGGTGACCGCTATGAGTTTACAATAATGTATGAAGACAGATGGAGGAAACCAGGGAGGAAGAGCTCCAGACCGCCAAGAGAGACTGTTCAGTTAATCAAATGTGGTTCAGAGGGATGTAAACTACCACTGTTTGGATCCATCTAATATAAAATTACAATGGATCACAAACACATTTGAATAAAAATTCATTATTCTTTAATGTTGGCAATACATTCATGACCCTAAAATGGCAATTGTTTCCCCAAAAATGTCGTCAAACATAACTTAGTCTTGAATAAAATCACCCGTATTTACAGTAAACACAATGTTTTTGTGTGATGGGTTCAACAAATTAGCAATGAATCCTTTAATTTTCATTTCTGGGTAATAATTTGAATTTTTTTCTATGAAATATTAATTTTAAAATGATTCTCTTTCCCTGTTTGATCAGCGTTACCAAGTAATTAATACATTATTGTATTAGTCATAAATGTATTGAGAGAAATTATTATGTAGCTTTTATGAATATTGGAGCCAATTATTTTACTTCTTTGTCAGCTGAAGGGAAAAGTGAATTGATCGTGAGTTGCTTGAAGCTGCTAGTGAAAACTAAACACATGTTCATCAGACAGGAGATGGAAACATCATTACAAACATTCTGAAGGTCGACAAGACATGTTATTATTAAGATATGTGCCTTATTACAACTTTAACAGATTTCCCTCCCTGTTGTAGCCTAGTGAACTAGACCAAATTCTTGCTTTGCAAAGAATGGTCTAGGCATGCTCCATTGGAACCTCCACAGCTCCTACCAGGACTCTGGCTAGCCAATCACAGCTCTCTAGAGGGGTTTCAAACACATAAAGAGCTGTGATTGGTCCATAATGGTGGGCCAATCATAGTGCTCTATCTGCTTAGTGAACAAAACACAGAGCTTTATCCGCTTTGTGGGCCAATCAGGGCACTCTATATGCCTGGTGGGTGGGATGATGCAACAGAGTGAAACAAGAGTATGTCACATTCATTGTCCAGTGGAATGCAGAGATCATTTGAAAGACTACGGTAGAACCCGCCCCACAACCGAGAGCCGTCAATGGAGCATGGCCAGACTAAATAATACATTTATTTAGTCTGGCTTGTCAGGCTAGTCTTTAGACTACTGTTTAAAAACAGAAATTGTCAATCCAAAGCTCAAACTGACTTGTTTCTGATGTACAGCTTTCCATCCCATCCTGTGTAAACTTTGACCTCTTTACTTGTCTGAATGATCCCTGTTTTCCTTTGGTCTGAGACTTTTGTTTGTCCTTCTTGGCTGGTTTATTGACAGGTCATAGTGATGTTCTAAATATATGGTAATATTAGAAACAGGCTTTATTGTCTCTTGGTTTCAGTCTGTGTAAAATCATAATGAAAGACTCGTGTTTTCACGTTCTGTCAACTTGCTGATCAGAGTGACCCTATAGAAATTCTCCTTGAAGTGTGGAATTTTATTCTGGTGTTGGAAAAAACAAACAGAATTTAAGCTGAATGTTTGTCAGCACAGAAAGAAACGACAAATGAAGACACTGCATGTTGCACATTTATATATATGCATACTAGGGCTGGACAATAATTCAATAACGATGGTTCAATAGAAGAAAAAGCCAGATCAGTAAAAACTTTTACAAAAGATTCCTTTTTCCATTACAGCAAGGAGAGGTGGAAATTAGTGGTGGAGGTGAAATTGTATTTAAAAAAAAGGTTACAGTACTTCACCAGAAGAAGAAGAAGAAGAAAACGGCTCCAGGATGCGTTGCCACATTGGAGACAGGAACAAGCACTATTCAGCCAAAGTTTCATAATCAGGGAACATTTTCTAAGTGACAAGTCTCTCTGAGAGACAGGGTTCGGAAAACACTCGCTTCAGTGGGAGGAACCTTCCCGCATGCGCTCTGGTTCTGCGACGCACTCCAAGCCAATCTCCACAACTTCAGCTCGCTGGGCACTTATGCACTGACAGCGAGCTGCGCTGAGCAGTGTCCAGCTCAGATGTTCAGATGGGAATCTTTTAGCTACATCTGCAATGTGCATAATGAATAAAATGTCAGTATGTCTGCATGTGTCGGGTAATTCTTTCGCCGTCAAAATAAACGGTCAAATGCAGGAACTATCCGGTCAACACAACACATGCCCTGCTTTTGACTGTTTTGTTTTCTTGTGAAAATTGTTGGAAAGAGATCAAATTTAACTTGATTACCACCAGAGCCTGTGCCGTCATCTCCGTGACGGTAAATGAGGGAAAAACAAATTGATCGGATCCTGCACGTCTTTTAACACATTGGTCAGGATTGACGCACTTTGTTTTCATTTAGTTGGTTAAAAAAAAGTCTGGCTCGGGCTCTGGTCGGGCCAGAGAATCCTGAAAACCTTTTCGGACCGGGTCGGGCTGGGGCTCCACCCTCTCGGGCCGGGCCGGACACGGGCTCAGATTTTAGGCCCATGCAGGGCTCTAGGAGTAATTCATGGCAAAGTGATCAGAGGGATCATCAACGTGGATGTTAAAATCACCCACTATCACCAGTCTGGACAGCTACACAGTGGAGGATAGAAAGTCACTAAACTCTTGAAGGAAAGAACTGTTTGGACCAGGTGGACGATAGACCACAGTACAGTAGAATGGGTCCTCACGCCCGACTAATCAGCTGCAGGTCAAAGGAAGTAAAGTGACCAGAGGCTGTAGAGCTACATGGAAGATGGTCTCTGTAAACAACAGCTAGGCCTCCACCACGACCAGAACCCCGGGGCTGGCTAAGAAAAGAATAACCACTCGGGCAGAGTTCAATCAGACCAGAATAATCAGATGTTTGCTGCCAAACTTCAGTCAGAAACAGAAAATCCAGGTTTTTAGAGAGAATTAGATCATCGAGCAGGAAGGACTTGTTGTTAACAGAGCGGATATTTAATAGAGCCATGCTGAGTGAGGTGGAGGAATCAGAAACTACAGAAACAGCTGGAGTTAGTGGATGTAAATTAGCGGGGTTAGATCCATGGTGTTTATAAAAACCAGTTATGGAGGGAACAGGAGGAGAAACCACTGAGGAATGAGGATAAACCGACCTTAAAAAACTTGGACGGACCAGTGTGGCAATACATAAATATACTATAAATAATACCATTGACTTAGGTTCTGGAGTCTTCAAGTCATTCAAAATGTTCGGATGCATATTGCCTGTGTGTGTGAAACAAAAACCACCTGATTTCATTTAACAAAGATCTTGAAGTTTGAGAGCAAGCCAGGTAAAAGAGGCCATGTCAAGGCTCTGGCAGTCTGAACAAGCTGTAGGGAAACACCACCACCTGCTGTCTGAGATCATAATCTTTACATTATAACCAGAAATGCTTGATGGTTGCATTTGTTGTTGGACTATTGAGCATGTCCTCACAAACGGTTAAAGAGCATGTGTTAGTGCTCAGCTAAGTCCCTTTGTTCTGTCGAGTGTTTGTGGTAAAAAACCAGCCTGTTCTGATCATGTTGTGTGATCGCTGGGTGTCTTTTCTCTGCAGGAGCAGATCCACGTTCCTGTCTACCACCCAACTCCCAGCCAGGCCCGCCTGGCCACCCAGCTGACAGAAGAGGAGCAGGTCCGGATCGCTCAGCGGATCGGACTCATCCAACACCTACCGAAGGGCGTGTACGACCCAGGGCGAGACGGCTCAGAGAAGAAGATCAGAGAGTGAGTTTGAACCCTTTACTCCCAGCTGTGGCGTGTATTTATTGCCACCATGAAATAAACACAATATTACAATGAAAGAGCCCAGTCTGCTCTGGTTTTCAAGCATCAAGGGAGGATTTCATTTAAAGCCAAATGAAATGACTTTTTAAACTAGAGGAATGTCAAACTTAAATTATTTCCCTTGGAAACTTATTCTTTAAAGTATTGTTTTAATTATCTATTAGTTACTTATGAGTAAATAATCTGCAAAGACAAATAAATTAGGATGAAGTGGAATTATTCAAATTTGAGGTATAAATTCAAGATTGTGTTTTCAGATACAGCGTCCTCCTGTTTGTGGTCAGAAAATTTTAAAATAAATTAGCTGTTAAAGGTGTACTATATAAGAATGAAGTAAGAATAACATCCTGTAGTCAGATTTGGTTATTGCAGGACATATTTATAAACAAAAGATGACTTTCTCACAACCGTTCTATGAGTTGCATGGCTTTTCCTGTCAAGATCAGCGCCAGACGATTCTAGAAAACAAAGATGGGTCATACACAGTAAGTTGATAAGTAAATAAATTTCATATCTGATGTCAGTACTCTTGGGTGTTTTACGGTAGGGAGCACTTACTACATTTATTATGGTAGTATGCCTCCGGCATTAGAGGAAGTGTGGTTGTTTGTCCTCTTGCTGCTAGCTGAACGACTCATTAAAGGAAGTGAAACGCCACGATTGACTCATTATTCACGTCACACATACATTTCACTGCAATATCCAGTTGTTGGGGCTGCACAGGGGTTAGCGCTGTTGCCTCGTAGCAATAAGGCCCTGGGGTCAAATCCCAGCCTGGGGTCTTTCTGCATGTGCTCTCTGTGTGTTCTCCCCCCACAGTCCAAAAACATGACTGTCAGGTTGTTGGGCTGTCTAAATTGTCCCTAGGTGTGTGTGTGTGCGCATGCACGCATGGTTGCTTGTCTTGTGTGTCTCTGTTGCTCTGCGATGGGCTGGCAACCTGTCCAGGGTGTATCCATGCCTGCTGCCTGGAGACTGCTGGAAATGGGCACCAGCCCAACGTGACCCTGTGTGGACAAGCGGGTAAAGAAAATGGATGGATTCAGGTGTTGGTCATTGAAAAGGTAACTTGAGATACTTTTAGACCTGACTATTTGTTTTGAATTCACCATTAGCATTGTTAGCTCAGCATTAGCCTCTACGCATTTTTACCCAATAGAACCCACCGGTGTCAAATTACATTCCTGGTGCTGCAGCGTTAGCTTGGTGCTGACTCTCGGGCAGGTGTCACCGACTCCAGTCCTCAAAGGCTACCGTCCTGCTAGTTTTGGTGTTTCCTGCTCCACCACACCTGAATGCTAGGGATGCACCGATGGATCGGCATTTGATCGTAATCGGCCGATAGCGCCCCTATCGGTTTTGATCGGAATTTTCAAAATAGATCAGAGCAAACCGATCAGGTAGGGTTGTCACGGTAACCAGTGTAGCGCTAAACCCCGGTAAAAAAAAAAAAAAGAAAAAAAGTTGACAATAATAACCGTCTTGTTTTAAAAAAAACTATATTATCTTGGTGGGTTTACCGTGGCTGCGGTGTAGGCGTGGTGACCCTTACCAGCCACCGTATCATCGGCTGAAGTTGCCGGCGGCACATGCACGCTTTGTTTACAACAAAACTTTCTTGAAGCTAAAGCTGAAATAATGGTCAAAGGAGGAGACGGCAGCGCTCAGGAGGACATTCATTATCCCTCAAAGAAGACAAAGTCGGAAGTACAGGCATCTTTTAGATATTTGAAGAATGCCGAGGGAGTTTATGGAAGACGGATGGCTATCCTGTTTGCAGCACGAGCAGAAAAAGTGTCTGTGAAAGGCAGCAACGCTTCAAATCTCATGACACATCTGCGTGACCATCACCCACAACTCTACAGTCAACGCAAGGCAAGTTAACGTTAGCGTTTTAGCTAAAATGCGTGATCCGAGGATTTGGGTTGAGGGAGAAGGCAACGAGTCGCTATATAAAGCAGCCGCAGCGCCGCTACCTGCATATAAACCGTGTCACGAACACCCCCATGTTGAAATGACGCTATGCATTACGGGGCTCCCAGGGGCAGATAAGAGTTGGTCTCTCTCCGAGAATAATTATGAATTTAACAATGATTACTGCCTGATTACATGTTCCCACATCTGCAAAGCTCACTGGAAGGACACAAACCGAGGACAATATTTTCCTGATATACGGATTACTCAAGTAAGGGTAAAAAAGTATCTGATTAGAAGGCTACTTGAGTACTGAGTATCATCTGATCTAATATTTTTAAAATGATGACATCAAACAGACATAAAATAAGAAGTTATGGGCAAATATTGGTATTTTAAAGACTGAAGGGGAAAATGTAAACAAATAAACAACTTAATTACAAAATAACACATTTTAGGCAAAATTTAGACACAAACTGAGGACAATATTTTCCTGATATACAGGGTTTATTTAATTGTGTGAAAATGTAGCATGTTTAAAAAAAATACCGCGATAATACCGAAAACCGTGGTAATTTTGGTCACAATAACCGTGAGGTTAAATTTTCACACCGTGACAACCCTAACCCCCAAATTCCACTACCTCCGCTCCGCTCCGACACGAACGCCGGAGCAAAATCGGTCCCGTTGTAGTCCAGAGCAATTCCACTACTGCGGCCGTGCTCCGGCAGTGCGGCGCCGTGCGCCGCCCTCTGTTCCGGCGTCCGGCAAAAATAGAATCGATCCTATTTTCGCCGGACGCCGGAGCACCTCCGCAGTAAATGGACAGAAATCACAACGGCCCAACAGGAAAAGGAGCAAGCACAATTTCCGTTTTTCACAATAAATCGATAAACAAAAGGCGTTTTTTGTTTCATATGCACAGGTTTAACAACTTTTAACAACTATCAATGGCGGCTGAAGTTTAAATGCACAAAAGTAAGCCATAAATACAGTTTCTACTAACAAAGTAGTCACACTTTGTTGATCCAAACAGTGCTGATCTGTCAACACAAATGATGGGCAGATTAAACAGCTCATGCCGATGTTTCTTCCACACAACGGGTGTTTGGAACTAACTTCCGCGTTTACTGCTCGGACTGTATCGCAAGATCTCGAAAATCCCGCGCATGCTTGTTTGCCCCCCCTCAGGTCTCCGCACCGGAGCGGAGCCGTTGTAGAGCGGGTACCAGTAAAAATTGAGTTCGGAAGCGAGTGGCTGCGGAAGGCGGGGGCGGACCGGAGCGGAGCGGAGGTAGTGGAATTTGGGGGTCATACAGACCATTTTAGATTAGGTTACATTTCCTTTATTCCCAGAATATGTAGTTTGTAGCACTCATTATAATGTTGTAGAAAATTTCTGGCCAATGAACGTGATCGGTATCGGTGATCGGTATTGGTGATCAGCATTCTTTGATATCGGTATCGGTGATCGGCAGCAAAAAACCTGATCGGTGCATCCCTACTGAATGCAGTAATGTAATCCTCTCCTTAGCACTTTTAACTCTGCACAGGCCTGTTAATTATTCATTCATATCAGTCAGGAGTGTTGGAGCAAAGAAACAGCTAACGTGCCGGATTTTAGCCCTCGAGGACCGGCGCTGGTGATCCCTGCTCTGAGGACTCACAGATTGTAAACAGCGACTACGTTCCTTTTTAATTTTTCTGAAAGGAAAAAAAAACTGACAAGGTAGGAAATATGTTTCAGTCTAACCTTCCTTCCAACATGATTGAGACATTAGACCACATGTGTCAGACACAAGGCCCGCGGAGCATTTTTATGTGGCCCGTGAGATAAATATCAAAAATATATTAAAACTGACCCGCTGGCCGATTTTACCGCAAAGACTACAACTTCCATGATGCTTTGCGGCGTTAGTGCGGAGCCGAAGCACCCCTTCCTTTGTGTTTTGTCCAGCGTCTGCTGCCGGTGTCTGCAGCTCCGCTGTCTCGGACAAACTAAACACTCCTCTCACTTAGCGCCGAGTTTACTCGGCTATTTTCCGATGTTGAAGCCCAGAAACGGAGATTTTAACCTCTCAGTAATGTGTTCATGACTGAAGGAGAAAGTTTTCCAACTAACTTCCAGACAGAGCTGATTTAACTCCAGCGAGCAGCGACACGCACAAATCAGCATGACTCTGTGGCTGCTGTAGTTTTTATTTTTCCTCCCCGACACACAACAACGTGGTCAAGCTGCTCAGACATGTTCATCAGCACAAACCTATGTGAGCACCTGTTGTCATCTAATGTTGTCATTATTATGATGAAGATGAACAAAACAACAGGAGTCTCCCCCTCAGCTCAGATCAACCCCATGATGCAGGTATCTGGCTGGAACAGGTGAGCATCACAGTAAACCAGTGGAGCAAACTGAGCGTTAAATATGTTGGTTTTATGCTCTTTTTCTGCTCCAAAACATGAAAGTTAACAGGTGAGATGTTGCATTTTCATTTAAGATAAAATAATATTTTTATTTTGTTGTTGGCACGTGAGAAAAGATTTAACCTACAGTAAACAGGAAGTGGAAAGTAGATGCTGCAGATAGATGAACAGAATAGAAAATCCCTTCATTGTTCCTCAGTGGGGAAAGCTAGACGTCACAGCAGCAAGGACACGTATTACAGGAGAAAAAAAGGAGAATAAAAAATAAGAAAAATGAATAAACAACAAGAAAGCATAAATCGTGAATAGATTTTAAAAATGCTGAATATACCACAAGTAATGAATACTACCAGGGCCGGAGTGGGACACATTTTCAGCCCTGGAGTTTCAGACCCCAGACCGGCCCACTTAACGAATTATTATTAAAATCATGTTAGAACTTTATATGTATAGTCTACAAAAGCACACTACTCGGTAAAGCCTTGTAATTGTAAAGCAACAAAGAGTTGAAAGAGTTGAGTTGCTTTACAATGTAGGTTTATTTGAACATCAGTGCACATCTCCAACATTGTTCTTTACAACACATTCTCTAACAATATAACAATCTACATTCTGTTCAAACAGCTGTTCTGAGATTTTCAAACCTTTAAAATGAAATGACTCAGCACTCCCTTTCACACTTTTTCCAGTTTCCCTAGACTCACCTGCACACAATTAAAATAATCATCTGTAAAGCTTTAGCACATTTGATATGGAAAACACATCTTTGTAACCAATTAAAATATTTTCTATGGCAAAATATGCAGGCTTATTTAATTTTACTTTCATTCTAATAGCGATCTGTTGTGGGCTTTGTGCATTTACTAACAGAAATACATCAGGTCACCACTATTATTTGGACATTAAAATTATTATAATGAAACTGATGTTTGCGCATGAGTTGGCTCACCTTCTATCCCAACAGGAGCAATACCCTCACTGCTGGCTCCTGGCTCTTCTTCTGACACTACATTGTGTGAAAATTGTCACAATTCAGCATTCATTTTCCTTTTTTACACGCTTTCTGATCAATGCTGAATCATCTAGCATTTTAGGACACTTTCATATAGAGCCAGGATAGTTTTCATCATATAAATTTTAATAATATTCAGTTCACTGACTCAATAAGTAATCCTACCTGTACATGCCCGCTCTGGAATTGTGGGTTTCTGCCTGGTGCTTATTAGGCCTACTGGATCTTGTGTTTGACTCTGACAAGACAGTTTGGTGGCATCAGTCACATCATACTGTAAATTATATTACATAACGTTATGTCATGATGCCATATAATTCATTATTGATGCTTAATTAACTTGAATGGTGATTTGCAGCCGGTAAAGTTTAACATCTTGACTTGCCTTACCCGTTTTATCTTCATTTGAAGTTAAAGACCGCGAGCTTGTTTGAGAAAAAAAGGTGCTCATTTTTGCACATTTAGCTGCATCCAGGGCCAGATTAACACTTTGTTGTACCCTGGGCAACAATATTCAAGGGCTCCATCATCACGACCCAAGGATCACCATAATATGGTCACATACAGAATATTTTACTGTAATATGCAGTAAATATACTCAATGCTTGAATGCCTGACATCACGTAACCCGCTCAGGGTAACCTTTGACCCACCTTGTGTGGACTGACCAATGAGGAGAGGGTCTTAACTTGAGGCCCTCTCTTCATTGGTCAGTCTGCATGAGACTGACTCTCAACTGACGTTCAGTCATAGGCAGCGAAGCGTCTGTGCAGCGCAAAAGCCCGGGTGGACAGTTTGTTTAGTACAGGGTGATCACATTTCCATTTCCAAACAAGAGGACAGGGGATCTGTGCCTATGACGTCACACTATGGCAACACCACACAAACCACGTTGGGACCCATTTTTTTGTAAGAACTAAATTAATATCAGATTCTGCCAATAAAAGGGCTCTAAAACAATTCATATGTAAATATTTAGCATATGTATTGCAAAATCTCATTTTTCTGCTTTAGTGCTGCAACAAGGTTTTAATAATAATAAATTATTATACCTTTTGTTTTACTTCAGCATTGGTAAGCTTCCTGTGCACAGATTATTAAGGGTGCTTGTTTCAGCTGTGAGATTAGACGATAGGATCAATGATAAAATAAGTTGTCCCACACTCCATGTAAACTTTCAGAGAATCCACAAATAGTGGCTTTCAAACGGTTTTGTTTCTTTTTGCAAGTTTAGAAAAGCAGCAGATGAGACAGCATGTCTGATAATTTAGTTTTTCGTCTGATAATATTAGAACATGTCAGTAATGTCTGAGGAGCTTTTATAAACACTGTATAACTAACAATACTGGAGAGGGTAACAATTACACAGAGGCTTCTGGGGAGCCCAGTTATGGGGTGGGTGGGGGGGGTCATTTTGCCCTGGCCCCCAAAATGTCTTGAAACGGCCCTGGGTGTGTGACTGAGTTTTGAAGGTGATCTGAATTGTATCAGATGTGTAAATATGACATGTGTATAACTTATTGTTTTATACTGGTAAAAACGTGTAGTGGAGATAAATCTACCTACATTTTACTTTACACTTAGTTTTGTTTTCTTGTTTTTATTGAACTATTTCCTGTCCTGTCTGTCTCTCATCTTCCTGCGTCTCCTCTAAACTCTCCAGAAAAAACTGCTGCCAGGATTCTTACTTTTTCACCTCATCAGTTACTTTTGAGCAGATCAAATGGATCTCCTGACCGCAAAGCGGAGTGCGCCTTTCGATGATGCGTCAGTGAGGTGAAATCACCGCAGCACCGCGCAGCACAGGTGATGAGCTGCGCAGCAGCAGAGCGCTTCAGGCACAAATAAGACAGAAAATAGAGAATATGTGCGGACATGAACGATCGTGTGATAATTATAGTTTTTTGGTTGCGCCACTTTGAGAATGGACCGTGCGCTGGACGCAGCTGGCTGGATCGCTGCGCAATAACGCTCTGTGCCGCTCTTTGTGCTCTCTGCTCAGAGGAGTCCATAAATGATGTAATATAGATAGAAAACTTGTTTCCGGCTCCCCTGGATGTGTAAGATATACAGCTCCCCCATAATTCGATCCCTGCTCCTGGATGAAAAGCTGGACATTTTCATCAATACAAGAACCCGCAGTCCGGACGCCCGGACAGAGAGTGAAAAGTGGACATGTCCGGGGAAAACCGGACATACGGTCACCCTAGTTTAATATAATGCGGGAGATTACAGATATGCCTACAGTATTTTGCTCGTGCGCTTGCTG
This sequence comes from Nothobranchius furzeri, assembly GCF_043380555.1. Classification (NCBI taxonomy): domain Eukaryota; kingdom Metazoa; phylum Chordata; class Actinopteri; order Cyprinodontiformes; family Nothobranchiidae; genus Nothobranchius; species Nothobranchius furzeri. The sequence goes on along the minus strand of NC_091748.1, from coordinate 56,815,758 downwards.
CCCTGGGCCCCTTAGAGTTTGTGGGCCCTGGTCAATTGCCCAGTTGCCCATATGGTTAATCCGGCCTTGGCTGCATCTGTTTCCAACGCTTTCCTCTTTTTAATTCTTGCCTTCTCCGCGCCACCCTTGCTCTTTCTACTTTCCATCTTTCCGTCAACTGCGTGGTCACGTGGTGCGCACAGGCGCATACTGGGGAAAAAAAAACGAGCTGCAGCCTGCAGGTAGAGCCAGCCAGAGACAGCCGGGAGGAGCGTATGTGATCAGCCCGGCGGCCTCAGTGCCACGACTGAACACCGGCACCAAAAAATAAAAATAAAATGATAAAAAACAAAAACGAGAGCACCGGCCCCATGCGGCCCAAACATCGCGCGGCCCACCGGGAATTCTCCAGACCCTCCCGATTAGCCACTCCGGGCCTGAATACTACTGATGCATTTTATTTAAAATTGACTTGCTCGTGTATAATTTGGTTATTCCACATTCAGTGTTAATGCAGAAATAAGTTTGTTTCCAAATTAAAAGGTTCAAAATTGCATATTTGTTGATAAAGAAAATTTGCAAATTTGCCGTCACTTTTTCAAAAAATATTAAGTTTGGTCCGCGACTTCGTCCCAGATTTTCATTTCTGCCCAGTGTGAATTTGAGTTTGACACCCCTGCATTAGACTGTTTGTCGTAAGAAGACTGTTGTGTAAGATGCTAAATCATATTTCTTTAAAAAACAAAACAAAATCAAGACTGCTTCAGTGCATCGACTGTAGGTTGCTGAAGCAGAGTTTGAATCCTAACTTATAAATCCAGAGGGATCTGGGGGTCATGTTCCACCCAACAATATTTAAAGAGCATCATTTTTAACTGGAATTTCTACACAATTTGGGGGAAAGTACTTGAGGTGCTGAAAAAAATCGATTCAAGTCTGAATCGGGATTCTTATTTATAAAGATTCAGAATCGATTCACAAAGGTTCAGAATCGATTCCAGGAACTCAAATGTTTGGCATGTTACAGGTTTGAGATGTACTTTTGTATGTTTTTTTTGGTCTTTGTTAGGAGAGTTAGTACTCCGTTTACTTTAGTGGTCCCATAAATTGGGATGATTTATTTTTGAATCTGCTGATAAGTGGGGACTAGAATGTAATTTTTTTTCCATACTCAGAAATTTGAGATATTCTCATATTTATTTTCTAAATTGATAAGTGAGTACTCAGGATTACTCATGTGTTTATTTGAAGTTATTGGTAAATGAGAGAAAACATTGTCCTTTGTAAGAAATCCGAGGCTCTTTTTTTAAACAGGTTGAGGACTCAAATGTTAAACTTGTTTCCACACATACTTAAAAAGTATTTGACCATATTACTTTCAAAGCTACTGTTAGGTAACAAAAGATTTGTTGTATTTTACAATGTAAGCAAAAATAAATGTTGCCTTTTGGTCAAAAGATTGTTTCTGTTTACAGTTTTAGAATCATTTTATTTAACCTTGTAAATTAGCTTTTTTTTTAGCATGACCAGTTTAAAGTAAAATAAAAAAATTCCCATAGCTTGGAACTGACACTCTGTTAATATTGATTGTGAATCGATTTAAATCGATTTCGAATCGAATCGGCACCCTGAGAATCGGAATCGAATCAAATTGTGAGTTGCTCTGAGATTCACATCCCTAGAAAGTACACACTGCTGTAATGCAAAAATTGTTTTTTTCTAAATCACTTTAAAGTAAGAGTGAGCAGTTTTCTGCTCCTCCATCCTACTGGTTGAAAGTACGATAACAACTGTTGTAAACAACCCAACTGTAGCTAGCACTAATAACAAGCTAACACAAATTTGACCTAACTAATGCTAAAATAAACCATGAAATAAAAAGATCCACACTGTAGGACAAAAAATATTTATAAATACTTATAAATCCAGTAGCAACAAAGCCAGGTCACAATCAGTCCGTGATTTTGTAGCATCCTTTAGCTCCCTCAAACTAGTGTAGGCCATGCTTATGTTAACTCTGGTTGTAGCTCTTTGCTTCATATCAAGAGACATTACTCTTACTTTTACTTCCAGGCTCTGCCATGATGCCAACAGAAAAAGCAAACTTCTTCTTTTTCTGCTTTATATTGATGATTGGCAAACTGAAAATGCTAACCACTAACATTACAGCTAACAGCCATAAAGAAGGTAAAGAGCGCCTCCTAGGACACCTACCTGCTCCACTAAACTATTAAGTGCGGTTTTTGGTCAGCGGAGGGCCGCAGAGTGTTGTCAAAAGCCAGTTTCACATTTGGCCCAGGCTGGGTGGCTCCAGATCAGGGTCCTGCACCGGTAGGTTTTGTTCACACATTCTTTTTAGGAATGTGGAAATCTCAGAGCACATGGGCAGGGAAAAGATGCACTGAGAAATCTGTGATGCCTCCCTTAAGTTAAGTAAACAAAGCGTTGCTTTTGCATTCTCTGACTCTGATATTGCATCCTGACTGCTGTCTGTCCTCGCGCAGGGCAGCATGCAAGCCTCCACAGCGCTCCCTGTGTGTGTGCTCTTCACAGCACGTCTCAGTGACAGAGACAGAGAGCTCCTGCAGCTTCAGTCAGAGGCAGTGTTTACTCCTCAGTTTCCAGAATGATAATGAATCCCACATGCGGAAGCCCCTGCTGGCTGATTTGTCTTTGTCAGTCAGAGGCTTCCCTTAATGGTAGGCATGAATTTGAGCCAGTCAGTCGGTCTGCAGAGGTTGTGTTGGGTCAGTTCAGCCCAAAGCAGCCCGCCTGGGGAAGAGGGCTGAAAATATGGTCGGTGGAGCACGAAAAAAAATACAGGCTACCCAGATGTGAACACAATATACCATACCTGGGCCGGACCGACCCTGATGTGAAAACGGCAAAGCTGGTTAAGTTTACTAAGATAAATGTTAAAGCTTTAGCTTAAAGTAAAATCTTTTTTTTTTTAGTAATTTTCATTTTGATACACCAGAGAAGTCATTGAGATAGGTCTTGTGCATTGAGGAGAGTTTACGATGGTATGTTCTCACCTCTGCAGGTGCGTCATCTGTATGATGGACTTTGTTTATGGAGACCCCATCCGGTTCCTGCCCTGCATGCACATCTACCACCTGGACTGTATAGACGACTGGCTGATGAGATCCTTCACCTGCCCCTCCTGCATGGAGCCTGTGGACGCTGCGCTGCTCTCCTCCTACGAGACCAACTGACACAAGCACCCCCTGGACCACACAGGACCTGAACAAATCCATGGACACTCTAAATACACTAAACATCAACTTCCCCAACTTATATCCTGGATTAGTAAGATGGTGATTTCAAAGCATTGATCGTAAAATAACGTAGGATGAATAATGTTTGTGCATAAAAATTTATAATTATAAATATATGTACGGTGTGTGTGTGTGTACACCATTTCCTCAGTTGGCCTGCTGGACAGGACTGCATCTGAGAAAGGACAGGAGGAATAAAGAACAAGAGCAGGGAGGAGAGAGGAGTCAAAGATGAGTGCAGAAAGCCCGGGTGTGTGCATGAAGCGAGCGACAGAGAAGCAGCTGGAACCTGTGAATATTAACTATCATGACTGAGAAATATTTTTATGTTCTGTTTTCAAATTTGGCACACACACACACACACACACAAACAGAAGCATACTCCCTTCCTTTTACTTTCATTACAAGAATGCAGATTGTTTTTCTCTGTCTGTTGGTAAGTGAAAACTTTCATAACCGAAGGAAAAGTTGATTGGTAGTTGTATTTCCTAAGAAACTGTTACAGGGTTGTTGTAGACGAGACTAGTAGAGACGAACACACAACATAGTAGCACAGACTACCAGGCTCCCTCCGTCTTCTGCACACCTACCTTGACTTGTCTCTGCAGATCTTTCCTGTGAAACGTTAGCTGAATGGTCGCTGTGTCGATTGGCTGTTCTGTGGCTTTGTGAAATCTGTTCTTTAGTTATTTTGCAAATCAACATAAGGACTTCGTGTTGAATCGGTTTACCAAAAACACAGACTCAGCAAAAGGAAGTATGTGCTTCACTCATTCATGTGATGATGCTAAAATTATCACTGATGAGATCTCAGACTACAGGCCAAAGCAAAAAGTCAACAGATGAGCGACACTTTGATCAGAATTTGAAATTTGCAGTACTTAAAGGGATTTTTCAGCTGTTTTTAAGTAGGTTCCTGTGTAAAAGTTTTAAAGAATTACTGACAGAACTAGTTAGTACAGTCAAGAACAAAGTGCACTCTCAGAAATCTAATGTTGAATTTACTTAACCAAGTTATGTCAACTGGTTCCACTAAACCTATTACTTAAAGACCAAGTTCATTGAGAAACTGTTGTTTACTTGTTAGTTTTGAAATATGATTAGTCACTCTTGAGTTTCACATGCAGGCTTATTGTGAAAATAGTCTTCTACCCTTGTTTCCTGCATTAGCCACCAATAAAAAAGATGAAAATACTAGGATTAGACAAGCTCAGATCAACTTCACACTGTCACTTAACATCCGTCATGACTCGCGACGGCTGTAGACGTTTAGTGTCCAGGGAATGGTAGAGAATATCTCGGCTAGTAGAAGCTAACTATTAGCATTAGCAACTTTACCGCATGGGAAAACTCCTCCAGGCTTGTGTTATTTGTGGAGATGAAACATCCGTGTTACAACGTAAACTGAGTGAGTCGAGGAGATTAGATGTCAGAATATCAGAACATAATCCTCCAAAACCTTCCATCTTCTGCTTCTTTCTCCTTTGGCTCACGTCTAGTTCCTGAAAGAAGAGTGTCAGAGCTTTTTCCCCTACAGAAATTGACCCACATCATGAATTGCACATGCGAGAAGCCCCCGCTGGCTGATTCAACCTACCAATCGGAGGCTCGCCCCAATGGTGTGAATTTGAGCTAGCCAATCGGTCAACAGTGGGAGTGCTGAGCCAGTTCAGCCCAAAGCAGATCGCCTTGGGAAGAGGGCTGAAAAAACAACCGGTTGAGCACGGAAAAAAACAGGCTACCCAGATGTGAACACTTTATACCATACCTGGGCGGGACAGAGTCTAGAGAACTTGGTCTTTAAATATAAAGTGTAATATGCATTTACTTTCAACGTAACGCATTAGAATATACGTATATTACTCTTTACATTCAAGCATCCAGTTGACATAATTTGATTACGTAAATTCAACAGTTCATTTCTTCTGTTCCAAACTCCAATATTTCATAGCCGTTCACGCCAAACTACTTTTTATGTTTATTATTAGGTTTATAATAAAAGATAAAGTAGTATACAATCCCAAAAAAACAGCCTTGAATTATACCAATAATGTGTTTCAGCTAGCTGATGCTACGTACAGTATGTAATGTAGAATTTGTTTAAAGGTGCAGTATGCAAGAACATAGTGAGAATTTTACAGTGAGAAAATCCCTTAAGAGTCTACTGTTTCAGTCATTTGAAAGGAAGGTTATACTGAAACATAGTTCATATAATTGTCAGTTTTTCTTCTTTCAAAACAAAAGGAGGGACGTAGCTACTCTTTACCATCAGTGAGTGTGGGGTTGTGTCTCCTGTGAGCTAATACTGCAGCGCTGACAACTGCCATTTGACGACGGCTGGCAAAAAGCTCCAGACTAGTTTAAAGTGGTTGCTGTAACCAAAATTTACCACAGGATGTCATTTTTTCTTCATTTGTACATAATGCACCTTTAAATTTTCTCACCAAAAAAATACATTTGAAAATGGCAGAAAAGTCTCTTTAAACACACATGACAAAAAGCTGAATGCATTCAGCGATTATGTCAATGTGAGGTATTAGGTTTTGTTTATTATGCATCCTCTTTAAAGTTTTTTGTGTTTAAAGTCTGTGGATTCAATGACAAGGCCTAAAAAACTAATTTATTTACATTTTTCCTCGTCTTCAGCAAGTAAATTAAAGATTTAATCTTCATAATATTTAAGTAAACCTACAGAGCTTTGGGTTCATTCACTATAAACAAAAATGAGCTGAATGTCTGCACAGTTCTGAGGATGTTTGCTAGAATTTAAGCTAATTTTATCATCATTATTGTAGCATGGACCTGAATGATCTCCAGGCCACATATGATTATTTCTGTGTCACCCAGTTTACAGCAAAAGCACAAAGAGATGCCAGATTCAGGAGTTGTGTTGGGATTGGGGGAATGATTGTTTTGAGATAAGCTGATTGAATCAATGGGCTGCAGTCAGCACCTTAGTTTTTGCACAAGGCTCTTGTACTTCTCTCTTCATTGTCCTTGATCGTCCTATTGGGGCTTTATGGCCTTATCTGAGACAGGATTGTCATTGGCTGCTAAAGTGCGAAGAAAAAAAGAAGCAAAATAGGAGAACGCACAGAAAGTTAAGATAATGCTAGTAGGTTTTTGAGAGAAAAAAATCTAGACTGACAAATATTTTATGGATAAACAATTATAAGTGGCATACCTACCGTAGTCTTAGAAATAGATTGGGGGGGGGGGGGGTTCAACAAAGTGATCTGCTAACATTTGCTGAAACCTGTCTTTTTGTTTCATTTTGAAGACCCAAGTTCACTGAGAAATCTTTTTTTGAAATATGTTCGGTCACATGCAGGCTAAATGTGTAAATAGCCTTCTATCCCTATTTCCTGCATTAGCTACAGATACACGGGGAAACTCAGATCCGGGTCACACTGAAAATTAACATTCATGGACTTACGACTGTTGTTGATTTAGTATCCAGGAGACGGCAGAAAGACTTGGCTAGTAGAAGCTAACTGTCAGCATTAGCAGCTCCACAACATGGCAGAACTTCTTATGGTATTTACAAAGATAAAACATCAACGTTGCAAAGGGAGTGAGTCAGTGATAAAGTTGTGTTTCTGCTAGCAAGTTTGAGGCAAGATGTCTGAATATCCGGAAATAAGACTCCAAATGCTGCCGTTTTCTGCTCACCTCTGCTCTGGCTCATTTCTAGTTCCTGTAAAAAGGAGCGCCAGAGCTTTTTTTCACCCGATCATTCAAAGACCACTGCAAATGTGTTGGGAAAACAAGTGTACTTTGTCTTTAACAATGATGCAAGCTGCAGAAGATTTGTCCTAACTGCTAACAGTGGTTTCTGACACAGATTCAGGAGGGGCCTCTTTGTTTATATTTGACCAAACTCACAAGAATGGTATGAGTGAGCGAGCGTCTGTGGGAAGAGTGTTAATTTGACCCTTTAAGAGACCAAACCGCAAAGTGAACAAGAGTATGTTTGTTTTGTGTTTGTGAATGCTTTCCCTGTTTGTAAAATGAAATATGCATAAAGCTATGTACTTAAAGCAAATAATAAATAGACAACAAAAGCACATGAACCTGGTTGTTTGGTTTATTTTTTTGCAGTAGAAGTTATATTTAGCATAAGTTTCACATCTAAAATAGAAAGCCTTTCTGTTAGTCTCTGGAACCATTTGACTCCTTGATCTTAAGATCAGAACTTTTCTGAAACCTCAGGCAAAGCTCCCTCATATTGATTCTTCTTCATGCGATTGTAGTGGTTATGCAACCAAAGGAAGTAATCTTCCATGAATTTGCAAGAGACTATTGTGAAGCAGTGTTTCAGGTAATCACATTTAATTTTATGGCAACTTTACTTTTTGACAATTTAAAATGCTTTAAGCTAAAATGAAGCCATTTGCGGTTTTTCACTTTTCAAATAATAAATGCATTGATTAAAACGTCAAATGGACGAGACCTGGGTTTTAATGTTTTAAATGGTTTCAAGACCGTGTTATAATAAAAAAAAAAGCTTTTAGCTTTTTAAAAAACTGATTTTGCTAGTTCAATTCATAAAACATTTTCTTGTTTGTTCATTATTTTATGTTTAAACAATAAAAATCAAAGCTTTGATTTTTGTTTAAATCAGAAAAAGCAAACTGCATTAAGAATTTTACCTAAAGGTAACATCAAAACCAGGAGAGAGAGAACATCTGTTATGTGCTGGCTGTACTGCTGCAGGATGTTAGGCCCTGGACCTGCATCTCACTAGCAGGCTCGTTATCAGCAGAGGGTGCAGTGGTAAAGCTACTGCATCTGGGGCGCCAATCCCTCCTGCTGGGCTGGTCATGCTTGGACCTGCAACACACGTGATGGGTGAGAGGAGGAAGAGTATGGCAAGCCGATTTAGCATTTAACCAACAACCAGATCTCTAATTCCTATATAAAAATAATATAATTTATCCTTGTACAATTGTATTCTTGTCTTGTCCCTGGAGGCTACTCGCCTCTACCTGGTACCCACAGTTATCCCCCAAAAGCCCTGACTTCATGCATCACTCCCTGAAAATACAAAAATGCAGCTCAGAGCGGGGCTGTAGGGTGGGAGCAGATGATTGACACCCATCAAACTTTGAGCCGACGTAGCTTCAAGCTAACTGACCTAACCACAGCTAAGATTTTAGCCAGAAATCTGCTTTCAGCTGTCCACCGTGTCCATTGCAGATAGGAGGAATGTCAGAAGCTGCAAACCTGATGCACATGAATGGGAAATGTGACGTCATTGAATATGGAATATACATTGCCTTAGGCGCACCTGTGGCAAAAACAGCTTGCCATGCATGCCGGCCCACTGGGACTACTGTCGATGGAAATGAGCTACAGGATGTCCAGCCAGCAGTGGAAATGTCTCAAGCACTCTTTGGTGTGTGTGTGGAAACGTGAGCAGTTGCACACATTTTTTTATGAGGTAATGATTTGTCGTGTGTGGGACTGATAGCTAGTTGGAGGGGGTGGCGGTTCCTCATCGTGTGTGTGTGTGTGTGTGTGCAGGGCTTGAGGTTTCTGTCACTCCTGAGGGTTAGGGTTTGTCTGAGGCAACTCAGATTCTATTTTCTTGTCTTTATTGGAGTTCCTCCTCCTAGTTGGACTTGTTCCCACTGGTAAGCATCATCTTGGGTTTTAGGAAGTATTTGGTTTTAGTTCAGTTATATTTTATTGATGTCTAGGTTTTATTATTGTTTTAATAAATTTCTGTCATTTTTGGAACCACATCCCTCGACCCACTCCTTATATTTTTCTTGCACAAGGTGGTGTTGGAATCAAACATGTTAAAATGAAAATCAGAAGTTTATGAAACACTTCCCTGTTCTATAAAGTGATCCTAACACCGTTGCCACATTTTTAGGAGCAAGAGGAAAAATATTTCACAACTCGCTTTCAGTTTTTTTTTATTTAATTGTTCACTTACTTAAAATGGCTGCTTGAATGCTAAAGTCAATTCGTAAATAACAAGATAAAAACAAGGCATTTCAAAAGCACAATAAAAAACAAATATTAATTAATTCTCGCTCATAAAATCTCATACCGACAACATGCACGTGTGCACACACACACACACACACACACACAAACCTCATGGCACTTTCCAGATCATTTGGAAATCATACTCACATACTCATATATTATTGGAGTGGCCTAAGCATTTTATCTTACCTATTTTAACTTGGTTTATATTTTTGAATCTAGTCGTTTTGTTTTATTTCATTATCATATTGTAATCTGTTCCTCATGCTGTGAAGCACTTTGGTCAGCAACAGCTGTTAATCCTCTCAAGCTCAAATAGAGTAGAAGGAGTCACCGCTCGTCTGGGAAAAGGTGCTGGATCAAAAAGTGGAATAAACAAAATGAGAAACAATTCCTGATGAAGGTCTCTGACCGAAAGCTTGACCAATTAACTCTTACATCGCACATTGAAGTGTGCAGATTCTCATTTTGTTTAACCCTCTCAGGCTCAAAATAAGTCTTGATAAAAGGACGAACAACTAAGTCCTTCAGGGGTACTTCTGAGTTAAAAAATGCTCATGAAATACGTATGTGGAGTAACCAGGTAGGCAGGTTGTAATTTTAACGTTGCAAATCTGCAACGCCTGACTCCAGAGGGTTAAACTATACAAATAAAACTGACCTTGATTGACACTATAACAATGACGAATGAATTTTGCATTGGATGGCTATAAAGCCAATTATACTTACAGGAGAAATGAGACTGGAGGAAGTAGCATGTTGACAAAAATAAGTTACAAAGTGGTACCGTATATCGATAATATCCATAGAAATATTAAAGATTGAAATAAATTATTGTCACTTTTATTTTTAGAGCACCTGGTTCTAACATGTGAGCATTCAGTGACTGGGTCTAGGGGTTAATCTGTTGGGAATAACATTTAACTTCTCTATGGTCAAATTTATCAACACTGTGTTTTAAGTTTACATCCAACAATGAAAACATCACACTGTGCAACAACAAATGACCATAATTTTAGAATCAATATGGAAAATAACATAAGTTAGTGAGGATTTCTGTTTAGTTGTAAAAATGACATTTTTTAATAGATATAAAAAAAACTCCTCTAAGGAACTCATCCAGATCACTTTAACCCTTCAATGCCCAGATCAGTGTTGTCTCATCTCAAACTGGCGCTAATCTGAGTTAGGATAATCTCAGCTATAAAGATTTTTAATTTTTTCTGGCCGATCCAAACAGCAACCCTCAAACAATCAAAAATGAAATGGGTCCATTCTTGGATATATTTATCCGTGACAGTCGTTGATTTTTAGGACAAGTTGTTGATGTGACGCTATTTGTGCGCCACAGGTTCAGAAAATGAACGCACCACGGGCTGTTGACAACTCAAGCTACACCGTTCTAGCACCCTAAAACACATTTAATCACTCAAACTGTAAAATGAAAGCATTTGTTTTTATTTATTGAAAACGTAATTTACAATGTTTCCTCCATTTCTTCTCTATTATATTTTTATGCTCTGCGTTGGACTTCGCTTGACGTTAACACATAATATCTTTTACCAGTTTCACAGAAATGCAAAAGACTTTGTTCTCACGTGAATACGTTTATCTCATTAATTGCACGTTATCTTTAGTAACAGCTTTAGTAGTAAACTACATTAATAATGCATAGTTCAGGTCCTTGAGTTTCAACATTTCCGACAGAGTGCGTTATCTGCCTTTATTCCTCACAACTGTGTTTTGGGTGAAGGTGCCCTAAAATTCTAATGAGTCAGATAAAGACGAATTATTGAACAAGTGATTTAACTTCATTCATAAAATGAGAACAGTTGACAAGTTAGGGGCAAGCAGGTCTAAATGCCACAGGCGATTATTGGAAAGTCTATTTAAAAACAAAACTCGTCCTTCAGCTCTTATTGGTCCATGTTGGACTTTCCGTCAGTCTTACAAATCAGACAAAATAATGTTTTCAAAATGCTTCTCGTGAGGTTTTTGTCCTCGTGTGTCTCGTTGCAACCAGAATAATGATAGTCTTTCATATTTCACTCACGCGAGCTTAAGTACTCCTGGATGCATTCGGCGGTCTCCCTCCGTTTGTAGTCCAGCGCGAGCTCCAGGGCGGTGTACCCCAGCCCGGTGGTCGCTGTGGGGTCTGCGGTCAGTCCCAGCAGAAGCCGGACCACCTCCAGGTGCCCCTCCCTCGCGGCGAGGTGCAGCGGAAGGTTGAGGTCGTCATCCACAAGGTTCACGTCCGCTCCATTATCTATGAGCGCGTGCACAGAATCCACGAATCCCTCGCGCGCTGCGTCGTGAGTCACCGTGAGATTCAAGACCGGGTCACGCTTGTTGGGGTTCGCTCCATTCTGCAGGAGGGTCCGAACGAGCGGCGTGTTCCCCAGCTTCACCACCTGCACACGGAGACAGGCCTTGAGTAGGTCACGACCTGTAAACAAACTCCTCTGGCTGCTGCGTTAACGACATTTATTTGTTTACGTTTTGTTTGATTTGTTTAAAAAACTTTGATATTTTAAATCACCTTTAACACCCTCCAGGCTAACTTTCTAAACATTTAGGCCAGTAATCATTTTAGGCCTCCAGAAGAAAGTTATTGTCCTTATTAGGCTATAATGAAATAATGGACACTATTTTGTCTGACAAGGCAGAAAAACAAAACAAACAACAATTTTATCGTTTTTTTTTAATTTATATAAAATTACTGTGTGTTTTTATTTTTGGAAGCCACAACTTTTGCAAGTTATAAGTGACCTGGAGGTCGTTGTTGATCTGTTGATTAATCAGTTAATTCAGCCATTCATGTCATACTACTGCTGACTGGATCTTGTTATGAGAATAAAAGTCCAGTAATGAGTGTGTTATTGCCCAGACTCACACATCTCACCACAGGGCACGACTTCAGGGCCTCACCAACTTCCACTGGGCTTTTATAAGTAATCTAACTATAAATATAGGCACACACACACACACACACCACCCACCGAGCCACGTTTAGCAGTGCTTAAAAGATGCATTATTATCACTCATGTTTATGTTAAAATCATTTTTTACCTAAAATAAAATAAAAACACTGTTACATATTGCACCAAGACAAATAAAAGATGTGCCACCTCAGACGTGAGACCTCAGATTGATCTCATTAGCACTCTAACTCGAAGTATTACTATTCATTTTCTTAAGGTAGAACATTTTGGTCAGTTTTTCTTTGTTAAGATGCTTTATAAATAAAGTTAGCTTGGCTTTTCTTTTCCCTTGGAAAATAAATAATAATAATAAATGTACTGAAAACCTGTTAATTTGTGTAGGCTACTTTATATGAATTCAGCTCATTAAAAGAACATTAGGATTGTTTTCCCACCATGTAAAGTAATTTTAAGCCATTGTGTCTTGTATTGGATCAGATAAGCAAAAATAAAACTCATATCTGTCAAGAAAATTGAAAGTAAAAATCATTTATGATTTCATTTTAGCTGTTTCATTGGAGCTGAAAATGAAAATAAAGAATATAAAGAGTGAAAGGCCCACTGAAGCACATGGCAATGAGGAAGTAGCTCTGCTGTTAGCAGGAAAAAAAGGCGAAAAAATACATTTTTCCTTTAGAGGCCAGAAACATTTGACAATCTTCACTTAATGCATGTCTAAAGAGTTTTTAAAGGTTCCATACTAACCTGCAAAGGAGTTCTTTTGTATCTATTTAATCCATTGATGGCAACACCCTCTTTGAGCAAAATCAGAACTTTGTCCACGTCTCCATTAGCTGAAGCATTGCAAAGCAGATCTATTTTAGACGCCATTCTTTTAAAAAGTGTATTCCTGGTCTTAATCTGGGAAGATCGTGGTTCAGACGATGGACTATGGAGGTATTTCATGAGGCTTCATCTCATCTGGCACCTCCTCTGCTTGCATCACCACATCTCTAAAGTGCAGTCAGAGATAATTAAAACAGCTTCAAATAATTTTAGATTAAAAATATGTTATTTTACTTAACATATGTTTGGAATAAGTAAGGGTCATGTTTCTTTCTTTTGTAAACGGCGCTTTAGCATATTTTCTTTTTTTCAGTTATCACACACACACACACAAAAATAACAACAATTACACACACACACACACACACATATATATATACACACACACACAGACACACACACACATACACAGTTTGATAGTTTGCATGTGTACCATATAGGCCCTCCAATAGTTTAAATCCTATTTCAATGTCATTTTACTTATTTTTCTTTCTCTTCAGCTTTTTCATAATGAAGCCGTTAGCCTGGCCTGCCAGACTCCTCCTCCGTTTAATTCTGCACAGAGGAATTCTCTGTGCAGGACGAGTTTGGCAGGCCAGGCTAGTAACTCGTGGGATCACGAACTACAACTAAATCATTTATTCTAGTCTAAATATTACATTATAATACACCATGGGGATTGCAAAAGCACCATCAACAGCACAGAATCGAAACAAAACGTACTCAAAAGGACTTTCGAGCAGTTAGATGCATTTGTCCTCCATTTCCTATTGTGCGCGCAAAAACCACAGAAGCGGATCAAAAGCATAAATAAGCAACTACAGTTAATGCGACAATAAAAAAGCCATAAAATGCGCGATGTAATTAAGACGCGTGCCCGCTCATAGATACCCCGGTAAAACATGGCATGGGCTAGTTAATATAAAAACTGAGAAATATGCACACAACGAGCCTCCTTTCGTTTCCGAATAAACTTCAGAATTAAAATAATCCCAATCGCATCATCATCCGACTATGGGAATAATGCACTATAACTAGCCTGTTGTTTAAAATCGGGAAACGTCCACCTGAAACAAAAGGGTTGGTTTAAAGATGAAGATGAGAAGTATGATCCCTTTTGTCGCTTCGGTGCTGAAACAACTGACACATCAAGCGGCATCGTTTAAATTTCTGCGCCAGAATCTGATTGGACGTGAGAGAGAAGAAACCATCTTCACTCAACTGCGTGCCCAGGGCTGGCTGTGTGCGTTCAATGAAAGAGATTTTATTCCGACTTTAGATAAGCACGATTTATAACACTCATACAAGGCGGTGTATAGTCTGTGTAACTTCTTTAAATAACGAGACTTTTTTTTATTTTTATTTTAATACGTGTCAATCCACTTCCATTTCACCTGCTCTGTCGCCCTCTGATGGGGATATTTAGTACTTATTTAATAATGTCATTGATCGGTTACAGACAGATCTAAACACAGGACGTTCTAGTGGTCATTTTGAGGAAAGGTGAAGAATGACCAGCGGCGGAGTTTCATTTAGCAAAATAATAATAATAATAATAAAAACCAAATAAATCATTTTCTGTTTATTGACTATTATGGACAACTATTGCCCCCTTGCGGCTATTAGGTGGATTTGCTTTTGTTGTGCAAAACAGCATTGTCGTTGAAAGGTCCATTAAAAAAACGCCTTTACTATAATGTAATATGTGATAAAACACATTAAAATGTATGTAAGTCTTTTGGGTTTTCGAATAAAAATATACAATACAAAGCCACGGGTTTTCCATGTTTTTCATTCATTGATGTTTGGCTCATTAGAGATGTTGCCCGCTTGCAGGCATTTTGTGAATTTACACATTTTATTTGTTTACCTGCCAAATCAGAAAACACTTTTCTTATGATCGCGTTAGTTGTTAAAGAAATCAATAATTTATCTGCCTCATAAAATAATAGCTCATTTTGCCATTAATGTGAAAAGACAAGAAAGTTAATTGTACAAAGCTACAACACTTATTTACAAAACTGTTCGTCATTAAAAATGAAAGAAAACGAAGTATTTGTGATATCCTTACAATACTTTCAGATATTAGTTACATTTATACAACTGTCATATTTATTACAACAGCAAAACCAAAAGAGAAAAATTAAGACATGTCATGTTGGCTTTGTAAATGTTTAGTTTCACAATCTCTCAATAGATCTTAAAATATTCCTTGTCCGGTTCTGATCGCATAAAACTGAACACGATCCATCTGCACCACAAATAAAGTAGAAAACAATATATAAATAAATAACGACAGCTTCCGAACCCACTTTACGTCAGCCGTAAAGCAATGGGCTAGCTGACAAATGATGATATGAGATAACTGTGAACTGTAACATCACTTCACCGAACTTTGAGTACTTGGAGTGGTTAAATCTCCATTTCACTTGAACATCTCGTACTTGCCAACATTTCCCAGGCCGCCGGCTGAGAGCAGACAGTTTTATTTGTGTCCAGTTTCCTTCTGTGAGGCGGCGGAGAGGAATCGCTTTTAGCCAGTCATTGCCATGGCCTCCGACAACGTCGACAGCAACATGGACAGAGAAATGATTCTGGCCGACTTTCAGGTGTGTCGTTATTTTCTGTCTTCGGTGATCGATTCGTGTAGTGGTATTCTGTCTGCGGTTGTGTTTGTTTTAACGGAACGCCGTGAAAAACTTAGCGGAGCTGAGGTCGCTGTGATGCTAGCTCACCGAGCTAAAGCACCGACAGCTTGGTACCTGAACAGTTATTCACCCAGAGCCCGAGGCTCCAAGTAAACCACACCGAACTCAGCTAAACCATCAATAGTGTGGGTTTAGTTTGGTCGCTTAGTGAACAGACAACTTGGAGGGAGCAACGATTCACGACCGTCAACTTATTTACGCTTTGTCTCGTTTTACTTCACCCCAGATTTAGATCTGGGGTGAAGTGCCCTCCGTATTTGTACTGATTTAATCTTTTTATTAATGACATCCAACAACATGAACGGTGTAACTATAGGTCTGCAGACCTCCTTGTGTTTCAAATCAGCTTCTTTACTTTAACATCTGTCACAGCAAACCAGTCAGGCAGAGCCCCCCTCGCTAGACACAGAAAGGATGCTCTTTTACTTTTTTATTGCAGCATTTTATTATTCAGTAGTTTAAATGTGAGAACTGCTTTGTTCCTGACTGTCAGGCTAACATTAAAAAGGTTCTTTTAACTATGGAAGTAAAAACAAGAATAATGTTAAATCAGTGTCTCATTTTAAAGGTATAACTATGTTTTAAGACTTTGAACAACACAATTTTTATCCATTATTGTGTTTGTATTGTATTGGTGTGAAAATCCTTCCGTTTTCTGTACCAGCGTGTTCCTGTGTAAGGTCATGGGTAGCTGCTGTTTATCTGTAAAGCCAGGTTATGTTGTGCTAGATAGGTCGCACGTCCATCGCAATAATTTTCAACAAAACTAAGCAAAAGTTTAATGGAGTGAAAAAAAATCCTTAATTTTCTTCTTTGCAGAAAAAGGCAGGATTCTGAATGAACTGAACTCTGATTCAAGAGCCTCATGATAACATTAGTTGTGATTAAGCCACATTTTCTTGACACTTGTGTTTTGTCACCATAGTGCTCACTCCACTTTGCATATTCTAGCTTTTCAGTCTTGGTCATCTAAAACGGGCGTGGAAGTTTTCCATCACATAAATGGCCTGTATTTATGTAGTGCCTTCTAGTGTTGTACAACCCCCCCAAGGCGCCTTACAACTAACCCGTCATTGACCCATGCACACACATTCACAAGCTGGTGGTGATGCCCTGGGGTGCACTGACGGAAGCAAGGCTGCCGAGCACAGATGCCACTGGGTCCTCCGACCACCACCAGCAGGCAAGGTGGTTAGGTGTCTTGACCAAGGACACGACGACTGCCACAGACTGAGCGAGGCGCGAGCCTGCAACCCTCCCTTTACGGGGCGGGCACTTAACTCCTCTGTCACTGTCAGATAAGCACGTTACTTCATCAAAAACGATTCAGTTATTTACTACACACCGATATTACAATAATGAATGCATGATTATCTGTGCAGCCCTTAAAAATGTCTATTTATGTATTCTTTGTTACAGCAGCAGCAGAATCTCATTTAATCTGTTTTTCTGTCTCATAATCATTTTTCTTTTCTCCCACAGGCTTGCACTGGAATTGACAACATTGCTGAGGCAATCACTCTCTTAGAGCTTAATAACTGGGACTTAGTGGTAAGTTTGTTATCTTTGGGCTTTACTCTCAGACATGCGGTCTTTAGTTCATTTAAAGTGAATGTGGGAGGGAGTCAACATACAAATGTTCCACTGAGATGTATTCCGTGATGTTTGTATTAACTCACGACGAGCCCCTCAACGTGGAGTACATATTGGAAGGGCTCGGTCTATTATTAGATTAATGCTGGCAGCAGGACAAATGCTGGGGACTCTGCAGCTGTGAATCTGATGACTTGCAGTTCTCCTGCAGTAGCTAGTCATTTTTGTAAAAGGTGAATTTGCTTGTTGGCACACAAACAAGCTGGGTGGAGGGAGTAGAATGGAAGTGTAGGGTCATCTGAGTTATTTAGCAGCATTTCTATAATAATTTAAATGGTGCAAAAAATCCCATTTTATTCATTTAGCTTCCAGGACAATGAAACCAGATTATTTTCTATTTCTAAAGAATTTACTGTTCTACTGAAGTTGTGCTTAAACATCCTCACTAACGAGAGTGTGGGAACGCAGCTTCTACAGGTCCTTCTCAAAAAATTAGCATATTGTGATAAAGTTCATTATTTTCTGTAATGTGATAAACATTAGACTTTCATATATATTACATTCATTACACACAACTGAAGTAGTTCAAGCCTTTCATTGTTTCTAATATTGATGATTTTGGCATACAGCTCATGAAAACCCAAAATTCCTATCTCAGAAAATTAGCATATCATGAAAAGGTTCTCTAAACGATCTATTAACCTAATCATCTGTATCAACTAACTCTAAACACCTGTAAAAGATTATATCTCAATAAACATAATTATTTGAAGGTTGACGTTTTTTTTGTATTAGGAACACTTTTCTTTTATTGGTCGGATGAAATATGCTAATTTTTTGAGACAGGAATTTTGGGTTTTCATGAGCTGTATGCCAAAATCATCAATATTAGAAACAATAAAAGGCTTGAACTACTTCAGTTGTGTGTAATGAATCTAATATATATGAAAGTCTAATGTTTATCAGTACATTACAGACAGTAATGAACTTTATCACAATATGCTAATTTTTTGAGAAGGACCTGTATTTGAACAAAAATAACCTTTTTAATTTACAATGGAATAGTGGCTACAGACTTGCAGCACATACCACCAACCTGGTTTTACCTGTTGTATCGTGTAGAGTGGTGACTGTTCCAGAGAGAACCTACCAGCTGTACGCTGAAACAATAGCTCACTGCTAAGCTGACTGGTTTCATTTGTTCATCCAGTTGTTTTTTGTTCTGACCCGTCAGTTTTCTAATTCCACACGCTGTTTAGGATCAAATCCATCTTTCTTCTTCTCCATACCATAAGCTAATGTTTTATTGGGTTTGAGCAGTTGTGTGCTCTGTGGGACAGTTGCTCTTTAACAGCAGAGACTTGGTGACTGTTGCAATACATAAATATCATTGTGTTGCTGAATTGACTTCTGCTTTTATTACAGGCAGCCATCAATGGTGTGATACCCCAGGAGAATGGGATCTTGCAAAGGTAAGAACAATCTGTCATGTAGAAAGAAAAGTATCTGAGTGATGTCTGATAAATGGGAACAAATATTCACTCTAGGGTTAGATCTTAGGCTGCGTTCACACTGCAGGCAAAAGAGCATCAAATCCAATTTTTTTTCCCTTCTTGTGACCCATATCTGATTGTTTTACAACAATCTGAACAGCATAGATCCGATTTTTCAAATCCGACCCCTGTCTTTTTCATACGTGGTACTGATTCCGATACATATCTGATGTTTTTGAAAGCGAATGCGGTCTTAACGGTCATGTCGCATTAAATCCGTCTCCTTCGTCACTGAAACAGCGGAGGTGAGCGTCGTGTGTTGACGTTCCTGAGAAGAAGCGCTGGCAGAAGGATTCAGGAGTCTGTCTGGACTTCCTGTCAAGTTTTGGAGTTAAAAATACAGGAGAGCATGAGAACGGGAGCAGGAGGTGCTGCTGGAGCGAAGCGTCCCACCACCAATCTCTGTGAAGGGAGGGGTGGGGGTCTAGGGATGGGTACCGAATTCGGTACTTTTTAAGGTACCGACCGAATTCCACAGTACCGACCGAGCACCGATTCACTTCATTTGAAACGGTGCCTCGTTTCGGTACCCGTCCTTCACGAGAACTTGCCTAGACAGCTGCGCATGCGCAAGAGCGTTATGTCATCGGTCACTGCGAGCCAGTTGTAAACAGAGCAGCATGGTAGAAAGAACGCACGCTAACGCTTGGGTCCACTTCACTAAATGTGATGGGTAACTGGGTGATGATGAAACCAGCGACAACGATCTAAGTGAGACATCCTCATCTTTATCTGCTGCGGTAGGTAAATATAATGTTTAAGATAACGTTAGCTTGATTTGTTAGCTTCCGATTCACTAATGGTGCGTTCGCTTTCTCCTCAGAAGTCCGAATTTCTGACTAGAAGAACATGAACGCGCTCTAAAGTTTGGCTTCACTTTACTAAAAGCGACGGGTGATTGGGTGAACATGAAACCAGTGACAACGATTTAAGTGTGAGGCATCATCGTTTTAATCTGCTCCAGCAGTTAAATAAACTGTTTAAGATAACATTAGCTTCCTAAGCCACCATTGTTATCAGCTAATGGTGCGTTCGCTTTCTCCTCGGAAATTCTAACTTCCCAGTAGGAAAAATCAATTGAAAAAGGACGGTAAAAGGAACGATAATACACAGTGAACTTAGTTCACATTAAAGATGTTTGCTTCAATTTAATTATCAGCTTATAAAACTACAAGGATGATGTTAAAATATAAACAGTTGTATGTTATTTATCGTGATATTTATCAAATATTGTTATATATTGAGAAAAATATATATTTAATTATAAAAGAGAATTAAAAATATTAAACACTCAAAAGTATCGAAAATTGGTACCGTTAAGTACCGGTATCGATTCGTAGGTACCGGGAATTAGTACCGGATCGATTCAAATGTCAAAGGTACCCATCCCTATGGGGGTCTCTGTGAATGAACTTAATACTGGAACATTTTCAGTGAAAAATAATTTAGGAATACGGCGGGAATAAGGAGTAAAATAGTTTATAGTTTTCACCCCAAAACGGGAGACTGAACAGGTGTGATCCTGATCCTGTGGATGAACTCTAAAGGCTTTCACATCACAACTTCACCTCTCTTGGTTCCGACTCCACTGAGTGTGGCTTCTTTTCTTCTGCGCATGTGGGTCACTTTGGGGCCATGAAGCATTCACACTGGAGAGAGTTTGATGTCACATTTCAGTCATAATGTAAACAGCCACACAAAAAACATTGCATTTATTTAAAAAAATCAGAAATGAGCATCAAGGCCTGCAGTGTGAACGTAGCCTTAGTCTCACCGGACGCGTAAGTGTTGCGTAATGTCTGCGAAGCCTAGTACGCAGTACGTTTCCAGAATGCTTCAAGGCTAGCAGTTCAGATCAAAATAAAAGTTGTGCAGATATGCAGTTGCTACGTCGGGGGGTGGGGGTGGGAGGGGTGTGTGTGTGTGTGAATGTGTGTGTGTGTGTGTGTGTGTGAATGTGTGTGTGTGTTTGTGGGAGGGGGGTATGGGTGGAGGGATGGTCACAGGATGGATTGATGAGCCAGTCATTAAGAACGGGATGTTTACGATGACTGGATGAGATTTTATTCTGACTGTACTTTTCAGCAGTGATTATAATTGCTCCTTTTTTGGCAAACCCTTATCGGTTGTTTTTAGTATGTGAAGAGCATTTCAAGCAATGTGGCAAAAAGAAAATGCCCTAGAAAACATCTACTATTCCACTTTTAACTCCTCATTCACATGAGAACCAGGCACTGTTAACTCATTCACTGCCAGCCGTTTCCTGATCGCGAAAGCCCTTCGCTGCCAGCGTTTTTCAGCGTTTTTACAGTTTTTGTAAGAGTCACAGAACGTTGCGCTCTAGGATGATGTCAATGCCAAAACAACCAAAGCAAAGAGGAGACTCACCTCTTACATCAGGAAGAATCCGCGCGTTTCGAGTGTTATCCGTTCTTTCATAATCCGTTGTTGAATTGTGATCGGCAGAAGCTTTTCCAATTCGCGCCTCACTTTTTTTACAGCAGCACGCCAAAACGATCTCCTAACACATGGATTTTCCGCTTCCTGATCACGTGACGTGTGACGTACGCGGATGAAGATCGGCTTTAGAGCGGAGATGTTTGTTCTCATGGTGCGGGGGCTCGTTCTGACGCCCACACAGTAAAAAAAAAAAAATGCAAATGACGACTTTCGTCATCATTGGCAGTGAATGAGTTAACTAACTGCTGCTGTAGCATAGAGTCCATCCTTTGTGTCTGTATTTGAGGCAACACTTGGGCGTTTTAAACAATAGAACAAATTGACCTGAAGCCACATCTGCTTGTGTAGTCTGGAGTTGTAGAAAAGAAACAGAAATAGTGGTGCACACAGTTTTCTTTAGGACACTTTGTGTTCTTCTTTCCCCCCTCCCAACAGCTGATTGGGACCCGTGAATGCGGCACACACTTCTGCGCCCTCTCCAGCTGGAGATGTTTCTGTTGAAGCGTTTTATTTTGTGTACACGCTTGTGTGCGTGTGGAGTAGTGTGGTGTGGGTCCTTGGGCCATGAGAATATTTCAGCGCTCTCTGGAGAGCACAGATTGCTGGGAAAGGGGCTGGTTGGCAGCTCGACCAGCAGCCACCACATTTACTAAATGGCTGGCATTACTATGAGCCGGCTGGTGTTGCCCAGTAAACAGTGATGACGTGACCTGAGCTGGGGCCAGTTGGAGGGTACGCCCAGCACTCCACTCTAAATGCATTCCACTCTTTCTTTGTGTCCTCATTTAGAGAAAGTAAAGCATCAGAAGGTGTTTTTATTGGTTCTCTGGTGTGGACCGTTGGTCTGTGAACAGTGGGCTAAAACACAACAAAAAACATTTAAACCTTTCTGCTTCAATCGGTCATAAAAATTGATCTGCTGTACCTGAAGGCAACGGTGCAGATTCCCAGAAGTTTTCATTTTATTTTCCCAACGAAATGCAGACTTCTAAGTAATCAGTGCAGGAAAATCGATCTGTTGTTGAAGCGGCTGCTGGAGGAGATATGATGTGTTCGTGCATGATTGAGTTCATTCCTCCTTTGTTGTTCTACACGTTTGTTTGGTTGTGGTCAAAGTACGACTCAGGACGATGACCTTGTCCTGGTGGGGTTGTTCAATAAAACAGAGTCTATTGTCTGTAGTTTGTCTTTGCAGACTGCTGCTGATGACTTGGACTGAACAGAATAAAGACATAATTTAGTTTGAGGAACGTGGATGTAATGATATTAAAATTAGCTTTTGAGTATAAATGGATATATGAAGTAGGGGTAGACGATATATCGGGCCGATATTTACTATTTTTATACATCGGCTCATATGCCCTTAGTAAATCCGATTTAAAGTCGGGCACATCCTCGGGCAGCCCGGTGCTGTTGCAGAATTTAATTTAAATGTATTTTTATTTTCACTAATAACATCTATGTAATAAATGCTCTAAATGAACTTTATTTGTCTGACTTTAACACTGAGCAGTGCACAAAGTTGATATTTAACAGTTGGTTAAATTCAGAGTTTAAAAACGGATTTAGCTTCAGAAATTTTGTGCATAAACTGATGTTATTGGTGACATTTTAGCGTGAAAATAAGGTGTAAAATGTCTAGATATCAGCCATGAATATTGGCAGTACTTGTCGGCCATTGGCTGACTATTGGGCCATTCCCATCTGAACCGGGTCGGCCCGGGCCGGGTAGCATAGGTTGTTTACATATACAGGGTGGCCTGGTATTTTTCCGGGCCAACCAAGGCTCATTCTCATTCCTCTTCTCGAGGGGGTCTGCTTCAGGCCGACCAGGGCCAACACACCCACTGCTGACAGCAAATTCACACCTTCCATTAGAGCAAGCCTCTGATTGGTGGGTAGAATCAGCCCACATGGACTTAAGACAAGGATGTGTGGAATCAACCGGGCCAGGCTGGGGCCGACTGGGGCTACCCGGCCCGGGCCGACCCGGTACAGATGGGAATGGCCCATATGTCTCCTACAAATTGGCATCAGTATCAGCAATAGAAAAAACAATATCGGTCAACCTCTACTCTGAAGGTACCTTTTTTATTTTTTGGTTTTTATTCTAACTTTCTGATCTCAATCTGTTTTTTCCTCTTTGCAGCAGCTTTCCCAGTGAGGCAAGCCAGGCCACCATTTTCGGACCCCCCAGCCAGTCAGAAGCAGCCGACGCAGATGCCGGAACGGCTGTTCCTCCTCCATCTTCATCGCCTTCGTCCTCCTCTCCTCAGTCGTCCTCGACATCAGCGTTCTGCCCAATCAGCCCCTCCTCCCGGCACATTGTAGAGCGCCAGTCACGGATGCTAAACTTCAGGGTGGAGTACAGACAACGCACTGTGGAGCTTGTGATTGAGGACAACAGCACAATTAGTGAGCACTACTCAGACATACACAGATACGTGTGATGGGTTCGCACTGTCTGTGGTTGAAAACAAAACAAAGAAAACAAAGAAAACCTACTAATCTTTGTCATATTTTGGCCCATAATCTAAAGGCCACCTAGTACGTTTAATCGTGTGCAGAGATGAGGGCTGTTATAGAAGAAAATGTCACAATTCTGCATAGATTATTCAGTAAATATGATTGTTTTCAATCCCTCACGCGTAAAAACTGGAATTTGATCGTGTTGTAAACATTTGCTGGGATTTAGTCACGGTAAATGAAGATGAAAGGAAACACTGGAAAACTGATGGAAATATTCATCAAAATAAGACATTTATGTAATTTTTGTTCAGCTGTTTTACTATAGATGACAGGAGTCGTTTTAAAAATGCAGTCATTTGAAATGCTTTTGTTGAGGCAGCGGTTGTGACGGCTGCATTTTGTCTGATTAAACTCACAGGAGGAATCAAAGACCTCCTGCAGACAGAGCTCGGCATTCCAGCTTCTAAAATGCAGCTGAAGGGATGGAAGAGTGGAGACGTCTCTGATAGTGTGAGTTTTTATTCTTCATTTATTTTGTAGAGGGGAAACAAAAATTTAAATAAAACATCACAGTTAAAGGGTGTGGAACACCGAAAACCCATTTTTTAAATGTTTTTTTCTGATTATAATTTGTCAATCTGAGTTTTTCATGCAGGCTCAACATGAAAATAGTCTCCTGCATTAGCTTCTGATAGAAAATAGATGATGAAACTCTAGAATTAGAAAACCCTAACAGATCTACGTCACACTTTCACTTAACATTCATGGACTCACCCATTTTGACTCACAATGGGGAAGGCTGTTGTTTGTTTAACATCCAGGAAACGGCAGAGAACATCTCAGCTGGTAAAAGCTAACTGTTAGCATTAGCAACTCCACCACACGGCAGAACTCCTTCAGGCTTGTGTTATTTGTGGAGATTAAACATCAACGTTGAAGAGTGAACAGACTCGGTGGTAGAGTTATGTTGCTGTTAGCCAATCAGAGGCGAGATGTCCAAATATCAGGAACTAAGTCTCCAAATCCTGCCGTGTTCAACTCTCCTCTGATGTGACATCCTGCTACTTCCTGAAACAGGTATGAGAAATGTTGGCCACATGTGTGTTGTCAGCTCAGAGCAGTTAGCAGAAATATGGGTTTTTTACTATTGATCTTTAGTGTAGAACCAAATAAATAAAAAATCAGTGGCTCTGTGCTCTTTCTTGCTACACATTTATGTTTATTTATTTAGCAGACGCTTTTGTCCAAAGCGACTTACAAGTGATAATCGGCATGTTGACCTTGAGGCTAACACCATCAACAACAACACCAACAAACAATTTACAGTTAGTCGTAGGTGGCAGTGAGGCAGCATGATGAATCATGGAGAGGAGGGAACAAGGAGTGGACAGTAGAGAGGGGGGACGGGTACAGGGAGGGTGCTAGTTTAGAAGATGCTCTCTGAAGAGCAGGGTCTTCAGGAGTTTCTTGAAAATCGAAAAGGAAGCCCCTGTTCTGGTAGTGCTTGGTAGGTCAGTCCACATTTGTGGAACGATGCATGAGAAAAGTCTGGATTGTCCTGAGCGTGGTGTAGGCACTGCTAGCCGACGATCCTGTGATGACCGGAGCGGCCGGGCCGAGACGTAAGCCTTTGCAAGAGGATTCAGGTAGATGGGAGCCGTACCATCTCGGACTTTGTATGCTAGTGTTAGCAATTTGAATTTGCGTGCAGCTAGCCAGATGCACGAGAAGTGTGGGAGAAAGTGTGGTTAACCGAGACAGCAGATGGGGTAGCATTGTCACATGGTTAGATCCAGGTCTCAGTGAGAGCCAGTGCATCGAGTGACAGGTGGTTTGCATATGCGGTAATGAAGTCTACTTTGTTTACAGCTGATTGGCAGTTCCAAAGTCCCATATACAGGTGGGTGTCTTCGGGGGGATTTGGTTTTAGCGATCGGAGGTTTTGAAGGTTGCGAAAGCGGTTTGCTGTGTGTGGCCTTCCTCTGAAGCCAGTGATCACAGGTATAGGATAATGGCACATTTTACGAGGTATCGATAGAGCAACGTCTGGGTCGAGTTTGTTTGCTCTGTGTACCTGCTCTGTGGACACGAGCAGGTACACACGTATGTCTTTACCCCGGAGTGTCTTCACACCGGAGGGGCTGAGACACAAGGGCTGACGCTTCAGTTATGCCACCAAACGTATGCTGTGCTACTAGTTGGAAACGGGTGTTCATGCAGCGGCTGATTGCAATGGTTCTGCCATAGTTGCACGCGGATCCAGTGGGGATTGTCCAGTAGCAACAACAAAGGAAAACAAAACTCACAAACACGTTACCAGTTTTTGCACTGAAAGTGCCTAACCCAGTCATGCTAGCTGGTCTAAAACTGAAACCACAATTAGAACTACTAATGTCTTTAAAGAAGATTTTTTTTATCTTTAGGCACAATATGTTGCATTTTTGTTGTCCGCAGGTCTAAATCTCTTTAAGTTAATGGGACCATTTTGTTGTGTGTGTTTTCAGACCGTGCTGAGAACCTTACACCTGCCCAAGAACAACAGCCTGTATGTCCTGACCCCAGACATCGCACCGACTGCCAGCACCAGCCAAAACAGGTATTTACACTCCTGCAGTCACAGAGACTGTTGCCTTTCTGTGTAATGTCTTCATATCATCTCCCCTTCCAAGGGAACGAACCAGGAGGTTCACATACAGGAAACGGTGATTTCACTGGTGATGTCAGTGCAAAAGTTAACACCAGGGGGCAGTCTGTGCTCACAGTCTGTGCAAACCTCACCTTCATTCATCTGTTAGGGAACATGTGACCCCTCATGGTAACTGTGACATAAAAAATTATCTCTTACTTCTGTTGTTTCACTGAAACGCTTTTCTCACTGAATGTTGAGTGACGTCTCATGTATCATCACACAAGTCTTGTTTATGCTATAAGTTTGCGACTCACAGAAACCTCACACTTTATTAACGAAGCCCACTGACGGTGAGAATTTCCAGTTTCAGCCAGCATCTTCCATCCATTGTAGCGAGTGCATAACAGCATTAGCGGGCCTTCTGTGGAAAAGGTCAGGCAGCCATGTTTAAAGTCACCGCAGTCATGCAGTCAGAGGTGGCGGCTGACTACACGTCAAGAACAGGGAAACTAGTAGAACTAGACTTGTATTTAAATTTAATTTGTATTTAAAAAACAGTTTTGGCTTGATATTTAACTAAATAGCTCAAAATGTTTGACTTATTTTAGGGTTTAGCAGTAATCATGTAGTAGTAGAGCCTAATTTTGACGTGCTTTATAGTGCAAGTTTAATTAGTTTATTTTTAGTCATAATAATAATAATAATAGTAATAATAATAATAATAACAATAATGACATTTTTAAACAGGCAGCTTTCACCCACACATCATCAGAGCTTGTGTGGAAGTCATCTGGCAGTCTGCCTGCTAGTTAGACTAAGTGATAGTTATATTATGTTGGCAGCTAATGGCCCTCATCTCCCCAGTCCTCCATCCCCTGCTCTCTCTACATCTTCTCACCCCCCCCCCCGCCCCCCCCCCCCCGCCCACTAACTGCTGTGTCTTTTTAGCAGCGCCGTTGCCATTTCTCCAAGTGTTATCGATATCATTTTGAGTGTCAGGAGCTCATTATTCTGTCAGCTGTATTAGTGGAGGACAGTTGGGACTGAGGTGTGTGTGTGTGTGTGTGTGTGTGTGTGTGTGTGTGTGTGTGTGTGTGTGTGTGTGTGTGTGTGTGTGTGTGTGTGTGTGTGTGTGTGTGTGTGTGTGTGTGTGTGTGTGTGTGTGTGTGTGTGTGTGTGTGTGTGGTGACCCTGCTGTCATACAGGGAGAAGATAGGTGACAGATCACAGTGTATGAGGGGAGCGCCCCCCTGCAGAGCGACTAAACAAGCTGTTAGCTTGGAATAAAAATAAACCGCTCACACCGTAAAACCACTTTGTGCACACTATTGGCTTGCACTGTCTACAATTTGTTGCTGTAGATAATACTTCCCTTAAGTCCATGCCCAAGTGTAAT
Source organism: Nothobranchius furzeri (assembly GCF_043380555.1). Taxonomy (NCBI): domain Eukaryota; kingdom Metazoa; phylum Chordata; class Actinopteri; order Cyprinodontiformes; family Nothobranchiidae; genus Nothobranchius; species Nothobranchius furzeri. Next base: position 56,787,926 of record NC_091748.1, on the reverse strand, counting down.
GTCTGCAGGTAGGGAAGCACACTTTAATTATTGTCACACCAACTCCATGTGTGATAAATAAGACTATCTGATTTTATTGCTAATTTATCTCAAATAGCCGTCTTCAGTATTAATTACAGTTATCATCTAATATCCACTCTGATGTACTCTATTTAGACTTTTCTATTGTCTGTCTTGGATATTTTTACTGATTATCATCTCATTATGAGAAATTAAATAATTGGTATCCTTATTTTTGATAGACTTCTAAATCAATCTGAAACAGAATAAATACCTTTTACTCCAGCATAAATTATGCTGCTTTACCAATCTTGAGATACATTTATCAGTTTACATTAAAAATAATTGACATTTGTTGAGAGATTTTAATTATATTTTCATTTATTCATTAAAATTGTTTCTGAGAGGAAATACAAGCCATAATAGCTTTATCCCTGCCAACAGTGGAGCTTGGCTTATCGGGAATCTACCTAAAGCAAATGGACTGGTTATGTAGTCCTGCCCTGTCATTACGGTCTGGCTGAGCAAACTTCTCCTGGGTTGTCTTGTTTGATTAGAAATAAATCTGGAGGCTTTGGGAGATTTCCCCCTGAGCACCAATCCCTCTCAGGTAGTTATTTAGTTAGCAGTGCGATGTGCAGTTGGCGCACTGCAGCGCCGGAGCCTGGTCTGAAGGAGGTTATGCTGATCACTCCCCGTGAATACGAGAGAGTGTTGAGGAGGAGCTAATCTCCTGCATAAATGATGAATGCCTGATGAATATTTCAGTGGAGCCTGTTTCCTTTCTTGTTTATTCTCTGCTCCAGCTCCCAGCAAGCATGTTTGCCAAAGAAAGGTTATTTTAATTTGAACTCTCACAGAACTTTAAAATTGCCAAAAAAAAATTATAATAATCAAGGATTCATTAGCCATTATGTGTCGTGTGGTTTTATTTTTTCTTTTTTTTTTCTGGTGTCTTGTTTATCCACCTGTGTGCGGGCTAACTAGGATTAGATGCATACAGCTTCACAGCTAGCCGGTTAGCGTAGCAACCTTGATGGGAAGGATTTGAGAGTTTTGGAACAAATGGCAGAACAAAACAGAGCAGAATCCGAATGGTTTCGCATTTTTATGCTGTGTTGTGGATGCAAAATGCGGAGGAGGTAAGCAGACCTTGTGTGTGCTCCATCCGCCCCTCTTTAGACGCACAGCCAGGCAGCATATGTTCTCCTGGTCAGTGTGTTTTCATCTATTCTGACTCATTATGCTGCCAGGAAATATCAGTTAGAGCTTTGGGAAAATATGGATGACCGTGTGTGTGTGTGTGTGTGTGTGTGTTTATATATGTGTATTTGTGTTTTTTAGCACATGTCACATTGTGTGCATGCATGCGCCTCTCTGTGTCTGGCAATACTAGTTTAATAAGGTCTAGAGTCTGCTCTGTGCCACTGGGACTTAAATCTGAGGCGATGGGCTTACATCAGAATGAAACCAATCTGTTTAGCCTGCTCTTCTCCCGCTGCACCACGCACCATTTTTGCTGTCCATAAAGTTAAATGACATTTTCCTCCCTGCACCCTCATGCCCTGTCAAGTGCCTCCAGAGATGTCGCGGGCCGACCTAGATGTCACCGACTGTGTGTGTTGAGTGAGAAAGAGACCTTCGATGGCTGAGGCAAACACAGACACATCTGTCTTTCAGCCCCTTCTCTGCCCGACGGCCCTGCTTCAGTCAGTAGACGGCAGCTTTTAGAGCATCAGGGGTAAAAGCAGCCCAGACAAAGGGATATTAAGCTCGAAACATGCTTGTTCTGTTTATATATGAACCAGCGGGCCTCTTCAGACAGATGGCAAATGACATGAAGTGACTCATTATGAATGGCAGGGTTTTTACCCCCCAGCCTCCCACAGGATTCACTTGATAATTTAGGTGGCTATATTTGTCCTAGAGAGCATGATAAAAGATCTGGTTTTTTAAAGTAAATCTTGAACAGAACTCAGCCCACGCACACACACCAAATGTTTTGTCGGCCTGCCACAAACCACTGATAAGATGTTCCTTCTTTGCTTGGAAGGACAGAGTAACACTTCCACTCAGTTTACCCTCTATCTCTGCCTATTTAGGAGTTTAGCTGCCTGCCAGCAGCAGCTCGGGACCATGTCCAAACATAATCATGATATTAGCTAGATCCTTATTTATGTGTCTCTACCCCTTCCATTTCTCCTCTCCTTCTCAGACACACACCCGTTGTTTTCCTCCTTCTGCTCAGCCCCTATTACATATGCATTCTTCCTTCCCACTCCACACATTTCCAATCTTCTCCAGTTAGCTACAACAAACATTACATTTACATATTGATTTCGCAGTTTTAGTCAATGTAAATATGCTGTCATTACAGTAAATTTGAGCTTCTGTTAACATAAGCTCGTCCAGATCTGCACAGATTAAGGGTGTGATTGCATAATTAATGTGTGTGCTACATATTAATTCCCTCATCCCTCTCTTTCCCTCAACTCTTCCTTCTCTCCTTGGTTTCTGAGCCCTGATTAAGTGCCTGTTTCGGCCTTTAAGCCTCCCATTGCTATTCACCCTCACAGACCGAGAGTTTGCTCAAAACGCTACTTAACCTCACAGCTTATTGTAAATGAAGCCTCCAAAAGTTGATTCCCCCCACCTCCTCTTCTCTAGCTCTGTGTCTCAGACGTTGCTGTAAATTACTTTGAGAGTTTTCACTCTAGAAGGAACGTGTCAGAGTGGTATTCGTTCGTTTGTGTTTTGCAGGAGAAACTAGTTTAAAAAGTACAAAAGTGGAAGGGTCGTATATAGGACTGAACGATATCTTGAGGTTTTAAAATAGTGATATATTTTAAAAAACAACAAGACACAAGTAAGGTTTATATTGATCTGAATATATAACCAGTGATTTTCTAGAGATGGCGGGCGTTGCTAAAGCTATGTTGCTGCTACTCCACCTCTAAGCAGCCATCCTATTTACTCTTGTGCCTCCGGTCGATCACGTGCTGACAAAACTTGCACAAAAGTTGTTTGCTAGATTCATAAAGATCTCTAGTTGAATGTTCTACCCTAAACTTTGCACTTAGCTTTGCGGTTTAAAATTTCTCATGGGGATGTTTCTGTTTTCACCATGACTGACGGGTTTTGTTTTGCCTGTTTGTGTGAAGAGATGGGCTTAATAATATAAAACTCAATTTTCGAGGTTGCTTTTCCCCAATGATGCAAATGATTAATGAGGCTTTTTGTGTTTGATTCCTTCGGTTTTCATTGCTTAATGTCCTTTTCACAAAGTCAGCTTTGATTTCAGAAACATTTTTTTGATGGCTGATTTATTTCATAACACTTTTTAACAACATTTTTGTCCGTCAAGACAAACAGGGCGGAGCCAGTTTGTGATTGGCTGTTCATTCGATCAGATATAAGCAGTCAGACATGAAGTATCGAATTAGGCTCTTCACTGTGCAATACCTTCTATGCAAGTACCTTTGTTAAACAGTCAAATTTTGGTTTAATGGTCTACGGTGCTAAGGACTTTGATATCTGGAAGGTGCAATTCAATTGTATTTTTATCTTTATTTCTATTTTGTATTATTATATAACATTTTCTGATGCTCTGTAACTTCTGTCGGTGTTGTGCTGCTTTTTTTGGAAACCGAATTTCCCAAAGGAACTCACCCGAGGGATTAATAAAGTTCTATCTTATCTTATCTTATCTTATCTTATCTTATCTTATCTTATCTTATCTTATCTTATCTTATCTTATCTTATCTTATCTTATCTTAGGCCTGAAGGTGCATAACATGCTTACGTGCGCAAATTAGCTAAATCATATCTGGCGAGCCAAAATTCAGGAAAACTGAATGACGTTTGAAGATTAGCCAGTGGTTTTTCAGGTCACATCCACTGTCTTGATTGGCACACATTTAGCTGAAAAGTAAATTTGGCATAAATCAACCAAACTTGGCTTTGTGAAAAGGTCATTGTGTGATTTAAAAGGACAGCAGTAGCTCAGGAAGTAAAGTGGGTTATCCAGTAATTGGAAGGTTGCTGGTTCGATTCCGCCTCCGACTAGAGAATGCTGCTGTTATGTCCTTGGGCAAGACACTTAACCGGTGCTGGTATGTGGTCGGAGGGACCGGTGGCGCCATTGTTTGGCAGACTTCGCCTTCGTCAGTGCGCTCCAGAGCAACTGTGGCTACATCGTAGCTCATCCTCACCCCCATATGAATGGTTGAATGACTGACTGTGTTGTGAAGAGCCTCGGTCGGTCATAGAAGAGGCACCATACTAAAACCGGCCATTTACCATTTTTTTACCGTGAAAACTGAAAAAATTCAATAAAAACGTCTCAATAATAATTTGCATTATTCTTTTTTAATAGTTTATATTAATATGCACATTTTAATATATTTATATTTATAATGTAGAGCTTAGAGTTTTACATAACATTCTGTTATTTCATTGTCAGATCACGTCATAGTCTAGTATTTATTCATGTAGATACATATTTCATCATGTATGATTTATTTAATAGTAAAAGTATTTGTTGGTGAAATGAGTGTTGACTGAAACAAACTCACTCTACAAACAGGACAGAGCTGTGCTCCTAAAATAAACAGATAAATACATTCACCTGCCACAGAAAAAGTAAGGCTGTTGGTGTTTATCTGAGATCAGTTAAAGGTGGTCGATCTCCTCATCTGTATTTAATGTCACAGTTTAATCCATTTCTAAGACACGTATAGGTCTATGTAGGCTCTGGCTGGTTTACTGTTTAAAGGGTTTGCTAATGCAGACTGATGGGCTCCATGCTGTTACGGTGCAGGTGGTCATAGTTGTGACAGCCTGTTTCTCTGAGTAGGCTTGTTAAGACACAATTTGTAAAGTGGACGACTGGCCCCTGGAGGAGGCACCCACTTCGCCGAGGGCCAGCAGGCCACCAGACAAGTTTCAGCTTGCCTCATCTTTGACTAGGAGATCATGTTTGTCCTACTTAGTTTCTTGCATCATTAATCTGTGTTGTTCATCACCCAATCTCTTTACCTCTTTATTTAGTGCTCTCCAAGAGTCACTAAACCAGAACTTCCTGCTGATCGTCAGCCACCGCGAGGCCCAGAGGGACTACAACCTCAACTTTCCTGGCTCCAGAACCATCCAGGAGGTGAGACACCAGAACAGCATCCATACACAGTGGTGTTCTGCACAGAAACACAACGGCATTCTCTGTAACGCACCCACATGCTCTCACTCAAGAAATATTATTGTACCTGATTCTCATTTCCTTATAACACAGCTTTCCATTTATTTGCCAAACATTGCTAGTCTATCTCCGCCATCGATTCATTATTCATCACAAATGATCACATTTCAGAGCACATAATTACTCTCACAGCTGCGGTCTTGTACAACCCCCTCTCTTCCTCCCACTCCCCTCCCCTCACTTCCCATCTCTCCCCCTCCATCTCTGCAGACTGCTGGGAGAGAGGCACTTTAAATGACTGAACACTGTTTGATCAAGGCATGCAGGAGCACTAGAAAATTATTCATTTCCTCCATCTAAAACTAAACAGTAGATTTGGCTATCTATGAAATATTAATCCGTTCTGATCCTGGACCTCGTGTGGAGGTAGAACATCTCACTGGTTATCCCGAGGATGGATTAAAGGTCAAGCAGCACGGAAATATGAGTGTGCAACTGCTTGCCTATGCAGATGATCTGTTATTGTGTTTGTGTGCAATTTAGCGTTTGTGAATTGAAACCAATATTTGTTTGCTCATACACACACATTACTGCCCTTTGCTGCCCCGGCCTAACCCCACCTACAGAGGGTGTCACGCATATTTCACTAAGTTTGTGAAATTTCATTATTAACCTTCGCTGATATATTAAAATTACTTTTCTGTTTTATTTATTTATTTTTTTACTGTTTTGTAATGAATTCTTATCTGCTGTAGACTGGAATTTATCAGTTTGAAGTAAAGCTGAAAGCTAGTGAGCGGAGCAAATCTCTGCCCACTTAAAAATTTTTTTACAGGGCATTAATTGGTATATTCTTGCTAATTTTATAACATGATTGGACACACCTGCAAGGTGTTGAAATTGATTCTGGATTGTGTTTCAGTATTAAAGTTGTAGGGTTTGGTAAATTGAGTGCTTTAAGAGCTCAATATATATTACCTCTACTTATGACCAATAAGCTGTGATACTCTATATAAATATAGAACATCAACCTGCTTGGTCTTTACTGTGTTTAATCAGAAGATTCTAGGATTCTTTGTTTATTCAGGGATTGTAAACACTTCGTTTTGATTCAGAAAAGAGTCCAGTTTATAAAAGTAAGAATTTATTTTTAAAACAATTAAAACATGACAGGTGAACTAACATTTACTGTGAGTGGATGGATCTAGATGGAGCAGGTGTAGTGTATGGTGCCTATGTGTGAATGTGATGTTATCAGAACCTCTGTATCTAGGAGAGCTGAGTCCTGGATGTAAAAGAATTTGGTTTGTGTTAAGCTATGAAGTTGATTATTATCAAAAGGCATCAGACGCTATCTGTGTGTCTACTTCACCCGTTCTCGGAGACCCTCTTAGTGGATCCGAAGGTCAGAGAGGTCAGATGACCTCTGGCACCGAGGGTTGTAGAAACTGTAGTACCGACTGTCCAGTCCAGAGATGTCTCGGGTCACGATAGATGGATGGAACCACGCGTCTGGGACTCTGAAGGAGTCTAAACAATATCAGATTGTTCCGCAGGAACCGTTTGCTGTATCCGCTTCACAGGTGCAAAAAGATTTTGACAGCGTGTCAAAAGCTTTGATGGGTTAAAGAGGGTTTTGCTTCAGATGGCCGGTCTGAAGCTTTCTCTAGAACTGATGAATCACCAGCGTGATCCAGTTTTAATGTTCTCATGTTATGATTTGTGTAGCCAACCAGAGGTTGGCATGTCGAGGAATGTTACCAAGAAAACTCAGAAACATGCCTTCTTTGATACCGATGCTCTGATCTGGGGTAAAGGGCTAGCTATGTGTCACGCGTTTGACTTAATTTTACTTTGTCCTTGTGTGAGTGCAAATGGTGATGACCTTGTCATATCAACATGCTGAAACATATTTCAATCAATGTAATCATAACATAACATTCATTTCAAACTTCAATCACTCAAGCAGAGATTAATGAAAGCATTTCATTATATTATAATTATTATAAGTAGCAATAAACAAACGTTTATTTAATGATTATCTAACTTTTAATTTTTAAAAGTTCATATTTATTTTAAGAAATCATTCTTTGATTTAGCAACTAATTCGAGCTGCAAGTGTTCCTTATTCAGAGGCATGAAGAATCATGTAGGATGGTAAGGGAAGCTTGGACCTTGAGGAGAGAACGTCATTGTTGACAATACATTATCATGTGTTCAGAGCTGCAGAGAGGCTCTGAGCTCCAGCTGATGGGATGAAGGCAGGCCAATTTAAAGGGAACACATGCAGTCTCATGTCTCCATTTTGACCAGATGTTGAAGGGTCAAACTGTACCTAAAAACTGACCATTGCTGGACATTACGTAGTGTAAGTAATCTTCACATTTTAGTTGTGTAAAATTTTTCTAATCTGCTTCAAATTAATTACATTTTTAAAGTTTTATCCTTTTTTATAGATGTCAAAAATGAATTTTTTACCTGGTCCTCCTATAATTAGCTGTTAAGTTGATGTCACCATGAACGTTTCTCCCTGAAACAAATTTTCCCTAAACTCATCAGGGTGAAAACACATTTTTCTGTCTTTAGATGTGTACATTCTTGGGAAAGAGCGACATACCGGTCCAGTATTTACCAATCTTTTCTATATTGGCACTGGCCAACATAGCTTTTTAGAACAGCTGCCTTAAAAACAGGCACTTCCTTGGGCAGCCTGGTGCTGCTGCCAATTTTGATTTAAATATGTATTTACATTCCTGAAAAACACTTGCTTAATAAAGGCTCTAAAGCAGTGGTTCTCAACCTGGGCTCTGTTACCACCCATTGGATGTATAAAGTCCAGACAAAATAGCCAATAGTGCAATCGAAACTCTGTGTAAGAGGCATAACTCATTATGTCTGTATAAAGTTGTAGCTGCCCCTGGCACCATGAAGAAATGACGGAGAGCCTTGACTGGTGCATAGACCTGTATGTCTTTCCTTTCGTCCTTGTTATTCAGTCCGCACTTTACATCTCTAATTTGCACAGCGAAATCTGAAAAGGACAACATTCCAAAAACACATTTACAAATTACAACACAAAATCACCGAAATACAATTAATAAGAAATGTGTATGAATTACAAGACATAAGCACACCTTGCCCTGCTGCCCAAGGGTGCTAATTAGAAGCCCTTTTAACAAGACACACCATGCCGGCAAGTCGGCGTAATATTACCACAACGGTGTGTCTTATAAACATGCCATGGTGTTGCATGAATTTTGAGGCGTTTGTTCCACCTTGCTTGGTAGTAATATTGCGGTAATTGTCCACCTTATAAATGGCGATTGTGCCTTTGTTCAACAGAGGGAGGTGTCACGATGACATAGGGAGTTGATGCCGAGCTCCGGCTGGCAACTTTATTGAAAATGAAAGTGAACACTGGCAGTAAGTTTTGCTTTTTGAACCAAATCAGCTGAGATGACAAACTGGAGTGCGTTCATCACATCACAAATCCACTAATACTAATATTGCTGCCCTCACCCTCTGGAACTCACTCACTCCACAGCTGCTCTGTCCTCTCCACCTTCACAACTCTTCTCAAGACTCATTTCAAATCAATTTTAAAGTCTACTTTTCATTGTTGCATAATCTGCTTGTTTTATCTGGATTAGTACAGCATCTTTTTAGTGTTCAGAAAAGCACTTGATGAGTAAAATTTGTTGCTAATCTATATTATGACCTAAAAGCTGTCCTACTGTGGTGTCCCACCTGAAGACTGAACTTCTGCTGCTGCAGCTTTTATGGCCCTTACACACTAGCATCAGCTCCACTCCACCTGGACCGGGTTGAGAGTTGTAGATGTTTTTTCAGCCCTCTTCCCGAGGCGGTCTGCCTGGAGCCGAACAGGGCCGACACACAGGGCCTTGAAGACAGGCCCCTTTAGGAGCGGCTTGTTAAAAAAAAGTAACGATCGTGGCTTCAATCACAATAAAAATCAAGTTATGTCTAAGATAAACAGAAGTCCGTGGCAGCACAGGGACCGCCCCATATCCTCTTAATGCTACCATTGCCTTGTCTTTTATAAAAAGAACATGATTGCGCCACATTACTGCCACTGGTAATGTGCCATTCTTCTGACCACTTATAAATGACCTATGGCTCCCTGATGCCGCCATGGAGTTGCGGCAAATTAACGCCATTGCTTTGTAAAAACGGCTAATGATACTGGCTCTGCATATGGTAGCCAAGCTGCTGCCCACTCCATTTGATAACTGAACAAAAAACAAACCAAGTAAGCATTACGTGAAAATATCACCGAAAATATACTAAATGTTGTGAACTTAGGTGGGGATGAAGCATTTAACTTTCAGCTTAAAGCAGCGTTGACCTATAACTTTTGTAGACCTCAAAATAGTGTAGTCTTTCTCCAAGCCAAACAATTTGGTCACATCTTTTTGCTCACTTTCTACAAGGGTGTGGCTACCTTTATAAATCTTGTAGCCCAGTCATGAAAACCACTATCAACTGCACAGCTGACAGTTAAAAGTTTTTAATTAGTCACTTTTATTTGTGTGCATGTCGGTAGGGCCCTGGCTTGTCTTGGACACAGGAATGGGGTTCCTCATGAAAAAGGTTGGGAGTTACTGCTGTAAAATATTTTTGTCAACTCGCATTTCTTATATTTAATAAAGGGGCCGTTTATTGATTTGTCTGACTTTTGTTAAATGTTTGAGTGTATTGTCTACAGTTAGGGTTCAATATTTGGGTAAAGTCTATTATTAGTGACGTTTGAACATGCAAATGAGGGGGAAATAGTCTAGATGTCCGCCATGAAAATCATCTAAAAATTGGCATCATGTATTTGCTATCAGCTGTGTGTGTCAGGGTGATAGAAAAACCCGTACCGCTTTATCTCTAGTTCGTTCCTCAGCTGTCCGTTTAAAAAAACTGTTAATATAGACGCCAACCGATATGGGTTTATTTAGACCGATGCCGATACCGATTTTTAAAGAATTTTTGTGGCCGATGGCGGATTATCAAGGCAGATATGTACGTGTTAGCACCACATGATTGTGAAAGACAACTGAACACTCACTGTGTGCAATATAAATAAAATAAGTCAATAAATCTCTTAATATTTATTGACTTTCAAATGTGAAACAAACTCAAAACAATTAAAAAAAATGGTGTGTTGGGGTCCTTTAGGGCCTTCTGTCTAGTAGTGGTGACAGTTGGCCACACAGGTGCCTGATTTTTTTAAATATATTTTTTAATCAGCTTTTAAAAATAATTTTGGCCGATATAGAAAAAATGTTATACATCGGTCTGCTTCTAATTGAATATTTAGTTGTGCTTTATCCAGACCATTTGCTCCCAGGAAACAGATTCTTTCCCAGTTTTTGCAAACACTGTTGTTACTTCCTGATTCCTCTGTGCGTGAAGATTACTCTAATAACGACCAGGCTGCTAACTAGAGTTTGTAATGGTGCTAATTGATCAGATTAGTAGGAGTAGCATCTGAACTGGAGGCGGCCAGCCCTCCGTGGACATCCATCCCTTTTCTGTAGCGCTCCATTTTCTCTTCCCTTCATCATCTCTTTTTTTTTTCTCTCACTCTCTTCTCAGGCAGATGGTTTTGATGAGCACCCACTGTGAACCTTAAGTGTTTCTGCTGGGATTACAAACACTGGGGAGTGGCCCCTGCGGTGTGGGAGGGGGGCCACAGAAAAGAGGCAAAGGCCTGTTAGCTTGGTGGGGGTGCTGTACAAAGCAATAGGGAACAGAGGGGGACAATGTGGGCTTAAACAGGCCTCCATGTCACCACCTTTTCCTTACACATGTTCCTCTTTAGGCACCTGAAGGCTCCCTGCTGTGAAAATGAGACCTAGAACCGGCAAATATCAAATGTAGAGATGCAAAAGTGCAGTTGCCCGCTACAAGATCGATAAAGGGTGTCAAAGAGTAGAGGAGGGTGTATACTTGTCTATAGTGATGATGAGGGACTGCATTGAGAAAATTCAGACTGAAAATTGCTGGTAAAAAAGTTATTGTCTGTTCTAAAAGTAGAAGGAAACAAAGAAATTCAATTTTTGGTTCTTTTTTAAACACAGATAAGAGCGTCAGCTCTGAAGATGTTTGCAGCCGCAAACGAAACGTCAGCAAGGTAAAGGAAAACCTTATCTGTGTTTAAAAAAGAACCAAAAATGGAATTTGAAAACAAACACAGCAAGAACGTACAAAAGATGTTTAAGGAAACAAAGAAGCAACTCTACGTTTAGCCTCTCTGCTCAAACTGTGTCCACAGACAGCTTTCTCTCGACATTCTTCCTCTTCTCTTAGCTACTGAGCGATGCATCTTGCTTTTGCATATCAATTGGGATAGCTGTGTTTTGTTTGTTTTTTTGCCCAGCTTTGCCTTGTGGCTCTCAGGGAACTGCCCATACCCATCTCTTTCTATTCCTCCTTTCTCCATCTCTCTCTATCCCAGCGCTCCTCATCCACCTTCTTTCTTCTCCTCTCCACGTAGACTCTGATTGGCGTAACCAGACAAGAGTTTGGGGGTAAGTTGCTGGCTAGCGTCTGAGCTAAGCTGGAAAGCAAATGTTTGCCAGGGAAGTACCGGTTAGAATAGGGATGGCTGCTTGGCCCTGGGCCGTCCGTGACCAGACCAGTCGTCGTGGGGATTTCTCTGGTGCACCCCCCCACCACCAGCCTGGCCCGGGCCTCATCCCCTGCTCTGCAGCTGGGGGGGGGACATAGGAACCAAATGTAGACTGGGGCTACAGAGCTGAGAAAAGGAAAGCTGGATGGAAAACAAAATTAAAAAGGCATCTGGTGCTTAGAAGAGATGAAGAGAACGAACAAGAGAGAGAAAGCTTGAGACTGTTTAATGGAAACCTTTCCTTCTCTTTGATTTGCTTCCAGTCAGGGATTATAGGCAATTGGCATTTACAATGATTGGATCATTAATTTTGCCGTGAGACTATTGGCCAGCAGCTCGGCACCACGGCTAGTCCCCACAACGCTGTAGATAACTGACTCATGCGCCCATTTCAAATTAAATTCCTCGACTTTTACACAAACAAGCTGCTGATTTATTAGCGTTTTATAGAAGTTTGTTTATTTTTCTTTATGTATCAGCTTCTGTATGCCCAAGGCTACCTGATGGATATGTTTAGTGATTCTCCAGCTCCTGATTCTCAGTGGCATGTAAAGATTTTCCACATTTTTCCCTTTTGTGGCTAAAACAGGTTTTAGTTTGTAATAGAAACCAGAAATTTTGACGTAAAAATCTGACATTTATGGTTGGGGAGAGATTAAATATAGTTGAATGTGTTGCAGCTTCCCATGATGTGGCCGTTGTGGTAGACAGGGGGCAGCATTAGACAGTATGAGGGTTATCACAAAAAATCATCAAGTTACCAAAACTGTCAACCTGCAGTTGGGTTGATTTTTTTTCTTTCATTTTTAAACCACAAATACCCAATTTTAGCGTTTTGCTGCCATATGGTTTTAACCAAATTCCCATAATTGCTCCATATTTCCTACGTGTCAGGAGGAAACGGGATGACTTTGTGCATATTCTAGCTGTGCAGCTTCAGGTGGGCACGCTGGCTGTTTAGCTGTTTTTTCTTTCTGCGGTGGGATCAGATTGTCCTCCACCAGATGTCTTTGACTGTCTGTCTCCGCTCCACTTCGCTCAGCACCTCTCACCTTCACTCTCTCTGTGGTTTGTTGTTTCTCTGCTGCTGCTTTAACCTCTGACTGCAGCCTCTTCATTACTAGTGTTTATGCCTCTCCTTTCCTCCCATTTCCCCCTTTATTCATCGGCCAGCCAGCCGGTCAGTCAAATCCCTGTAGTCTGGCTGGTCAAACACAGATATTACACTCTGTAATAACACTGGCCACCCGCTTTGACCCCAGCCTGCTAGCTCGGCCATAGCTTCTCTTCATAAGGAAAGACACCGAGTTGTGTGATGTGGGATTTACAAGAAAGAAGCAAAGACCGAGCCGCTCATTTATCATTGTTCCTTTCGGCTTTTTTCTGATTGTTTGTACTGTAAATTGCTTTGCTCTGCGAGGCCCAGCACAAATATAATATTATTTCTATGAGAGGTTGATGGTTTAGGTGAAATATTTACTTTTCTTGATAAAAAAAGATAAATTCAGGTGTAATTATGTCTGTGCTGACAGACCGCGACAAGTACATACAGTATATATCTAAGCGAAGGGCATTAAAAGGAGAACAACTCCATTTTTTTTTTACCCTAAATTATTACAGTTTAGTGCTTTGCAAATGCTTTATGCCTTTGATGTTACAGCTTGAAGCTTTCTTTAACTTTCCAGCTCTGTGAGCAGCAGTTATGATTTTGTCTAAGGATCCATCTCTCCTCGGTGCATTTTAAAAAGACGGGATTTGTCCCGTGTACAAAGGGATCTTTGCTCCACAATAGGTGGTTTTTTCAGCATCAGCGTCCTGCCCCGCGGGCTCGAACAGCAGAATTGTGCCGAACAAATGCAGTAAAATCCACCATCGTCGGTGCTCAGACACTGACGAGGCTTTGATCAGCTTTGACCAGCGCACATTAGGCTGCCGTTAGGGCTTTAAACCAACAACCCACTGGAGGGTGTAACGCGGCGCTCGATGGGACAGGCGCTAACTGTTTAAAACCGAGGAATGTTATTAAGTGATGCAGATACAGCGTCTGCGCTTGAATGGGAGAAGAGAAATACTGTTCATTTCAAAGTGTGGAGTTGTTGTTGCTGGGAATTAGCTGTGGCATCCGAGGAATGCCGATAAAACTGGCTGTCTTTTTTTTCCTCTTTTTTTACCTTGTCTTTCTTTTTCACTCATGTCTTCTGTCAATCTCTTGCTAATTTTCTCTAACATTTCTAAATAAAAGACGGCTCTTACCATTTGCAATATAATTAGTTTATTCCCTTCTCTGAGACAATTTAAAGGAACATTATCTACTAATAATGAGGCAACAATTAGTTTTTCAGACTAAGAAAAAAAAAACCAAACTGAAATCTTAAGAGTAAAAGCTTTTTGAGCATCCTCCGCTGTCTGAGTTATGTTGGGAGTTTTGTTTGTCATTTATATATAATATATAACTAACTATCTCTACTTTTCCTTAGGTGAAGAGGAACATTTCAGACTTGACGAACATCCCAGTCCGGCATCAGCAGTGGGAGGGATGGCCTGCATCAGCATCTGATGATTCTGTAAGAGAACACATACAAATGTAAAAAAAAAAAAAAAATAGGCTCAGATTTAATATTACCAACACAAACTACATCTTAATCCCTTTTTGTCTCCATCACCATAAACTTAAAAATTCTGCTCACGTTAAAATGCATTACCTTTGGATGAACACATAATTTGAACACTGTGGTGGAAACTGTTCCACACCCTTCAAATCCCTGTGGAAACCCTCTGTCAGAAGCTCTGGAGTAAGATGTTCAAGCTAATTAAGATGTCAAAGACTATCCCGTCCTGTGTCCTCTATCTGTGGACATTAAAGCTCACATCATTGAGTCCCGCTGACCTCTCCGTCCCACGGTTGCTCTTCCCAGCCATTCAGTCAAACCGATCAGAAGCCGCCCTCATACAGAACCTTGAGGAACCTCTGACCTCTTTTGTCTCACCCCCTCTTTGACAGCATATGTGTTCCCATGCTGATTGTTTGGGATGGTTTATCATGCCATATTGAGAAGCTGCTGGGCACACATTCTTGTGTTAACCTCTCGCTAATGTTTTTCTTTTAGATCTGTGTGACGGTGTTTCATTTGGGTTTTGTTGTTGACTTTGTTCCATTTTTAGTCCATACACTGTCGCACATGTGTCCTTTGCCAGGACTGACCGTAATAATAGTGGCCAATCATCATTAATCGGAATGTATTTTTTTATTTGTTCAAGGTTAAAATCTTTATTTTTGAAATATTTTTGACATGTCCATTTTCAGAGTCATCTGGTGTAATCAATACAAACTTTCTTTGCACAAAGATGGCCAACTTTTATCACCTTCAAACATTCTCACTTTGATATTAAAGCATTTAGGGAGATTGTGTGCCCATTTTTCAAATGTACCTGTTTTTGCAGACCTGAGCTCCTATCTGTAGATATATTGACCAAATACCATGAATAAATTTGAGCTCGCTGTGTCAACAAAGGCTCAGTCCTCAGCTAACACACATCTGCAGTGTGTGCTTTTTTCAGGTTTGAGAAGATATTAAAAAGCATTGAGAAGTGAAAGACAGAAGTGTAATAATGGCCTCTGCACTAGCCATAGCCCTCTTATTGAAACGTCTGAAGGTATTAACAGAGAAAGCCCGGGGCTTGGATGGCCTAGCAGGCGGGTGTGTGGAGCCAATGCTAGTGTCTAGCTCATTAGCCCAGTCTCATCTCTTGGGGTTTGGGCCAATAAACGCTGCAGCTACAGGCCCAGGATTACTTTTAGCTCTATGCACCATCCCGCTTACAGAATCGATAGTTCTGCTTTATCTTCAAGTATGTGGTATCACTGTGGTTACCTGCACATGCATGTTAGTGTTTGTGCATAATTGCATTTGTATATTGTGTCTTCCTCATTGTGTGCTCTGTGTATTGAACCTCGATACTTCATTACTCTAACTGAGCTGTTTGTTACACAACACTTTTAAAACTTTGACAGCTGATATTTTGAAATAGAATTATTGGTTGGATTGTTAGTCCTGTTTCCTTGTTTGTTTTAGATATTTGTTTAAGTTAACTGACATTATTTAACCCGATAAAATTATTATTTTTTTACTTTACTTCATTGTTACAAGGAAAAATAATAATATTTGAAAAAATGTCAAAGTCAGTATATAAAACATTTTATGGAGATTAGATATAAAAGTTGTTTTGCACTAAAACTGCTGTGTCTGGCACTGATACTGAAAGTATTCATTGTGCACAGCATCGTGATGCTCTGCTTTCTGCCTTTTGCAGTTAATGACAATTTCTTTAAATCACACTTGAACTAACCGTTCTACTTTCTCAAAGTGTCGGTTTCCTTTTACACCAATTCCTGTTTAATTGTTTTTCTGAGAAAAAACATTAAAGTTGTTCTAATTACAGATCAGTTAAGTCATATATTGTCCAAGTAGAAAGAAACTAGTTGGTTAGAAATTCTCAGCTTTCAGGAGAACTGGTAGTTACGTGTTGCGTCACCCCTCCCGACACTGTCCACTAAATGTGTTTCATTGTTTATTGTTCTCTGAAGCATGCTAGGCCTGATGGGGGATTGAAATTGGATCAGGATGCATAATGCCCAGTTGGCAGTCAACACAAGATTGGTTTGTGGAGTTCATTGGTATAGAGTGAGGGAATTGATTCGAACTTGCACAAAGCAGTAGCGATGTAAAGGTGATGCTCATTTAGACAACGCTGACCTGAGCAGTTGTTAACCTAAATACACCTTAACGTTGCACTAGACCGCATGATTCACTATGTTTTGTTATCATGTAACTCGTCTCCAGTGTTTCTTTTGCTTAGCTTGCTTGCTGAATGTGCTAAAAGCCTGAAATACCCAGGGCATGTATGTAGCTTTAACCTAAGTCACATTTGACTGAGCGCAGTTATCACTTGTCAACAAGCATCGTTTCTCCTCCGAGCTTTAGTTGCCATTCGTCTCCTCTTCTCTAAACTCACTAGATGAAAGTTTTTAATATATTCTAGTGTAGCCAAATTGAGGCTCACGAGAAGACGCATACTGTCCTTGTGTGCATGTTTGTTTTAGCATTTGTTTTCATTTTCTTTGGGTTTACTGCATCACCACAGTCTTGATCGCACTGGAAAAAGTTCCCAGTCAGAGGAAAGTATTTTGGACTTTGCAATAGTTAAAACTTGATGGAATTCATTTTACTCCAAGTAGATTAAAGCAAATACTCTGGCATTATTTGCAAATACCATGATGTAGCTCTGCCTTCAAATTCCCCTTGATTCTCGTGGCTTTGGCAAAGCTGTGCCGAACAGCGCCGAGGATGATGACAGAGGTCTGTGCAACAGCTGATTAGAGAGGCCAACGGGACAGTAACATCCTTCGCAGTTGGAAATAAAAACTCATCAAGTCTTTTCTCTTGTCTCCTCTAAGTCCTCCTTCTTTTGCCCAAGCAATTCGTCTCGGCCAGTTTCCGACAGTCTTCATCTCATTGGAGCCGCTTTGATTGGCGGTGCTTCCCCCACACCTGTTGTAGTGAATGACGTCCAGTGGGACATCCTTATTGCATCCCCTCATCCGCTCACCCTTCCACCACGCCACCCCCTTCCTCCTGGCCTGTAATTGCTGACATTTATGCAGTGTTTCATGGTGTTTGCTAATGTATTAATGCCGAGGAGCCTCTGAGGTGCCTTGCCTTGTAGGGCAGCACCTCCCTCCATTTCCCAGCTGGCACTAAAGGAATCCTCCTCTACCTGAAATGGGTCTCTGAAACCAAGGGTTTTATTGAAAAGGGCCTAGTTGTTTCCGTAGCAACAGGGCTCAGTGCTAAGCTCAGACACATTCCCTCTTCCTTTGCACAAATGGCCTCTTTCAGGTGACAATAAGAACTCCATCCTGATTTATAGACGCAAGTGTTTGTATCTTTGCATCAATTAATGTAAACAACTTAATTTATTCCAGTTGGGCAATTTTGATTTCAGCCTCACAGGTGTTAAAAAATTAAAAGGGAGAGAGAAGAAAAAGAACACAGAGCCCATTGCATTCAGTCAATGACAGGGTTGACGTCCGCCAGCTGCCTTTAGGATTCTGATGGCTAAAGGAATCGAGGCGTTTGAATATCTGTTTTTCTTGCTTGGTGGGGTGAGATGAGACCTACCTGATGGCATCAAACACAATTTTCTGCTCACAATATCATCTGGATTATCAATGATCTATGTCAGTTTTCAGTTCACTCTCCTTTTTGCCACAAGGAGCACACGTCAGTCTGCTAAACGCCAATGATTTTGAAACAAAAAAAAAACCTTATGATGCTATCAGGGTGGCGTTACATCTTCTAATTATCTTGACAATATTTAAAACATCCCTTCTACTCTCACCTACATTATTTTTCGCTTTTTGAATTTGTCCTCTTCCCCTTTCATCCTCGCCTTTTGCTGATCTTTCCTTGCTCTAACTGACCTGGTGAAGCAAGGTGGTTTACTGTGGTTGCGGTTGCCTCCAGTGCAGCTGTCATTGGTAATTATCTCACACTCACAGCCAGACACCTAATCCAAACACTGCCTACACTAGAAAAGACAAAATGAAACAGAGAGAATGGAGGGACAAAAGGAGGAGTAGAGAAGTGGTTGATGAAGTAAGAGGGACGGGAGGGTGTGGGGAAGGGAAAGAGAAAAATCTTTCCCTGTATCAGCCCATGAATGCTCAATGCAAGTGTTCATTAAAAGAATCCAAAAAAGAGGAGCCAGTTTCTTTTGTGTGGAGATGTTGGAGAAGGTCATTTTGGGGGGGGGGGGGGCTCATCCACCATTCCCCACACACCCATGCCCTGCGGTGCTTCAAGCTTGTTTCCACATTTCACTGCTGAGCTGCCAAACTGCACTTGTGTACTTCAACACTGGTAGAAGCCATCAGGTCAAAGAGAGAGAAAGGACTGAAAGGGACTCGACTCATTTTTTCCTCTCTTTTCAGCGTGCCTCCTTGCATCAGTGTCAGCCCAAACCCTTCAGGCTGTCTTTGAGAGGGAAAGTGATCAACTTTATTTATACACTTATTAGGTCCTTAGACAAGAGCCTCTCATTGTGAATAGTGGGGTGTAAAGGCTTTACAGGGATGCTCTCAGGACTCTTCTCCTGTTTGATTGCTTCGCTAAGAAGGAAAAGACTTGGAGCTACTTGTTCACATCCCTAAGACTCAGACCCTCTATGGTGTTCTTTGGCTTTGTACCTACGACCATCTGTGCTAATTCCATCTTCATTGACCATGGCTTTTCTTTTCCTCACTCCGACCTGATGCAACATATGCAGATGCTTTGTCTTAACGAAATAAGCGAGCTTTGTCCAAACGTTTTAAATCTCAGCCCTTTGCTTAATGTTTTATTTCCACAGTAAAAATATTTATTGATTTATTCATTTGTAATGCTCTGCTTTTGATTAATGGCATAAGCTGTTCTGAGTCGAGTTTCACGAACATTTTTTTCCGCCACCTTCACTTGTTCTTGAGGATATACCTTTATGGTTTTTGTGTTAAGGTGAACATTGTAAAGCCTTTAAAAAAAAAAGCAAAAAAACCAAAGCAAACCCTGATGTGTCCAGTGCTGGTGTGTCCCTGGTGCTGATGTCATTCTTAGACAAGTGTTGTTTCAATCCTGTGAGGCAGTCTAACCAATGTGTTAAAGACAACACAGATGAGGAATACTCATCAAGATATTATTCTTTCTGAGACTGCTGTGGGAAACACTGACTTTCCCATAAATGCTCTCCTTCTTTAATGGACACAAGGGAATTTGAAAGACGGCAGTCAATATTAGAACCAGTGTCAGTATATTCCTTGTCTACTTCAATAAATGGTTGCTCACCTCTCAAGGATCATTGTGACTGAGTAAATGTTGTCTTTTAGCAGAAAAATCAATGTGTAAACAACTCAAACTTACAAAATGTTCATATATATGAATGTTTTTTGATAATTGACAGATACCATAGCTATATGATTGTTTTTTATATTTGACATGATTTTAGAGTGTAAAACAAACACTGAATGAATAGTTAATGCAGACATTCACATAGAGGAGCTGTATTTGACTAGCCATGTATGTTGCCAAAGCAAAATAATTTAGCTCTGTATGTCACTGTAGCCCCGCTCCATTCGAACCACCGCAGCACCAGACCGTCTGCTTCTGGTCCAATCGTGCTGTATCAACAACAATTATGCTCTGTTTGGTGGGTGGGATGGTGCATCTTCTACAACAATTTATGGTGGACTGCCCCGTTGACCGGCATACTTATCAATCAAATAAAATTTAAATGTATTTTTCCGTTAGGAACTTCGTTTGCAGATAAAATGTCAGCGCAGCCCATAAAATCAATATGAAAACACACACACACATACAATTAAAATACGTTACACAAACGATTAAAAGGAATACACCCAGATACATACAACTGATTAAAAGGAATACCGAAATACTTAAAATTTAGTCAAATCCACAGTCACTTGTGGCTTAGCATTTAACAGGTGAATCAAGGAGGGGAGGAAGCTAGAGGAAACCTATTTTGTTTTCAGTGAGAGGGCCCTGCACCGACAACCTGATGGCAACCTAGTGTAGTAGGAGTGAAGAGCATGTGAGGAATGTGTGGAGATCTGTAAGCCTTTCCTAAGGGCTCTGGTGTTATAGATGATGGTGAGTGGCTGCTGCTCCTGAGCTATGATTTTACTGCTTATTTTGATTATTTTATTGAGCATGTTACGGTTAACAAGAGCGAGTGAACAAACCAGGCAGTGGTGTTGTATGTGAGGATGGATTCAATGAAACATCTATAAAAATGGCCAAGAGTGGATTGATGAACCTGCAGTTTGCAAAGCTTATGGAGGAAATGTAGGCACTGTTGACATTTTGCTAAGATGTGTTCATTGTTAAGTTGAAATGTGAATTTATGATTAATTATGAAGGCGAGGTATTTTTTTATTAGTGAACCTTTTCAATAGTTTGACTGTTTACAGTAAGTGCAGGGGTAGATGATGGACTGTGATGGAAGTGAATGACCATTTCTTTGGTCCTGGACACATCAAAGTCCAGACAGTTTTCAGTGCAACACAGTGAAAACAAGTCCAGTTCTGTTTGTAGTAGTCCAGCTGTGTTGGTAGTGTCCATGGTGACTGTGTCGTCTGAATATTTGACACAAGTTAGTCCCGGGGTGGAGCTCCTGCACTCATTAGTGTATGCGGTGAAAAGAAGTGGAGAGATGACTGAACCTTGTGGCGAGCTAGTAGAGATTGTCCTGACCGTGCTGAGGTGGTCTTTCACCCTGACCGTCTGGTCTTGTCCCGTGGGGAAGGAGAGGACCCAGAGGAGTCAGCACTGCGCCATCCACCCCTGTGTGAGATTGGTACGAAAACTGCAGTGGGTCTGAGTGTACACCAATGTCAGCCACCAGCTGGGCCATCACAAGCCTCTCAAAGCTCTTCATGACCAGTGAAGTCAGAGCCACAGATTGAAAATCGCCATTGCTGCTCGGGTTGCTTCTCTTTACCACAGGGCAGATGATGGAGAACTTCCAGATGGAGGGGATGGAATGCTCTGCTGTAGAGCAGTTAAAAAGTGAGCAGAATACACCAGCTAGCTGACCGCCACAGACCCTCAGTAGACATCCAGAAAGCATGTCTGGTCCTGAAGCCTTGTTGGGTTTGATCTGCTTCAGCATGCACTCCACATCCTCAGGCAGCAGCTGCTGTAGGTTCTCTACAAAGACATAGGAGCAAGCTCTGCTGCAAGCTACTCCCTCTTCTGGGTAAAGTCATATTGATCAAACCTACAGAAAAAGTTGGTTAGATCTTCTGCCATGCAAATGCACACCTCTGCAGGGAGCCCTAATGATGGCAGTTTAGAGGGGAGCCCAGCCAGGGTTTTAACCCCCTGCCAAGCATCTCTGGCTCTGCCGTTGTTAAAAAGCTTCTCCATTCTGTCTTTATAAGCCTTTTTGGCAGTTTTGACTTCCTTCTTCACCCTGTTTTGAATAAGTTTACCTTTAAGTCTCTTCCCTGAGTTGAATGCAATCTTCATTTCATTCAGAGTTGTTTTAAGTAATTTAGTGATCCAGGGCTTATTATTAGAGAACACTTTAATTGTCTTAGTAGGAACCAACGTGTCCACACAACATCTGTGTCCTCTAAAGTGTTACCCTTGGTTAACTCCTCCCACTGAGTACACAACCCTGAAGAGTCATCTGCACCTCACTGTTCCACTTTTGGACCTGCTTGTTCACGATGCCCTCTGTCTGTAGTTTGGTGCGATATCCTGGGACTAGGTGGACAACATTATGGTCTGCAGAGCTGAGTGGTGGTTTCTTATAGGCTCTGTATGCATCCTTCACATTGCCATAGCAGAGATCATTTGTTTTATCGCCTCTGATAGTAAGTAGGGAGAGTCTTATTCAGTCTACAGCCGTTAAAATCCCCAAGGACAAATACGAAGAAATCAAGGTCCAACCAGGGTCCATAGCGGTCCAATCACAGCTCTCTATCTGTTTGGTGGGCCAATCACAGCACTGTAATCGGGTTGGTGGGCGGAATGTTACTGCGACTGAGTGAAATTAAAGGCTGATATATACTTCTCTATCAGTTCAAGTGTGGAGTCATGCAGACGCAGTGACGGAGAACTTATCTCCGTCACCTGGGGAGTGTTGCAAAGCAATCTCCCACCAGGACAACAAAGGGTGTTGTGCTTTTCTGTGGCATCCTGTCGCCATAACACTCAAGTATCTGGTCCACGATTGCGTATTTACTATTTTCTTTATGTTGTGTTTATGTATTTCTGATACTTTTTAACACAGACAAACTTGCCCCTCATTCCCCTCCACCTTTTCATGAGGTCACCACCTCTAAACCCACATTTCTTATCTTTTTCATTCACAAATAAAATGCTTGCTGCTTATCTTTTCACTCCTTCAGTCATGACTGAATAAACTTTCATATTTCCAGACTTTTTCCATGAGACGTTCTTCAATCTGCTCTGTTTGCTGCTAGATATCTTCGACTCTTTTTAATTTTTTGAGGGGGAATGTCTGTGCTGTAGAGGAAGTTAAAGTAAGCGGCGTCCTGACCAATCACAAGCTTGCGATTACCATCACTTTTGATGGATACTTAAAAGCTGGGCATGTCTCCGTCTCTGCGAGAGTCGGAAAGACCTTGCGCTGATGCATAATGGCATTGCACTGCCGATAACGGAGCAGTATAAATCAGGCTCAAGATGGGGACGGCTCGTTTGACACGGCTTTGGCATCAACTTTGTAATATTTAGACATGGGCTTTTTTGAGTCAAGAGCAGACAGAGATACTGAAGTCCTTCATTTAGAAAAAGAATGTATTTACATATTTTCTTTGACAGTGTATGGTGGACTTCCCCATTGAATGACATATGTAGCTGTGAGTACATCACGTTGTCCAATAGCAAAAGACCTTTTGAAAGACAACCGTTGATCCCATCCCATGACTGAGAGCAGTCAATGGGTTGTGGCCAGACAATAGATTCACATATATAGGATGGCTTGCCAGGCTAGTATTTGGCGATTTATCTGCTGTGTGCTTCTAGTTGTTTTATCTCAATGGCCCAATGTTGGGGCAATTTCAGAGGCATAGAAGTCAGCATAATCTCAGGTTGAATAATGTGACAGCTTCACTCTTGATCATTTAGTCAATCATGTAGGTGCATTGTCTAATGCAATGTTTCCCAACCCTGGTCCTCAGGGCACACTGACCTGCATGTTTTCCATGTCTTTGCTGCAGCACACTTGATTTCCATTGCCTCCTCAGGAGGACATCAAGTGCTGCAGATGCCTGTTAATCACTCATTCATTTAGGTCAGTGTGTGGCAGCAGGGAAACACTGGTGTTTAAAAGGGCAACATGAAAAACATGCAGGAAAGTGTGCTCTGAGTGTCAGGCGTGCTGGTGAGTGAAACGGAGGTGAGGATCCACACGCGGGTGAAGAAGGAGGCAGGCAGGCAGACAGGAACATTAAAACAGGGATTTTAATCACGAACACGCAGGACAATGAAACAATGAGCCAACCAGACAAAATGGACTAACAGGGTTTAAATACAGGAGGAGCTGGGACCTTGGGTGATTGGGAGACGAGAGGCAGGTGGGAGCAATTAACATGGACACACGACTAGGGTTGTCATGGTATGAAAATTTCACCTCACGGTTATTGTGACCAAAATTACCACGGTTTTCAGTATTATCGCGGTATTTTTTAAACGGTGTTGCATATGTTCAGAAAGCATTGATAGTCCTGTTCTACACAAAATGAAATAGTTTTGAAAAGGTTTAACAGTGTTTATTAAACCTAAAATAACACAAAGCCTTAGCAAAAGTGCAACTTTTCACAAGTAAAGGAACAAATAGCTTCTTTTTCTGGAACATGTTACAGTAGTCAGTGCAGGTTTAAATGATACAAATCCAAACATTTGAAACATAAACAATATGTAAACAAATCAAAGAAACACCACTTGTTTTTTTCATTATTAAAATGAAAATCTAAAACTCCAGTCCACACTTGACTTGAGCACTGTACAAGTCAACCTTAAAAAAATATGTATTTAAAATAAATAGCCACTTTAAACAAATTACTAAAATAACTACTACACTATGTAATCAAATCCAAATGTTCAAGTATAAATGGCATTGAATAAGTAAACAAATCAATGACAAGGAACTAATTGTATATTTCTCTTCATCATAAACAAATAAGATGCTTCATCCAGCAACAGGGTGTCCGTGACACGGTTTAAATGCTGGCAGAGGACGCTGCGGCTGCAGTATGTAGTGACTCGTTGAATTCTCCCTCAACCAAAAGTCCTCACGTCATGCATTTAAGCTAAAATGCTAATGTTAACTTACCTTGCACTGGCTGTAGAGACGTGGGTGATGGTCACGCAGAAGTGCCATTAGATTCGAAGTGTTGCTGCCTTTTGCAGACACTTGTTTCCTGCACGTTCTGCAAACGGGATAGCAGTCTTCTATTAACTGTCCCTCAGCATTTTTCAGAAATCCAAAATATGCCCATACTTCCAATTTAGTCTTCTTTGAGGGCTGATGGATGTCCTGGGCGCTGCCGTCTCCTCCTTCGACCATTATTTCAGCTTCAAAGTTTTGGTTGCAAACTAAAAAGTGCGTGTGCGCGGGAACTTCAGCAGAAGCGACGGTGGCTGTTAAGGGTCAGCGCGCCTAAACCGCGGCCACGGTAAACCCACCGAGATCATTTAGTTTTTTAAAAACTGGACGGTTATTTTTATTGTCAACTTTTTTACCGGGGTTTACCGCTATAACGGTTACCGTGACAACCTTACACAGGACTAAACAGAATGGGGAGACAGGACGGGGTGTGACACTGAGGACCAGGGTTGGAAAACACTGGTCCAATGCTCAGAGGTTCAGGCTGTGTGACTGACAAAATAAAAAGTGCAAGGCAGAAAGCCAAACATCGTAGGCCATGTTGCCTTCAAGGTCTGCTGCGTGCACTGTTTTCTGCTGTTGCAGAAAGTCAGGCCAGCCTGGAGAATCACTTGGTTTTATAGCGACTATGTTCAGTCTCTTTTGCCCTTTTCAGACTCAGTTGGCGTTGCGTGTAATCGTGTCTTGATTCAAGCGTGTCCAGCTGCTCTTTGTGTGTCTTGGCACCTGACAATAGTGCAGATCACAGGACCTCTGCAGGGGACAAGCAGCTTCTCTTCCTCTTATCACACTTAGCTTCTCCTCTGTTGTTTAGAAGTGCACTCTCCCAGAAAAGTCTTTGCATCTGGGCTTTCTGATGGGATCTAAACAATTAGTCAGTCTGTGAATATATTGCTGCGTTATTTAAGTATCTCTACACTCAGGCAAATGTAAATAGAAGATTACCAGTTCTTTCTTGGATAAGTCATTGTTGAGATCAAAACATTTACACACACAATCTTGTATTTCTATCCATTAGGACTTAGTGTTGACTTCCATTCATTTTAGTAACTACATTCATGCCTAACCCTAACCATAACCAGTGTATTCCTAAACTGAACTGTAACAAAAGCTAAATTCACATCTTATTTTTAAACGTCAGCCATGAGCCTAAAACGGGGAGTCCACCGTATTAGGACCGGGTTCTGGTCCTAACACGGACCATCGGTCTTCAGAGGATTAGTGAATATGCCATTTCTGGTCCTAAGTAGGATAGACACACACACACACGCTATGGCTGTCAATCAGCACAGTTTCTAAATTTTGATTAATGGTAAATTAATTGCAAATTATAAGTGTACAGTAACATGATATTTTTCATGTTTCTAATGTTCTTATAAGTTATAGGAGTACACTTAACCTAACTACAAATGTTTGTTGTTGCAACAATCTCAGTGACAAATAAAAATAAGGTTCAGGATGTTCTACAGAAAACTTCCACTATAGATTTTTAGACATTCAAAGAATAATAAAAACAAATGTATTAACATGTGTTTGAGTGACATTTGTCTGTGTTATTGAATTTAAGAATTAATTCTATAACAACACCCTAATATTTATACATATTTACATGTGTGTGCATGCGTACGTGCGTGTGTGTGAGTGTGTGCGCATATTGTTTCAAATGACAAAAAGGTTTCTCGACTCTCTTCCTACATCTTTTTACCACCTCTTCTGTATTGTCGAAATCCCTTGATGCTGAACCAGGAGACGCTGGCTGTAATGAGTCCCTGCTGAACGCCAGCGTTCAGCCAGCTCATTAGTCAGGAGCCTTTTTACTGCAGGTATACACCGCCATGCTGATGGTGGCTGTTGCAGGTGAACAGAAACCTCATCATATTCCTTCCTCATTAGAGAGATGTGCAAATCTTTTCTCTGAAGTCCTAAAATCATTCATTCTGGGCTTCAAATATTCAGCATTAAAGGGATGTTTGACATGATACCCAGATGTAGACAACATAAATCAATCATGTGGTCTTATTTGATCTGGTTAAACTTTGTTTAACTTGTTTTTAATTTTGATATGGACTACCTGATTAATTTTGCTCAGTAGAAATGACTTAATGCTTCTCTCTCTGCATGATTCCTATTTTTAGATGACGCTAGCTCTCTCTGGGATCAGCTATCCATGTCACCATCTCAGTGTTTGTCGAAGATCCTCGCCAGCCAATGCCCAGGAACCCACAGAAGAGGTATATAGGTGTATAAACACAAACTCAGTCGTCAGAGCTGTGGATTATTTCACCAGCGGGGAATATGTGTATACCAACACAAATCCTACATGTTTACAGTGTGCAGATGTCCATATGATCAGTGACAGCGAGGGGGACGAGTATGAGGATGCCACAGAATTTGGCGTGGATGATTCAGAGATGTTCGGAATGAGCTCATCAGGCTGTCGGAAGTCCCCTATGAGTATGTATTAACAGCCTGCTTAAAAAATTGCAATTTAAAAAGCATAAAATTTTACAAACGTACGTCCAAAATTTTACCACAAGATTAAAGTTTCTGCCTTTTTCAGTGCCAGAGAATAGTGAAAATGAAGCGGAGGCCTTACTTCACTTTACTGCTGAATTTTCCTCAAGGTGGGGGAATGTTTTCTTGTGCTGAATATAAAAAAAAAGTAAAATAATTTAAGGCTGGTATTCAACAGTTTGCCTAAATAATAAAAGGTTTCATTTTTGTGTGTCTAAGGTATGGAGAGTCTCACCCAATGTTCTTTATCGGGTCTTTGGAGGCAGCATCTCAAGAGGCCTTCTATGGCAAAGCTAGAGATGTAAGTAAAAAGTTGCAGCATTTCTAAAGGATTGATATACATTACTGGCTGTAAGGTTGGATATATGTGCTTTACTTTTCTATTTTAAGCTTGTGAGAAATGCAAGATTCTGACTGTGACCTGTAGGATATCACAGTCATTCCTGCATCATGAAGTCTAATCCCTAACCACTGAGCAGTTTTTTAGCTTAAGAAAACACGAAGAAGGAACACGAACTGAACAGGATATTATTAATTTCCAATCTCTCTAGGGAGGTACTGCATTACTCATATATTTTCTTTTGTTACTGAGCTGGTGGGAATTTAAAAAGCACTAGTTATTATTATAACTAATGTCTACACATGGCTAGCTTTTTCCAAATTTCAAATGACAGAAACTAATTTTCTTACTTATGTTTGTTCGGTTGAAGCTAGGGCTGCAGCTATCAGTTTTTTACTAATCAAGTCATCTGCCACAGCAATCAACTGATTAATCGAATAATAAGATAAGCTTTTATTTTGTCTTTGCTTTGAAAATGTCGGTGAATTGTAACAGAGCAGTAAAAAAATAACAAGTTAATAACCAGCGTGTTTCTTTAACAGAATGTATGGAATTCAACTCTCTTTAAGCTACTGCCTGTTAACCCTGGAGCAAATTTAGCTGAGCAGCATGGATTAGCATATACCGAGTCTCACATTGATGCTGATTCTTGAAACAAACAGAGAAGACATTCAATTTAGCAGCTTATATTGGTCATTATTTCAATAACAAAAAAAATAAAAAATAAAATAAACACATTAAAATGGTAAGTATCCATCATAAGATTTGATCACATCTGTTTTTCTTTTCTCGTTAATGATGAAGCTGCAATGTTCCAAACAAATATAAGTGACAATTAAAGCTTTTATCAGTTTGTTAAAGAAGCAAACATGTTATTATCAAGGAGAAACAGTTTTCAGCTTTTAGCGGTAGCAGATAAATAATTCTCAGTCTCATTTTGCACAACTGATAGTCACTTTAGCTTCATTTAAACTCGGATCACACACCTTGTCTTGGATCTGCAGCTCATGCCTGAAGCTCCTGGATGCTTTCTGGGACATAGGGTTGTGCTGTTGTGAAACGTTAGCTTAGTGGTACGCAAGTTAAGCACTATGCTAGCTTAGTGCTAAGCTTTTGGTCTTTTTCTGGGGGTGGTCAATGGTCATCCTCTTGCCATCGCCGTGTTCCTCACTCTGCCGACTGTATGATCGGTTTGAACTGCAGAATGAGCGAGCTTGTTGTCTATGTCATAGTTCCAGAGAATTACACCGGAAGGAGATTGTATGACCCGGATGTGATGCATGAAACAAAATATCGATTAAAAAATGATGTATTAAAAAACGAGCGGGCAGCAGAGGGCGACAGTGTCCTCTGCTGCCCGCGGATAAACGGAGTAGGAAGTGACGCCACCATCAGCGTCAGCTCTGAAGATGTTTGCAGCCACAAACAAAACGTCAGCAAGGTAAAGAAAAACCTTATCTGTGTTTAAAATATAACAAAGATGGAATTTAAAGACAAACACAGCAAGAACGTACAAAAGATCAATAAAAAAAATTTCAATTGAACATTTTTTACAATTGATTTATTTGAATATAAATTTTCGACCGGAAAAGGGTGGCTTGCCAACTCCGGGTCGGGGGAGAGGTCCTACCTCAAGTGGAGGAGTTTATCTCAGGGTTTTGTTCACGAGTGAGGGTAGGAGGGATCGGGAGATCGACAAGCGGCTTGGTTCGGCGTCTGCAGTGATGCGGACGCTGAACCGATCTGTCGTGGTGAAGAGGGAGCTGAGCCAGAAAGCCAGGCTCTCGATTTACCGGTCGATCTACGTCCCAATCCTCAACTATGGTCATGAGCTTTGGGTAATGACCGAAAGAACGAGATCGCGGATACAAGTGGCCGAAATGAGTTTCCTCCGTAGGGTGTCCGGGCTCAGCCTTAGAGATAGAGTGAGGAGCTCGGACATTCGGGAGGGACTCGGAGTAGAACCGCTGCTCCTCCGGATCGAAAGGAGTCAGTTGAGGTGGTTTGGGCATCTGGTCAGAATGCCTCCTGGCCGCCTCCCTGGGGAGGTGTTTCGGGCATGTCCTGCCGGCAGGAGGCCCCCGGGTCGACCCAGGACACGTTGGAGAGGTTACATCTCCAATCTGGTCTGGGAACGCCTTGGGGTCCTGCCGGAGGAGCTGGTGGAGATGGCCGGGGAGAGGACAGTCTGGAGCTCCCTAGTTGGGATTCCGCCCCCGTGACCCGTACCCGGATCAGCGGAGGAAGACGACGACGAAGAATATTAATGTTAGCATGGTTGAAACTGTAAAAACTTGCTGGATACTGTAAAGAGTTTACTACCATGTCACTAACATAAAGTATGTCTTTGAAGTTTATGCTGCTGACTAAACTTGCCTTAAAAGAGCTTGAAACATGTTTTAGTTTGATTTTGGGAAAGGTAGGAACCCTGAAAGATGCTTAAGAGTTTTGTAGCAATAAAGCAAATTACTTAAAGAGCAAAATAAATGTCTAAAATAACTGTTTCACTGATATTCTCATTGCTATAATTAACAAAGGCCCCTTTCTTCCTAAACATTGTCAACCGTAGTCTGTCCTTAGGGGTATTTCCTGTGGCATTAAAAAATGTGGTTGTCCAGCCGCTTTTGAAAAAACTCAGATTTGGGTCACACTAATCATGCTAACTACCGTCTGATCTCATACTTCTTTTTATTGAAGGTGATTGAGAACATTTTTCATACTCAACTGTCACTTCACCTGGTGGGTCATTGCCTTTTCAGTCTAGTTTCAGGCCATACCGTAGCACAGAATCTCCCCACATTCCTGTGCTTAACGATATTTTGGTGGCAAACAATGCTGGTTCCCAAGTCCTGCTGCTACTCCCTCTGTTGTCCTGGTGGGGAATTGCTTTGCAACACTCCCCAGTTGACAGAGACGTTCAAGGGCAAAACGTCTCTGTCAACGCGTGTGCGCCTCTCCCTCGCCGAGCTTACGGCATAAATTAGGCTTTAGTAGGCTTGCATCATGGGTGGGAGTGACAGGGGCCCCACTTGACTGGTTCTGGTCAAACCTGATTGACAGTTTACTGTCCACATCGAGGACTGTTCCTCGCTCCCCTGTGCCAATCCCCTGGGAAGTGTCCCAAAGTAAGGCAAGGCAGCTTTATTTATGTTTATGTTTATTATGTTTATTCATTTGGCAGATGCTTTTATCCAAAGCGACTTACAATTTATAACCTGTAGGGCATGTCGTGATCTGTGGGAGAAACCGGAGTACCCGGAGGAAACCCACGCATGCATGGGGAGAACACGCAACTCCACTCAGAAAGGCCACAGCCGAGCCGGGTTTCGAACCTGCAACCTTCGTGCTGCGAGGCAACAGTGCTAACCACTGCACCACCATGCAGCCCCGCTAATATTTATATAGCATATTTTATACACAAAGGCAATTCAACGTGTTTTCCAGTAGCAAGAATAACATGGACATTAAAACTAATGTGACAGCATAATTAAAAATTGACAAATACATTTAGATCAAATTAAATACACAAGCTAATTTCAGATTTAAGAATCAGATTATGGGCAAAGTTAAAGGGTGAGCAGTTACAGTGCAGAAGGTGCAGCATAAGAAACATTCATTCAAAAGCAGATGAATACAAGAACGTTTTTAATTTTGACTTAAAAGTTACCAGAATTGGGGCATATTTGAGGTCATATGGCAGCTGATTCCATCTGTGAGCAGCATAGTAGCTAAAAGCAGCTTCACCCTGTTTGGTTCTGACCCAGGATTTTACCAGCTGACTGTTTCCTAAGGATCTCATAGTCCTGCTGGGTGTAATACAGGAAGGAGATTTTAGCCCCATGCCACTGAGTAATTTAAAGGCTAGCAGACACACTTTGAAATTGATCCTGTAGTTTACTGGTAGTCAGCGTAGAGATTTAAGAACAGGAGTGATGTGCTCAGCTTCCTTGGTCCTTGTCTAGCAACAACATTCTGAATAAGCTTCAGTCACTTCACAGCTTTATTTTGGTGTGGAAACCAGACAAAAGATCATTGCAATAGTCCAGCCTGCTGGAGATGAATTTCTCTAGGTCTTGTCTGGACATGAGACCTCTGTGACTTGCTATGTGATGAAGATGATAAAATGCTGATCTAGTTATAGCCTTAATTTGACCACTGAAGCTCAGGTCTAAATAAGTTTTGACACCAAGACTTCTAACCTGAATCTTTCTTTATTTCCTCTGGAGCCAAGTTTACCATTGACTTCCATATTATCTTTCTTATTTCCGGAGACAATAACTTAAGTCTTGTTTTTGTTTAACTGAAGGATTTTTGACTGCATACAGCCATTAACATGTTCTAAACGCTGACAGAGTGAGTCTAGGGGACCACAGTCACTAGGTGATAGAGATGGGTAGATCTGGATGTCATCTGCATAACTATGGTAGGTAATAGTATTTTTGTGTATGACCTGACCCAGGGTGAGCATGTTTGAGATTAAACAGCAGTAGTCCAAGAATTGAGCCTTGGGTACCCCACTTGTCATTAAGGTCTCCAAGGTTAAATCCTAGGGGCCAGTCCTCTTCTCAGTCTATATGCCTCCACTAGGAAAGATATTGAATAAACACGGAATGAATTACCATCTTTACGCTGACAACTATCAGATTTATCTGGCATTAAACCAACATCACAGTGAAGTCATATTTCTTTCAGCTTTGCCGCTTACCTCTGTTAAAGCCAATTCTTGAGACCTCATTTGGAATCTGTCATACAAGCTTTTATTACATCAAGATTGGACTATGCCAACTCAGTGCTCATCTGTGTCATGGCATCCTTCCTTGAGCATCTCCAGAAGGTGCCAAATGCAGCAGCTAGATTTCTTACCAATTCTAGACGTTGCCATGACCCCCATCCTCACTGAAATGCACTGGCTTCCAATCTGTTTTCGAGTTCAGTTCAAGGTTTAGAATTTGTTGTATAAGACTCTGGAAAGTATAGCTCCCCATTACTTATTGGAGCTGATCTTGCCCTATGTCCCCTCCAGATCTTTGAGGTCTGCAGATCGCCTGCTCCTATGTATTCCTAAAATGCACTACAAATATTGTGGAGCACGGCCGCCCCTAAGCTCTGGAATTCACTCACCTTTCCATGTACAACAAACCCCATCAATAGCCTGTAATAAAACCAGCCACCGTATCATCTGCTGAAGTAGCCGGCGGCACATGCGCACTTTGTTGTTTACGACCAAAACTTTCTTTAAGCTAAAGCTGAAATAATGGCCTGAGGAGACGACAGCACTCGGGACATTTATTATCCCTCAAAGAAGACAAAGTTGGAAGTACGGGCATTTTTTTGGATATTTGAAGAATGCCGAGGGACAGTTGTCTGTGAAAGGCAGCAACGCTACGTGGCCATCATAATGTAGCCATTGTCTCACGACTCCGCCATCTCCAGTTCGCCACTTTTCACAAAATTTCTGGTTGCCACTGGTCCTGGTGGTTTTTCTTCCAGTTCGAAAAGTTTTCTTTTGGAAGGCTGGCTGACTCCAGTTAAAAACCGCCACATTTCACCACTAGTTTTAACACGAAGCTAACTGCTAACTTGATAAACTGATTGAATGGGATAGGTGGAAATGACGTTGGATGCGGCGTTCACGTTTCGCGTACGTTTGTGTACGTTGCATGCAGGCGGGAGGAGTATCAGAAATCTGTGGAAGATGACTGATAAACATAACTAATTTGGTGCAAACATTTACTCGCCAGGTGGCAGGTAGAGCTCAAAAATTTACTCGCCAAATGGAGCCATTTGCTCGCATTTGGCGAGTGGCGAGTGTTAATTTCGGACCCTGGATCCAACGTTTGCGGCGTTCCGGATCTTGGGGAATACTGTAGATGGCTCATCCCTTATGTCGCCCGCCTCTGTTCTGGGATCATGGGGCACAACAGGAATCTACCATATTTCACATTTGATTGAGTTTTCCGACAATAACAAATAGCCCAGCTGCGGGCTTCTGCCTGCCAAGATGGCGCCGTTTCGATTTGAACTGTTGCATGCCGGGAGAAGTGACGTCAACTCCCGGAGCTCTATACTTGATATTTTGCTAAGGAGGTTGCCAGTTTAATATCTATAAAAATTCATAGACAAACGCATGTCAGACATGTAGGGCATCGGCACCTAACATTTCTAACCCATAATAAATGAAATAATAAAATAATCTGACAAAATCCAGAATGAATTTTTATTGTAAACTGTCATAGCGTTATTTGTGATAATTACAGTGGCTGTCTGGCCTCATTGATTATTTTTCGAGAACTTGCATCAAGTTTCCACTCTGAATGCTGAAGCTTTATTTTTAGCTAATGGCTCCCTCTTATTTATTTTTTAAGCTTTTTAAATCTTTTTTTCCTTTTAAGGATGCTTGTATCAACTGACAGCTTGTGTGGATTACAGCCTTATTAGATTGTCAGGACACGGCAACATGTTAATGGGGTGGGTGAGTGGGGGGAGTTCAGATCACCAAGCACACAAAGCGGGAGGGTGACATAGATGACAGCCAGGGCACATTTTAGAAAACTTGATCTGAAATGAGAGAAAAGGAACAAGTGTTATGTTGGGAACGAACTCGGTAAACAGCGAGACACAATCATGTGACTTTGCAGAGGGAAAGAAGGCAATAATTGGAAAAAGTGTGGAAAAATACAGAAAAACTCAAAAGAAGCTTTGGCGTCTTGCCCGCTTCCCAGCTGATCCCTGCTTCTAAGCCAGAACAATATGGTCGAATCTGTCTGGTGTTCTCTCCCTCTGTACTGTACCATTGTGCTCTACGCAGCACAGGGGCAAGCAAGTATTCATTTTCTTTGTATTTTGCTTTATTTTGGTGAACTCGGTTTAGCCTGACAACTGCTTTGTAGTTAAACAGCTTTAAAGAACTTAGTTGTTGACTTTTTTCTTTCAAAATAACAGAAGTTATTCAGTTTTTTGTCACAAACTGTCTGGACAGAAGGCCAAAACATGCTGCCTTGGTGGTTTCATTACACAGTAGCATATGTGAACAAATTACACCACACTTTTTTTCTCTATCCATCGAGCCTTCTCATCATTTGCATTTTGCTTCCTTTTGAAAAGCAATCCAGTTTTTTTGTGTTCTCGTTGTAGAGAGAGCCCACTTCATTAAGAGGATATTAGAAAAGGCCATCTCTGGCTGAAGAGAGACAACTCCATGGGTTTATAAACAGAGGAATCAGTCTCACTTGCTCATAGCCCTGGAGAAGCTAATCACTAAGCAAAACACTACATTTGATGAAGTGTTTCTGAAGGTGTGTGTTGGAGGACTGTTGAGATAGACTCAATCCATCCTTAATGAAAATGCTTTGGGCTGCAGAGCCGGGCTGAGCTGAACTCTCTTGGGGATCAGTGGTTAGTCAGAGCGTACGGAGCGATAGGCCACCCATCACTAACCACGATCCTCACTAAATCCCCATCAATGCAGTGGTTAATCACTCTAACCCCACTCTCCTTCTCCACTCCTCTCTCCTGCCTGCCACACACAAAGACGCATAAAAATTCATAGCCTTGCTGGAGAGGGGAGTTCAGGGATTTATCACTGCCAAGTATCCACTTCAAATCTAAGCAACAGCCTTGTGAAGTCAAGAGGATAGAGCATCAGTCAGTATGGCATTTTAGAAGTATGTAAATCTACTCCAGTACTCCAAGGAGAAATGGATAGATTAAGAGCTAGATTGGTGTACGGTACAGGTAAAGATGCAGGAAGCAGGTAAAATATCCCCATGTAGTCCTTAACTGTCAACTTTATGCAGCTGTGATTCCTACCCGCTCAGGAGCTGTTCCACTGGTGCAATCTAATCTGTCATGTATGGAGCAGCGCTTTGAGATCAGTGAAATACAAAATCTGTTTAAAATATGTGTCTGCTTTGATATTTGATATTTGATAGAGAACCACTTTAATTAATTATTATTATTATTATCTCCATAATATATGATAAATGGCCTTCTAGAGTCCCTAAACCCCCCCCCCCCAAGGTGCTTTACAACTTAATGAGTCATTCACACCCTGGTGGTGATGAGCTACATTGTAGCCTCAGCTGCCCTGGGGCACACCAACAGAGGTGAGGCTGCCGTACACAGGCGTTACCGGTCCCTCTGACCACCACCAACGGGGTGGGTTGTGTCTTGCCCAAGGACACTACGACAGTGACGGACTGAGTGGGGCTTGAACCTGCAACCTTCTAATTTTGGGGCCATCACTTAACTCCTGTGCCACAGTTTCCCCCAGTCTCTCAGTCTACTTCTGTACGCTACACAATCATGGGGAAGACTGGCGACTTGACAGTGTATATTTATAGCTATACTATTTTAAACTTTGAGAGGCATAAAAAAGGTTTTAAGCTAATGTGTTTTACAATTTTGCTTTTTCAGTTTTAATTAAAAAAAACTTATGGTCTAGATCAGCCCTGTTCAATAGGTGGACCAAGGGCCAGAACTGGCCCATCTGTCATTTTGGGTCAGGCCATTGTCCTCATACGTCTTAGTACATTTTTGTTTAATCGCTGTGACTTAATTTTATGCATTTTGTGACATTTTAAGGCAGGGAGCTCCGTTGTTGATGCTGCTGGTGGAAAGTTTACAACAGCGTTTTCTTGGGAAAACAAGTCACATCCAAATGAGGAGATGCAAGTTTGACAGTGAAAATAGAAACTTGTACACATACAAAATGCTGAGGGAAAGCTCATGTGCTTTGCCCATCATGCCAAGGGGATCAACAGACACAAAGACACTGGCTCTAAACTGTCAGCCAAGTTTTGTGATTTTCACTTGGGAAGCTACAAAATAACTCACCAAATTGCATGCATACTGACATGATGATGAATACAATACAAGAGATGGAGTACTTGGAAATGAGTGGTCTGCTGGCAAAAGCCTTGTGACAATTTAGCCCAGCAAAAAATCTAAATGAAGACCTCTGGGTTGGACACAAAAACATTGACTTTCATTATGAATGTATTACCGTATTTTCCTCACCATAAGGCTCACCCGATTATACGGCGCACAGCCAATCAGCGTCCTAGTTAAAGGTTTGGTCCGCACATAAGGCTCACTGGATCAAAACGCACCCAGCAAAGCAAACGAGCGTCCCAGTCGGCACAATTAAGGCAAATTGGGCAATTAGATCAAAGTCAAACGTTACTCCACTCATTATCTATACTAAAAAATATATTTCTCATTATTAAATTAACATTTAGTCCCAATTTAATGCACGGGTGCTTTTAGCAGCAAGAATGAAGATTTAAACTCTGGTAACGGCATGGCTGACTGAACGCAGCTAGCCCCTCTTACCGCTGCAGGACAGAGGAGCCGAGTCGGCCGGAGATAAAGCATTATGTGCGGCCACTGTGTGGCTGTAATGACCCGGGAGCCGAGCAGAGAAGTCTTACTCCACCTAGTAGTGCGTAATTGGTACAATAAGCCAAACGAAGAGTTAGATCAAAATCAAACTTTATTCTTCTCATTCACAATAGGGAGTACCGCGCTGGGCCAGAGTTAACAGTACCTTAATACATGTATAAAAGGCGCATCTGTATTAAAAGGCGCACTGCCGGTTCAGGTGAAGATCAAAGGTTTTTAATAGCGCCTTATGGTGTGGAAAATACAGTAAATGATTTAATTATTTAATTGTACTGCATATTAAAACAGTAGTTTGAAGGTATTCAGTGTGCTTCAGTCATGAATGTACAATAGGTTAGGTAGGAGTCCTTGAACTGGATCCAAGGGAACTTTTAACTGTCGAAGCACGATTGCTGAACAATGGTGAAACTGAGGCTGATAAAAATAATCATTTTAGTGTTGCAGTAGTTTGTAGTAAATGATGATGATTAGCACCCCTGGACCCAACCCCTCCAGCAACTTTGGTCAGAATGCTTCAGCTGGAAGACCCTAATTAAATAACAACTATGATGGAGAGAAAAATATTAGGATTTCTATACATACAGGTTAAAGTCTCGCAGGGTTAGTGTTAGTTTAGCATTAGTGGTTTTGATTGTAACCGTTTCTAAATTGAATTATTCTGAATAACACAAGGTAGAAGATCTGTGGAGAGGGAGAAGTTGGCAGCATTATGAAAATGTCTGTTACAAATATGAAGATATTTGTAAAACAAGTTTTACTCTTCCTAAACATTGGCTTTATATAGACGGGCTATTGTTGGATGATGTTAATAAAGTGAATAATTTTGATGTCAAATTTCCATTTTTTGAAGAACAAGTGAAAAGTTGGGACATGATTAAGATGTGAAGCTGGTGTTCGTCTTAAATTAATACTGGTTAAAGCTATTGTTGTATGCCAAAACAACAAGAAGAATATATTAATACGGCAGATATAGTAATACAATTATTAGACAATATTTTAATAATTAGTTGAGTATTGCAATATTGTGCATGCTGTTTCCCTTCTCTCACACATAAATCACTATTTGTTAAATGCTGTTTGTTATTTTTGAATGTGCCATCCCATCAAGGAGGCAGCTGTGTTTAAGTAAGCAGCACTGAGACCTTTTTCACAGCGTTCAGTTAATATTAAAGAGCCTGTTGTTGCATCTAATTAAGGAGCCCAGTTAATACAATAGCGGTTGTCTGAGCTAGAAGGCTGCAAATAGTGCAAAAGTTTAGATAAAAAACATAAACGTATTTACACTGAACTAATTTATTAGAGCTATTTAAAAAAATGAAGTTGGTTTATTTCCTTTGTCTGTCCATTTCTCCTTGGCCTACATGGACTTCATGTGTGCGTCTTTAGCAAGATGTCGTTTAAATCAACACTTTAATGTCCTAGACAAATATTCCAAACAAATGTTGTATTAAAAAAATGTTCGCTTTAATTGGAAAATTCAGATTTTTTAAAACATAATTAATCAAGTTCTTATTGATCTGAGTTCACAAAAGGTTATTCATTGTGCCTGTAGGGCCAAGTGCGAGTGTTTTTCTGCTGTGTGAAACCGTGAGTGACTTCCTCACACAAAGCGAGGTGTGATTTAGGTGAACAGGTGTGAGCGAGGGCTATGGGGTCACTATCCAGCTCAGGTTGGACCTAGTAATTTAGCTGAACTAAGGGATTTGCTCCTCCCTGCTAAGACTGACAATACAAAAGATCTCAACTTGAAAGTGGAGAGGGAACAGAGGGGTACTGACAGTTTAACTAAGATGAAGGAGTTCAGTTTGCCCAAAATGCCCACTTTGATTAGTCTTTACACTTGCTCTAATTGAGCATGCATGTGTGTGAGTATAAATCCTCCGCTTCTGGGTTCAGACTTAAGTTTGTGTATGTGCGCTGGGACACCAGTGGTCGAATGTGTGTCAGTTTTTTTTATTCTCCCCTCGTGTTTTAAAACTCACTCTCCTCAGACTCATTCCTCCCTCCCGACTGAATTTGCTTGTCTTCTCAGCATGAGTGTTTAATCTTTTCAGGCTGTTGAATCGGCCCGGTGAATGAGTCCCAGCTCCTTCTCTCTAGGAGCCCTGAAGATTATTCTAAAGCACTAATCGTTGAGCAAACACAGCAGTGCTCTCCCATTCCTATTCTACACAGGCCACAGTATAGCACAACTTCTTTCACATCTCACATTTTACTCCCTGTATAGACTGTTTCCCCCCCTCTTTTTGGCGCACGTAGCCCAGATTACTGTTCTTGAGAAGCGGACCCCTTAACTCCCTATCGTCATAGACGCGCTTAAAACGAACCGAGCAGAGTCGGAGAGTTTTTCTTGTTTTGTGCTTTGATAGCAAGCAAAGTGACATGTAATTTAAAGAGCATTATTTCCAACATTGTGCCCTCAACTCTTTTATGTTTGTGGGTGTGTTTGTTTTTTAATTAGATTGTCAGTAGGGAAAATCTAGCAGGCTTATGTGATGGCATTGATATCCTTGGATTTGGAGCTTCGTCAATATTGTCTGGCCTTGCTGCTACTAACCTGAGCAGGCTGCTGGCATTTGGTATAAAATAAATAAAGGGATTTGTCTGTTTTGTTTTCTCTATATCTTCGTCACATCCATGAGAAGTTTTATTTACACCGGCCTTCGTTTGACTTTGTTTGGTATTTGCTGTTTTTTGTTTTTTTGTCGGCGATGCCCTCTCCGTAGGCTGTGCTAGTCATTCTAGCATTTTACAGAATTGTTTTTGATGTCTGTTTATTTACTTTGCTGTGATGAGATACTCTAAAATGTAAAAGGCAAAAGACAATGACTTTTACTTTTTGTTTTTTGTCAAATCATCTCACCCGATAGTCTTTAAATTCCAGCAACTGTTGATTTTCTACTACAGATAATTATTGAATCAATGCACTTTCCTGCCTTTAATTCCCACCTGTTCTCTGTTTTCACAGAGAAAGCTGCTGGCTATCTACCTCCACAATGATGACAGTGTTCTCAGCAACGTCTTTTGTTCCCAAATGATGTGCACCGACTCGATCGTCTCCTACCTGAGCCAGAACTTTATCACGTGGGCCTGGGATGTAACAAAAGAAAC
Source organism: Nothobranchius furzeri (assembly GCF_043380555.1). Classification (NCBI taxonomy): domain Eukaryota; kingdom Metazoa; phylum Chordata; class Actinopteri; order Cyprinodontiformes; family Nothobranchiidae; genus Nothobranchius; species Nothobranchius furzeri. Next base: position 56,747,756 of record NC_091748.1, on the reverse strand, counting down.
CAACAAAGCCAGGTACACTCTGAAGTTTAGATTCCCCCGACTCACTTCTTTCAACTCGGTATCGTACGTTTTAGTCATTCCAAACACTGTGGATCTATACACCACTAATCTGAATGGAGATAGTCAAAATTGCTTTCAAGGTCCCAACTGGGCCAAAAAACACCAGGAGAGGCTTGAGATTGTCTCCAGAAATCAAACTAAACTTTACAAGTCTTTTTTTCCCAAATGACCCAAAGTGGGAACTGTTTGTAGTTCTGCTGAACTATGAGTAGATTATTGATTGTCCACCTTGTAAGAAGGTATTAAACTGTTGTCTTCCCATAATGGCTGTTTGAATGAGTGTTTCTCATCTGGATGCTTTCTGTTGCTTTGATGTTGAATTGTTTTATTTATGAAATTTTGACCATCTTGACCTTCATTGACTGACAGATAAAAATTGCTTTATAAAAAAAAAAGAGCAAATATTAATAACAAATATCCGTGTTGACAGAACTTCATTAGTCACATGACCAGCAGGTTATAATTCATTTGGCACGTACTTAATTGCTAGCATTCAGCTCGTACTCCACGGCTCACACCCTGCATCTCTGTCTTCTCATTCTTTCTTTAGCTTCTTTCTCCTTTTGAAGCTCGGAGGTTGCATACTAACAAAAGGCGTTGTGTTTGCATGGAGAGGCCCCTGATTGGGCATTTTTGACTAAGCTGTCTGAAAAGAGGGTCAATGGGAGATGAATGACTCTCTTGGAGTCCAAACATCTCCATCACTCCATTTATCCCTAAAGTCTGAGCGTAGCCTCAGTGTCCTGTTTTGGTCGTTTTCTTGTTTGGAGGATGTTTGCTTGTCAGGTGTAGTCACTGCTAAAGTTTCTCATTGAATAGATACATTTATTAAAAAAAGAAGTGAGGTGAGATTTCCCACTGAAGAGGAGATGAAGGTTAAGTCTTCACTGCAGGACTCCTTTCTCTTTTTTTTTCTTACTCTCATCCTGATTATTTCGTTTCTGTTTAGTTCTCTTGCTCAAACTTCCACAGCTAAGCTTGCCCTCTGGTACCAGTCATTTAAGAAAGACCCGCTCCCTGACCTCAGCCTTCCATTATTTCTTTTAAGGAAATTCCTTCCTTCCTTCATTCCACTCTCCTTTTCTCTCCTATTGGCCTCCTTTGCTTTTTGCCCCAGCTGAGCCTTTTTATTGCGCGTTAAAAGAGAGGCAACATCTGGAGCTTTTCATCGCACACAGCTAGCCGCAGCTTTGCTGCTAACGCATGCATGCACATGTGCACACTAACTCACTCACAAATACGCTGCTGCTCTCCATTCTCACGCTCTGGTTGATCCAAAGTGACTGGTGATTGGCATCAGTCACACAGGCTGTTGGAAAGGTATCCTAATTGTGTGTGAGTGTGTGAGATAAACCTGCTGATACTGGAATGTGCTATTCTCGCAGGCCTCCCTGATTAATTATGCATAAAAGCAGCGCTGATGATTGGATGGCAGTGTTATTGTGACAACTGTGGGAAATAAATCTGGTAGCTTGTGCATTCAGTATGATATAATTTTACATGACATTCATTAAAACTAACAATAAATAGATTATTTGTTTTTCCTTAGAATGAAACCACTTAATGAATTTGCTCTGTCTCTAGTCATTGTGTTGCTACAGCTAAGGGTGGGGCAGATTAATAAGCAACACCTGCTTCGTTCTCTTGACTTCTGCTTTTGACAAACTCCAACCTTAGAACATAACTGGTTCGGAGGGTAAAGAAAATGTTTTCAAATCATAACATGTATGCATTGGTGCTGAAACAAAGTGCGTACGACACAGTGTGCAGTCAGAGCATCCGGTTCCCAAGCAGCCCCCGAACAGGTGGCTAGCAGAAACATCGCCCGCAGTGCTACTGCGCTAGCCTGATTCAGCAGCTGCTCAGTGGAGCGAATGTCAGGTCCTACCAGTCAACACGCACTCCTTGGATGTGAAGAAATGCAAGCTGACAGACCAGAGAAACATTAACTATTTTGTGCTCTGAAAAATGGAGATGGGATGGGCAACAGATTAGAAGCTGTCAGTCACATTAGCCGCTGAGGCAGAGCTTCAGACTCGTTAGTTACAAGTTCTGTCAGGTGTTTCTTCCACATGTAGTTAACACTTTTTGTTCAAGCTGTAGGTCAGGTATGGACTCTATTACATTCTTGACCATTTTATATTCTGCCTGAGCGAGACAGTCGAACTGCTCACCTCGGTTCCTGGAGTAGCTCAACTTCCTCCTGCCCTCGGTTATGTGTCCAGACTTGTTCTGTAGATGGATTCATACGCGCTGAACATCCTCTGGTCTCGTTTGAAGTCATAAAAGAAAATGTAGACGTCTAGGTTGCGTTTACATGTTGTAAAGCTGTGATTTTATTGAGGAGGACTGACTTTTCCAGCTCTGAGTGAGAACCAAAGCAGGTTGGCTTGTGCTTGTTGAGAGATTTAAGATAAGGTTACCCTTCAAGTCGATGTCCATTGTCCTGTGGCCTTTCATTACAGGTTAGAGTTTCCCCGTGGGCTATTGTTATGGTACGGCGGGTCGAGCGCTGAACAGGGACAAATGTCAGATCAAAATGATCCGTAAAATTAAGGTGACCCAACTTTTTCACTGAAAGTCTTGGGTCACTTAGAGTTTATTTGAAAATGTTCTGTCTTAATCACAGTTCAAAGCACTTTCTCTGGTCTTTTACTCTAACACCCAAGTTTTACTTTGTATTATGTGATTTAAAAACTTCCTCAGTGAGATTTGGTACTCCGTTTCTCAGTCCAAAAGTTCTGCAAGTAGCTCCCATAGCTTTTGTGTTTTAATGAGCTACACCCTCCCTCCTACAGCTTCCCTTCCATCTATTTTATTTCTGACCTGCCGTACCTCCATCCATTCCATTACTTCTCTATTTTACCACTCAAGTTATTAAAGTAGATCTTATTAAAAGGCAGGAGAAAAAGCTAATCTATATTTGCATTCAGTCTATAGCAATTCATTAATATTATGACATTTACAGGGAGCTTGGCGGGGCCCCGGCTGCCGGCTACCCTTTTCCCTCTCTGAAATGTTAATTTAAAAAGTTCTGTCTTTGTAATGGAATAAGAAATCCTCTCTTGCCCTATCAATTCTGGGCGTCTGGTGAAGAATACTAATTCATGTACGGTTCCAACTGAGGTAGCATGTCACTCTGATGGAATAAGAAAATGCAGAATGGGTTTTAAAGTCATGAGTGTGCGTATTTTCTTTTCTGCCGCTGTCTGAAAATGTGTGTATGTGTGTACTTCTTTTTCTATAGCACTTTCATATGTGAATGTGTCTTCTGCTTTGAGGGTTATACATCATTTCAGGTCACAAACTCTGGAAAAGAAGGTTAAAAGATAAGTTTCTCTGTCTTTCAGACTTCTCACCATGTGCACGAGGCATTTTGGCAGTGTAGTAACACAAACTATACGGACATACAAAACAGACCAGTTCCCCCTGCTGCTTATAGTTATGGGCAAACGCACATCCAATGAAGTTCTAAATGTCATTCAAGGTAATTCTTATTCCATTATTGGGAAAAAAATAGTAATCTACAATTGATTTGAAAGTAAATTACGGTAGAATTGTATTGATTTTGTAAAATTTTCTCCAGGTAATACGACAGTGGACGAGCTGATGATGAGGTTAATGGGAGCCATGGAGATTTTCACAGCACAGCAACAAGAAGACATCAAAGACGAGGTATGATGTGAGCAGCGCCAGGAAACCTGGACCTGCAGAAACATAATGCAAAGAAATAATAAAGGTTATTTTTAGGGGTGTAACGGTACGTTGAGCATCTCGGTTTGGCATACACCTTTGTTTGAATGTCACGGTTTGGTTAGTTTTTGGTACAGTGAGGAAATAAAGCGGAAAGAAAATGTTTTTTTGTGTGAGCAGGTACAGCTTTGACGTTTAAAATCAAACTACTTGCAGTACGTTCTCCAACAAAATATTCTTAGCTAACATAGAAATGTATAAATTAGAACAACTAAATAAATATTATAAAACAGTTTAAGAATTTTCATGTTTAAGAAACTGTGACATAAGTACTTTAGCTTCCTCAGCTGTAACTGAAAGAACAGGCTGAACTATTGGAAATGAAAATAGTTTCTATCTTCAGGGAATTTACTTTCTCCTTAAAGTGACAATGTGCAGTTTTTACCACTAATCTCTGGAAATATCCATCAAAATGTCGTTGTAAATTAATTAAAAGATGCCCAGCTGTTGAAAATATAGGAGGTTTTATAACATATAACCATAAAAAGCTGTTCTAAAATACATGGGAGCAGGTCCAAGGCCCAATCTCAATACTCGCAAAGTGCACTTGGAGAAAGTGCGCAGTAGGGTTCGAGTGCTTAGTACACAAGTGTGCAAATAATTGCAGAATTGAGACAGGGAGCATTGCGTCATCGATCGCAACACGTGCCGTGATGCTGGTCGCTGTGAAACTTTTTTCAAAAACCTTTATTAACAACTTTAAAACAAACAACAAAGCAATTGTTTGAAATAAATGTAACTTCATTGCTGCTTTGTCAAACATTCAGAGCATCAACTAATTGTCCTAAAATTAACTAATTTCATTAGAAAATACATATTTTCAGAAAAGGAACTTGAGCCTTTTCTCCTGCAGCAATGGCAGAGGAGCCGTTGACCTTACCCGAGGTCCGCATCGCTGCGGGCTTGGGTGAAGTGCAGATTAAGGGTGCAATGGGGGTGTGGTCATCTTCCGCACTTGAGAATTGGGACACCCTACGCACTCGCACCACTGGCCGGGAACGCGCAAATGAAGGGTGCAAGTGCAAGTATTGGGATTGGGCCTAAGTCTCTAGGCGACACTAGGGGTGGGCAAAATGAACGATATAAGGTAGAAACGATATAAAATTGGGTAATGATAAGTTTTTGGCTCTGCCGCGATATCGCGATAACACATGATGTCACTAAGATGTGCACCAGTGCCGACATTGGAACAACAGAATGGCAGTGACTGCAAGCATGTAGCGGGAGGAGGAGGAGCTTTCTACACTTTTTGGACGTCTTTATTCTGCTGCAATATATTTTCCATATGAGGATTTTTTAAAGCATGTCATTTTGACATATATAAACAAAGGAAAAAATATATTGCGGTATATTTGGTAATCGCACATGCTTCAGATTATATCGCAATATAGATTGGAGGCCATATCGCCCAGCCCTAGGTGACACCATATTGGATGCCATGTTTTCCTTCTACGGAAGCCTGTGAGGACAAAACACATTTACTGATTTGTAACAAATGGTTACAAAACTTTCACCAACAATAAACATTTTTGTTTTACACATTTACCTCTTCACTTGTTGCCAGTGATGAAAGGGAATCTGATGTTCTTGTTATTTTGCTGGAGGCTGTTCTCTCAGGGATTTTTTTACCCTAATGGCCATCCATTGGTAAGGTGTTATTTGAACACAAAAATAATGCTTGCTTGCAATGATTTAGGTATGTACTGCTCCCAATCACCAGGGAAAATACACACTGTCACTTAAAAAATATGAATAAATGTAACTTTACACCCCTATATTTCATTTGAGTTAGTTGGCGTGAATCAGTACTATTGACATGGTTCTCCTTCAAAATAAAAAATAAAACTATTCTGCCTAATCTGTTAAAGTTTTGACCTTTTTTATGAAGGAGCTTCTGATTGTAGACACAAAGTTCCAGCAACAGGCCAAGTTCTGACTGGATTAAATGTGCCTGAAGCTTTTTGTTCTGACTCACAGATCTTAATTAACAGTCCAAATAACAGTAAAGAAATTTATAACAATTATTAGAATGATTATTATCATTATTATGCCAGGTGAATCTGTGCCATTTAAGCAGTGGATCTAATTAATTTTAGTGATAAATTACAATTTGTCCGGGGGAAAAAATCAGCTTGCCTCGTTACTCTGTTACCAACCTTTTTCTCTGTTTGTATGAAGTAATTGTTGGGGCTAAATCTTCAAGACTGTTGTGTATTTAGTTTAATTATCTATGGACACACAGTTATTTATACCATACCATCTACAGGCTGGTAATGATGATCCATCTGTTGTAGTAATGATTATGCAGAACTCTTCGTACGCCTCTCTAAAACTTTTTCAGATTAATTGAAGCGGTTTTACTTTTGCTATAGTTTGTTCTGCTTTCACACTGGGCTGTCAGTCTTTCCAGCTCTGTGTCTTTTCTAACTACAGTATCTATAAATGACAGGTGTCACTCTGGATTAATTTATGAGTTTTTAACTGTAAAAGAATCAGTCAGCCAAGCTAATCCTCTAACAAATCATTGTTAGATTCATAACACCTTTGTCATGGGGGTTCTGAGGAATCTCTCTGTCACACACACACACACACACACACACACACACACACACACACACACACACACACACACACACACACACACACACCCGAGGGTTAACTTACTAAAAGAAGTTCATTTTAAGACCCATATCATATCACTTACTCTGTTATTATGTCTAATTTACTGACTTTGTTGAAGAGTTGTCACTTTTGGTGGCTCTTCAAATGCTCACCGATGACAACTAGCTGGTAGCAACGGTACAGGGAACACACCGTTGGCCTTACTGGGAAACTTTTTTGTTTTGTTATTTTCAGATCAACTGGAACAGAGGGACATCAGAAGGATACTTAATCATTTTGATGAACACAATCATTTATTTCTATAAAATGCAGTTGTTTCAGTTATCACACATAAAAGCGCTAAAGTCCTCCAATGTTAATTGTTTCAAAACACAATCTGTTGCTCAAGAAATCTGCAGAACTGAAGGATTCCAAACCTGACATAGTTCACATGAAATCAAGACTTTGCTATAAATCTGTTAGAATATGATTTTAGCAGGAGCTTTTTTGTTGTTTTTCCTGCCTGAAAGTTTATTTCCACCACTTTGTACACATCTTTATTTCAACCAGACATTCACTGATATCTGACAAAGTATTTTTTTGTTGTTGTTGTTGTTGTTGAGATTTTGATCTAAGCCCAATCTCAATACGCACACTCCCACCCCTGCACCCTTCAGTTTTGGGAATTTTTTAGAGAGAAGAACAGTGGCTCAAGTGACTTTTCTGAAAATATGTCTTCTCAAACAAAAGAAGTTCATTTTAAGACCCATATCATACCAATTTTATTTCTATAGCACAATTTAAAATACAGCGTGAGAGCTGACCAAAGTGCTGTACAGGCACGATCAATTAAAACAAAGACAAAGGCCATAAGGATCTAAACAAGACATCAACAGCAGATAAAAACAATAAGACGTTAATATTTATTCATGCTTTTGGATATTTTAGACTAAGATTTAATGTGGTTATCAATACATGACAATTTTGTCAATTACTTGAAAGTTGTTCAAGTTTTTTTAAGTGTTGCACAAAAAACGACAGGCATACCTGCACACAGGCATATATACGTAGACGCGCCATTGGACCGGCGCTTCCTATTGGAGCTGCCGTAGTGGCTGGCCACCATCTTAGATTAATGTAAATATAAATAAACAAAATAAATTCAAATATACGATCCCATAAGGTAGGCTAGAAAAGTCAATAGTAATGTTGCATGATCTGTTTTCAATAGTACGCCGGTTGTTGCAACCGTAGGCTGCACAAAAACAAGCATAGCTGCTCATTCTGTTTTGACTTTGGAGAGTTAGGAGACCAATCCAATATATCTGCGACGCTGTTACGCTCTCCAGCGCCCAATGGGGCGTCTACGGATTCATGCCCATGTAAAAGCATGCTCATCATCGCTGTCCCAATTCTGTAAGTATTTGCACACTTAAAGCCATTCTGCGCACTTCCTCCAAGTGCACTTCACAGAAGACCAAAGGGCGCAGTGTGAGTATTTAGAAAATGGATTTGTTGTAAGAAATGACTGTAAACTTTCACAGGATGACTGCAGAGAGCTTGAGTAATGATGATATTTGTTGTTAGTGCCTTTTTTCATCTCACCTCTTCAAAGCACACTCAGACATGACTCAACCCAGACATTCCACTTTGACGCTGACGTCTTGACTGAACTGCAGAAGCTGGGCAGCCACAGTGTGATTTCACCCAGCCTCACTGACACGTCACTTTCATCTTCATGTAGTTTTTAGCTTTGTCATTACTTATCTGGACGACTCGTTGGAGGGTCATTCTCAGGTCACTGCTCTTGCTTCTAACGAAGTGTTAAAGCTACAGTAAGTACAACATCCCAGTTTATGGATCCGTCTGAGCCACTGTGCTCTTTCCTCATTTACAGAGCGAGCCAGGAATGTTCAAACTTTTAGTGCTGCAGCAAGAAGTCCTCTCTAATCACAGTTATTTTAGGAAGACATCGTACAAATCAGTAAAAGTTGGTTCTATCAAAACTTAAAAACAAAATGTAATAAACTTCCAAGAAAGCATTTATTTAGGGTGGTAAAAATCCAATTTCTTTGTTTCAGACTGTCATATGTAGGGTTTAAATGCTGTGCAAATCAATGTGTTCTTTTTTATTTACATGTTCTCAGCATCCCAACTTATTATTTTTTTGGAAACACATTTGGCAATGAGCCACTTGGTCACAAAACTAAGCAGCAAATTAAGCGGAGCAGTTAAGTTTTTTTCTCCCTCCCCTTATTTGTTAGCAAACATTAAATGTGTGACAGCTTGATTTTTCTGAATACCAAGTGTATCATCGACACTCGGAAGACGACGCATGGTGCGCCAACTTGAACAGTAGCCACAATTTAATTGTGGGAAAATCTGTTTGTTTTCCCTCCAAAGTTAAAGCTTTAAAAATCACATGGTGTTTGTGAAGATAAACGTTAGCTGCACCACGCTGTGCTTTTTCACATCAGCCTCGACGGCGAGTTTGGGAACGACAGCTGAAAAGACTCCTACATGAACTGCTCGGTCACTTGTTTGCGTGACTCAGAGCTCGCCTATTGATGGCAGGCACTTTTGATGCTTTTGTCCCCGTCCACCTTTCTTTTACAGTTTCCTTTCAGCGTTCCCCTATTATGTCGGCCAAAAGCACAAATGTATCTTTGCATTTTCTGATTCAATACAACAATGCACACTGCCATTTTGCCTAGCCGCCTTTCTGCACAGTAGCCCTTCGGATTGTCACAATGAGCTTACTTTGCCATATCCGGGTCGGCACACAGCGTGGGCCTTCAGAATATAGAAAACTAATGGCTGCTCGGTGTTAACACAATGGACACTCGTATTTAGACCAAGTCTTTATAAAACACTTTGTAGCCGCAGCAGGTAGAAAGAGAAAGGCCGCCTGTCCCCTTCCCTCTGTACAAACAGGAAGAGAGGGGCTGAATGAATGAAAGAGAAAAGGGAGGGTGAAACTGAGAACGGGAGACATAAAAGAGGCTCAGGGCCTAGTAAATGACGAGCCCGGTCACAATGAATTCCCCTCTAGTGCTACTCTTTCATACCTGATGTTTGTATGTAACCACACATGCTGCATTTTCTTTGGCCCAGCTCTGTCTGGCTTCTAAAATCGACACCTCAGCTTAGACGTTTTGTCCTTGTGTATCCTTTTATTATGTAGCTAGTTAAACAGGTCTAACTTTTTTCCTCTTCAGGATGAGCGCGAGGCGAGGGAGACGGTGAAGAGGGAACAGGATGAAGCCTATCGTTTGTCTTTAGAGGCTGACCGTAAAAAGGTACTTTTGAAAAAAAGCAGGTAGTCATTTCTGGATCTTGTTAAAGCAGGAGGGATCTGTTTGAGACACGAATGATATAATACTTAAATTGTAATTTCACTTGTGTAAACTAGTGGATAATTCTCCTGCCTAAAAACAGGTTGTTTGGAGCTCTAATAAAACATTATTAAATATTCATCAAGGCAAAGCGACACTGTGTTGGAAACACCCAAGTCAGCAAAGCAGATTTATTTTTTTTTATTTGTTGACTCGATTAATATTAAATGAATTCTCTCCTTTTCAGAGAGAAGCCCAAGAAAGAGAGGAAGCCGAGCAAGTACGTCTGGAGCAGATGAGAAAGGAGCAGGAGGAGGAGAAGGAGGTGAGAACCACAGTTATAACTCCCATTTTCACATGGCCAGAATTAAAATTCATCATTAGCGGTGCAAGACTGAACAGTAATATGTTTTACCAACTCTTTATGATGGTGTGATGCTTCCTGTCCTGTTTTTAGCTTCCCTTCTGACACTCGGCTCTAATTAGTTAATTATGTTGTGGTTTTGGGGAGAATCAGACTGTCACTGAAACTTTTGTGGTGATGATTTAAACTCAAAGAACCGTTTCAGATTAATAACACATCCTAATTTCCTACCAGCGCTTGTTAATGTCACCTTCCATAAACACAGTCTTTGTTCTGTTGAGCCGCCTTCCACTGGTAAAGCACACAGCAACCTCATATTCAAACCCAGCCGCACAAAAGATTCCAGCAAGTCATGAAGGCCGGCATGTGCACAAAAACACACACACAATTTAAGCAAACACACATTCTCTCGAAAACAATTGTCTGTGAGATAGGGGAAAACACACACGCACACAGACACAATGTCACGCATACAAGAAAACGATAATTGTCTGTAATGATGGCGGCGTTGCTGTAACACAGTGTAGTCCTGGGAGATTGTTGTTTACTCAGCAGCAGGAGGCGTAAAGCAGAGAGAGGTATTGGGTGACCCGGCTCGCTCTGGTGATTGGTCACTTAAGTTAAACAAATGACAACAAAAGAGCACCAAGCCTGCTGTTAATTATATCACTGTAGTGTGCTAAACAAATGACTTCTCCTCTGTAGCTCCAACCTAGATTAATTTTCTCTCCCTGCCCAAGTCCAGTGGTTTCCATTCAGTCTCCTGTTCTAACCAACCATAATATTAATACTGTAAATATGAGATCTGGTGTTGTCTTTGTTGGCTGATTTCTATGTGATCGTACTTCTGATGAGCTTCTTTTTTATAGTATTCAATTTAGCTTGTTAATTCACTTATGTTGTTCATCTTTCAACAACTTTAGTCAAAAGTTTGTAATGTTTTTTTCTGTTGTGAATGAATGCAACATACACACTGCCCAGCCAAAAATAAATGTACATTTAATGCACATCAACAATGAAATAAAACAAAGTTGTATCATAACCTTAGTTTATTGGTGCTTATCACACTGCCCAGCCCAAAAAAAAGTCACCACAAAATAAAAGGTCACACACTAACTGTCTTAAGCTTTGATTACGATTGTTTCGATAAGCTTCTGTAATGTCACCAGATTCATTTCCATCCAGTGTTGCATTAATGTTTCACCAAAATCTTGATGATGATGGTAGAGTCTGACTGCTACACAAATCCTTCTCCAGCACATCCCAAATATTCTCAAAGGGGTTAAGGTCTGGACTCTCTGGTGGCCAATCCATGTGTGAAAATGATGTCTCATGCTCCCTGAACCACTCTTTCACTATTTGAGCCTGGTGAATCCTGGCATTGTCATCTTGGAATTGGGGGTGCAACAATGCCACTTTTTTCCAAACCGATACGATACCGATACTTGGATCTGAATATTTGCCGATTACCGATACCTATACTTCTACCACACAAAAAAATGCAATGACTTGGAAAACAGATTTTCTTTTCTTTTCTGCTTTCAACAGGAAAAGACTATGAGGTAGATACAAAAGTAAAATATATGAATAGAAATCACAAAACTAAAATATTAGGTGAACAGAAATTACAAGTTACAGTGAAGCCATTTTCAAGCAAGTGCATTGGTATCGGTTCCTGGTATCGGTGAACTTTTACTTGTTTACTTGTTGCATAATAAGATCCAGTTGGGGAGTAAAATTGCTATCTTGGAGAATGAGAAGTGTGCTTTAAAGGTTGATGTCATTTCCTCTGCAGCTCGAGTTCGTAACCGAGAAGATGAAATTGAGGATTTAAAATCGCACATTTCTGCATTCAAAGGAGAAAGGGGGACCCCTTTACTCCACCGTCCTCAACCTGCTACAGCACCACCTCAACCTCCTCCAACTCCATCACCTCCACCTCCTCCACCTCTAGCTGTTGCTACAGCTGCTGCTCCACCAGCTGCTATTGCTGCAAGTGGGGTTGCACCTGCTGCAGCTGAGGTGGGACCAGCTCCTCAGTTACCTCTGGTTTCTCAAACAGGCCAATTTGCTCCACCTCCAGTGCCTCATCCAGGCTACCTGGCTCCTCAGCCAGGCCACTTTTATCCACCTCCGGCTAATCTATATCCACCTCAAGCTCATCAATTCCCACCTGCAGCTCATCCATATGTGCCTGCAGCTCAGCCACACTTTCTGGCTGCACAACAATACCCTCCTGCTGCACCTGCTGCTGCTGCGATGGTTGTGCCAGCTTTCCATCCAGTCCAACCGAACGCACCTGTGCCCATATCTGACATCTACAGGATGTCTCAGAGCGTCAAGAAATTCAACCCTCGACCAGGTAATTCATACCCGGTTGACACAAATCTGAGTGACCTCCGACATCACTTTCAGCGATGTCCGGGAATGACCTTGGAGGACAAGATCTTTTTGATAAGGTTAACCTCTGATGCCGTGGGTTCGCTTATTGATCGCAAGTGTAATTTGATCACAAATGATTACAACAAGCTAGAAGCTGCAATTCGTAAAGAGTACACTTATGATGCTAAGGATGCTGGTGTACGGTTAGCTTTGTCAGTCAAACAGGGTCGTACTGAAGACCCACAAGCCTTCTATCTACGCCTCTTCGACGCGTACTTTGGTACGGAATGTAAGGACGGGATGGAAGATGAGAAAGGTTTCAAGGAAATCTTCCTTGAGAATCTACATCCTCAATACAGCCCATACATGGGTACGGTAGACCTTAAAACCACACCCATGGATGAGCTCAGATGAATGGCGAATTGTGCCTTTAGACGGTTTGACAAATCCAGTAAGAGTTTGCACGCTCCATCAGTTCTGGCGGTGGAGGCAAACCCCTCCCGCTCACTAGTGAAAGCCACAGCGCCACCAGACTGAACTGGCTGGAACAGCAGGTGACGGTTAGACATCAAGAGATCTGGGAGTCCTCTGAGTGAGACACCTGAGGAGGACCCAGGCTCATACGGTCGTATTAGAGGAGGCTGCGGAGGAAGCACAGCCACGTTTAGGACCAGACAGAAACATGTGACTAGCAAGAGAAGCATTGTCGGTCCTGAAGACTGAAGCCAAGAATGCTCTAGGCTATAGGCAGGTGCAGGCGCGGCCTTACGAGGGCCCGGAGCATATGTGCTCTTTGGAGGGCCCCCGGTCGACACACAGGTGCGATCAGAGAGCTCAGGGTCAGCCAGTAGAGGTACAGGGCGACATCTGACCCCCCCTTTGGTAGGTAAGTCACCCACTGCAGGAGCAGTCGTCAGCGCCAGCTGTAGTGGAGTAAGGTCAGTGATGGCGTCGGCCCCCCTTTTGGTAGGTGGTGTTTCCACCGCAAAGTACTGGGCTTCAGCTGGAGTCTCAGTGCCACCATCAACTCGCCCTGTGGCAGGTGGTGTTCCCACTGCAGGGTGTGGTCTCAGGCGGAGCGTCGCTGCCAGCGTCGGCCTCCCCGGTTCAGGTGGCTTTCCCAACTCAGGTAGGAGTGGTTCTGCTGCAGGGACAACACAGGCTCTGTGGACATCAACGGGCAGAGGTTCTTCAACCCCTGACCAGAGTCCCCCCCCCCCTTCCACATCAATGAAAGCATCAATGCGCCTCAGAAAGTCCATGCCAAGGGTGAAAGGCATCCTTGCATGCTCGGAGATGTACACGGGATGTGTCAGAGTCATGGGTCAGATTGAGAAGTGGAGGGCAGACCTAGAAGACAAGATTAAGTCATGAGAGAAAGTCTTGACAGTTGCAGAACATGGAACAAGTTCTGGGGGTTTGACCCCCGCTCCACAAGAAATGCAGATGCGGTCGAACATCGCTCGAGTTTTAAGTGTAAAATCTGAACATGTGTCAAGAAGTGCGTTGCAGGATAGATTCTGGGTCAGTTTGACCGACACCAGAGATTTACCAGCCTTCTCCTGGGGCACCAGGTGTCCCAAGAACATTTTGGCGGACTCGACGCCAGGGTGGACCGGAATTTCATCTGTTGCGGATGAATCAGTCTCCAGTGTAGCGGGAAAAGGTGGTCCTATTTCCTGAAGGTGAGAATCAAAAGGATTATCCTCTGTTTTCAGAATTTGTTCTGGAAGCAGATCAACAGCAGAAAGATTTAATTCTTGTACAACATCAGGATCTTGTTCAATTACATCCAGCGTGTTACTCAGAGATGAGACAGTTTCTTCCATGTTTTGCAATTTCTGTTTCGGAGTGGAACACTGCCGCTGCATGTCAGCTTTCCTTTCCTATGCCATTCCAATGAGGAAAGAAACCAGATAGTGATGCTGGTATGACATTGTGATGATGCACTAGAAACCTTATTTCGAGGAATAAGAAATTAGAGAGAAAGATAAGCTTCGAGCTTTTTGAGCCGGGTGAAAAACCCGCCAGTAGATGGCAGCACCGGGCTAAAGGAACGTGATTAATGGAGGTGAGGCACGGTTGCGTCACTCCCTTTAATCAGATCCACAGGCGAACTGAGATTTTTAGCTGAGCTCTGGTTTTTGGCTAAAACATGGCAGTTTTAAGAGCCAAAATGTTTACCCAAAGGGATTTTAATGTAGACGCAGGCGTCTGCGGCGGGTTTTCCCGCTCGGTTCTGACTTATCAGCTCCTATCTCCGGAGACGCAGCTATGTAGCTCGTCGGCAAGGCCTAGAATTGAACAGAATCAGGACTTAATAGGTTAGTTTACGTCCAATGGGGGCAATCTCTTCGACTGCAACGGACCTGTGCACTGGTTCTCGTTGTCTTAGGCCGGTTTTAGCGTATATTATGCGGTGTTCAGACCCAGCGCTCTGCCGCTATTGTGGCTTTTGGACGGTAGCAGAGTTACAATAATACTTATTCATTTTGAGTAACAATGAGTCACAATGAATTAAAGATAATCACCCATGCAGTAATTATCAAATACCCTGATTCCCTGCATTAACCAGTGGAAAATAGGGGGGGGGGAGGAACTATCAGGTAGGGCAGCTCGATTATGGCAAAAATAATAATCACGATTATGGTGACTGAAATTGAGATCACGATTATTTAGGACGATTTTTCTATTTATGTTGATTTTATTTGTTTTTATTCAGTCATAAAATTGCTCAGGGCACAATCAGGACAAAAATAAACAAGAAACAAGACGATCACTAAAATAACTCCTGATTCCCAGTATAAAAAGACCAATATACTTATAGCTCATAGTTTATGACCCAAGGAATATAGACCTTGGTTTAGCTCATTTATGTCTAACCAGTAAAGACCCAAATACCAATATCTTGCAAATACTGACAGCAAGAATTATACAGTGGCATTTATAACAAATACATGCAAATAAATTGATGTTCACAAAATGTTGTGTAACATTTATTGAAGTCGTGTCAAGGTGCTGTAGGAGTGTGCACTAGCATCGTGTCCTCAGAGAGATCAGTTATTATTTATCAGCATGAGGAACTTATTTCTACCTTATTTATAAACTATTTATTTACAGGTCCATCAGTTAATGTAATAATTGTCCCAACCACAGCTGCACCCCCACCCCCCAACCCGGTCTCACAGCAATAGGGGCAAGCTGCACGTATGTTTAGCAAGCTGCACGCGCACATTTAGCCGTTTTTAGCAGCTCAGGAGCCCGCAGGTACGGTGTGTGTCACTCACTCTGGTTAATCCAACAGGGAGCCGGCTCTGAGAGCCGTTTCTTTAGCGACCGACACATCACTACATCATTCCCTTTCCTAATGTCCTGAAGAACGGTCCGGAGCGCAGGTGGAGTGTTCAGCTAACCTGCAGGAAATGTCGATGACAGTTATCCAGAAAGTAGCTAAGGGTTACCAGAGATGTTTCTGAGGTGTTCGCTAGGTACTTTTTAGATTTAAAAAGTCAAGAAGGGGGTCTGAGAAGCTGTTAGAAATAGCGTCAAAGTCGCCAGGTTGGCAACACCCTAGGAGGAGCGTTTCATTTGCAACTCAGGGCAGTGCAAGTGGGAGGAGCAAATAATCGGCTTGTTTTGTTTTTTATAATCGTTCAAAACTCAGATCGTAATCGTGATTAAAATTCGATTAATTGAGCAGCCCTACTATCAGGTCAGAAAAAGCTACTCAGATCTACGTCACACAGTAAATTAGCATTAATAGACTCACCCATCTTGGCTCGTAACGGGGAAAGCTGTTGTTAATTAGCATTCAGGAGAGAGCAGAGCACGCCTTGGCTAGTAGAAGCTAACCATTAGCATTAGCAACTCCACAATATGGTGGAACAGGTTTGGACTTGTAAATAAAACATCAAAGTAGCATTTTTTACCCAAGAAAGAAAAACAAATGGAGGCAGTGGAAGATTTGCATTTCTGTCAGCCAATCAGAGTTGAGCTGTTGGAAAAGCAAGACTTTTCCATGCATGAGTTTTTTTTCCTGAAACAGGAGCACCAGAGCTTTTGTTCCCCAGAGATAGTATTAATTTATACTAGAGACCATAGCAGAGTCCTTAACATTCAGTTTCACATTCATCCTCAGCAAATAGAAACTTAGTTTATTTCAGAATTTATATCACGGTTCATCTGAGAAGGTGATCACATTTTTAAAAATATGTTTCTACCATTTCATTAACAACATTTAACCTTTCATAAATCTGTATTGTTGTTTTTCCTTATTCCTTCAAAGTTGAAAAGACAAAGAGATCTGTTGTAATTAGTGATTGGCCATTTTGTTTGTTTTCAGTTTTCTGTGGAGACTTTGGAGGCAGTGACCTCGCACTGAGTATTAGAGAAAGTGCAGACAACAGAAACCCCGCTGGCCACCAGAGAGAGGACAATGCTAACGGGAATACTTTCCCTGTGATTTTGTGCCTTTGTGCAAAGAAAAGTGAGATGAAAGTAAGAGCCTATGAATTGGGGGAGGGGTTGGTGGGCACATGTGAGCTGACATTATTATTTACCTCCTTCATGAGGTCTTAGCATACAGTTGTGTGGCTGTCATATGCTTCTCTCGGCTGTGATCGTCATCTGTTTGCTCTCTGCGGTTAGCCGAGCGGAGCTGCAGAGGTGCATGAATGGACAAAGAGATGCACCTGATTATTTGTGCGGCGCTGCCGGGGCCTGGGGCTTCCTGTGGTTTTGTTAGGGACACTTTCCCCCCACTCTAGTGAGTGGTTCTGCGTCTGTCTGAGGTCGACTCTGCATCTGTGTGTCCAACATATACGCTCCTGTCTGTTTTTGTGTGTGCGCGTGTGACTTTGTCCCTCAGGGGCCCCTTTAACTCAGTCAGCATCAGCTTGTGTACCTGGGGGAGCTGATGGCGGAGCGGCACGCGCCCTACCCTGCCCACCCAACACCAGAAGCTGCTAATGAGCTACTGTTGTACACTCTTATGAAATATAATTGCATTATGGTGTGTAAATAAAGCCGGGGCGTGTTGTCACAGCATATGCTCCCCGGCTGGCCAAACAGGAACAACAAGCGGGAGGGGGGAGGAGAAGGAGGTGAGGGGGCAGGCACAGAAAGAAGTAGGACACTCGAGGGAGCAGCTGAAGCACGTTTTTGTGGAACTCAGGAGAATTGATTAGCTTTGCTGTGAAAGATGACAGTTGATGTTTGCCTTTGTGCATGATAAGCCTCCCTCTCTCTGTGTTGTGGAAAGTAACATCAGGTTTACTGTCTGTGAAATGAACCATCATGAACAACAATTTAAACCATCACATGTCAACTCTGGGAAATGAAGTGAGATCAGTCTCAGATCGCTGGAGAAAACTAAAGAGATATGAAGTTGCTCTACAACTGGCTCATTTTACGTGCTGATATGATACTTGGCAACCTTCTGAGCTACGCCAGGCTTTAGGGAGCAGGGTGAGACACAGGACAGCTAATTTAATTTTTAGGACAAGGATTTTTAAATGAAATGAAGCAACAGTGCAGTAATCAGACTGGTTGTTTGGATGTATTTGACATGTTTTAGAGTGTCTTAATCTGAGTTGATAGGTCTTTTTGTTCCTTTTGTAATAAATATGACTGTTGAAGTGTGCTAGCTTTCGTCCTGTGTGTTTTTATAGTTTGTGGTATTTTGTAAACTATAAAAAACACCTTTGGTATGTCCTTACTGTGTCTGATTTCTAATTCCATTTTTTGGTTCTTTTTTAAAACAGAAAAGGTTTCTCTTTACCTTGCTGACAGTTTCGTTCGCGGCTGCAAACTTCCTCAGAACTGATGGTGGCATCACTTCCTACTCCGTTTATCCGCGGGCAGCAGAGGACGTTGTCGCCCTCTGCTGCTCGCTCTCCCCTCTCCGATAATGCAGTCCCATGCACGATCCAATGTTTAAACCCCATCGTCTCTGTTCATGGTCCCACATCCACGTCTCCTTATCTCTATAGCTTCCTTTATCCATCTTTTGTATTTCTGTTGTTCGGTGTTTATGATCCTTGTGTTGTCCCAGTCCATTATATGGTTTTCTCGTGTGCAGTGTTCTGTTACGGCTGACTTCTTTATTGTTCTTCTGCTTCTTGTTTTGCTGCTTTTGTGTGTTTTTGACTTGATTCTTTCTCAAACTCCTTTCTATGTTCTATTGTTCGTGTGTTGAGTTGGCGTCCGGTTTCTCCTATGTATGTTTTATTGCAGAGTTTGCATGGGATTTCGTAAACAACTCCACATTTATGTCCAGCTGGTATCTTGTCTTTTGAGTGTACTAGTCTGTTTCTACCTGTTGTGTATGGTTTTGTTGGTGTGTTTATGTTGTGTTTTTCATTGTAAACCATGTAATGGATTGGGACAACACAAGGATCATAAACACCGAACAACAGAAATACAAAAGATGGATAAAGGAAGCTATAGAGATAAAGAGACGTGGATGTGGGACCATGAACAGAGACGATGGGGTTTAAACAATGGATCCTGCATGGGACTGCATTATCGGAGAGGGGAAAGCGGGCAGCAGAGGGCAACAATGTCCTCTGCTGCCCGCGGATAAACGGAGTAGGAAGTGACGTCAGCGTCAGCTCTGAGGATGTTTTGCAGTCGGCAAACGAAACTGTCAGCAAGGTAAAGAGAAACCTTTCCTGTGTTTTAAAAAGAACCAAAGATGGAATTATAAAAACGCATTTTTCACACAACCATGCCCTCTGGCTAGCAAAGAAAAAGGAAGTGGATTGCTCCAGTGGGAGCAGCTGTCCCACCAACACCTGTCCAACACCTGTATGCAAATGCATTTGCATTTATAAAATAATTTATTTCTTTTGTTGACCAAAATACTATTTAATTTTCTCTTTCCAGGCAATCCGCTTGTCGTTGGAGCAGGCTTTACCTGCAGAGCCAAACGGAGATCCAGGGGAACAAATCAGCAAACTAAGAATCCGAACACCGAGTGGCGAGTTTTTGGAAAGGCGCTTCCTGGGCAGCTGTAAGCTCCAGGTCCTTTTTGACTTTGTGGCCTCCAAGGGATACCCCTTTGATGGATTCAAGCTCCTCACCACCTTCCCTCGTAGAAATGTGAGTGGTAAAATGAAAAAGTTGTTCTTTTTGCCCAAATGTGCATACTTGGATAGCAGGAAATAAAATCTTAATGGGTAACATCCATGTATTAGCTGTCAACGTGAAGACTTAGTACCAAGATGGAGGTCTAATAATGCAGCTCCTCTCCCATCTTAGCAGCAGGATCTGATGTGTTTTCAGATTTAACTAACATCTCTGCTGGAAAGATCCTCAGCTGTAATTGGCTCATCTAGTTGGACTTGAGACAAACCTCTGGTGATGGCTGCAACCAGCAGGGATTATAGTTGGAATAATCCACTGGGACAGATTAATGATTTAGTTGCAGTATTATTAATATTATTATTTATTTAACTCTAATGGAGCATGTGTGTTCTGCTACATTAGCACTGTGGTCGTTGTTTATATATGAGTATGTTTAGGGAAAGGCAGGTCCGCTGTTTACCCATGCACCTGACTGTGTGTGTCTATTATTTAGTGATTATTAATTACTATCAGTCCTCTGTGCTAACAGTACACTTTGTGTTAAGATACAGTTGTCAGCACTAACGGTAGTATTCTCTGCGGCGCTAGTGTTGATGCCTGGTAGCTAGCTACAAACCAGTCATTAGAGGGCCTGGTCGCCATGCTCTGTGGAAGCGACTTAATAAGCGCCGTTTTAGCTACCAGCTTAATTAGCCGTGCTGCAGGATTTCCATTAATCAAGACAGGAGAAGATATAGAGAGGTGGCACTGGTTGTTTAGAGGTGTGTGTGTGTGTGTGTGTATGTGTGCGTGCGTGTGTGTGTGTGTGTGTGTGTGTGTGTGTGTACGCACATGCATGCGTGTGTGTGTGTGTACGCACATGCATGCGTGTGTGTGTGTGTACGCACATACATGCGTGTGTGTGTGTGCGCGCACAGGCTTGCCCAGGCAATGTGCCATTCCAGTCTGGAGAGACGGTTGGGGCACAAACACCTAACACACACATTAGCGCGCAGCTCACACTCCCGTTTCGTCACAATCACACAATTCAACACATACACAAATATTTTCAAGCAAACACATGCCCCGCTCACAACTTTGCCACTTAAAGGATTCACAGTTGTCTCTTTATAATCAAGAGTAAACATGTGTTTGAGACAGAGATAAAGATGTGCCTGCATCGCAGATGAAATTCCAGCAAAAACAGGATGGAAGGATTAAAGCGTGTGTGGGGGGTGGTGGGGAGGCTGGAGGAGGGACGGCGATTGCAGAACAAGCGAAGAAAGACAACAGAGAGGACAAACGCTGGAACAAAGGAAAGATTTGATCACAGAAACAGTCTGAAAGAGAACAGGATAAAGAAGATGAGCGGTGACGATATTAAAAAGTAGGAGATGGGAGATAATTCCAGGAAGCAGAAAGGCGGGAGATTTCGGGGAGGAGAGGAGGGAAATAGCTCCGTGTTAGTGCCAGTATGAGACTGCGAACACAGGCCCCCATCTAATCCTGCAGCTCTGTGTTGTAATTAAATGAGAGGGAGCATAGAAGGCTTCCATCCCATCCAGACGCTCTCACTGTTGCTCTGCCAGGCTCAGAGGATAGAGGATAGACCACTATTGCATTTGTAATATGGCAAAACTGTTGAAACCCTCTTTTCTTTTCTCTAGTTTTCAACCTCACCCTTCTCCTCACCTCCGTGTCGTGCTTTTGCATTCAGCCGATCAAAGTAGTGAATCTCACTTTGGAGAATGGAGTGAGTTTTTATTTTGTCCTCAGCCGTGACATCATCCTCCAGGAGAAAGGATGTGTCTGTGACTTAGTATGTGTGCTAGCAGTCCTATTCATTTACCACCTTGTTGTTGTTGAGCTAATATGTGTCTATTAGTCTTTGTCTTTTGGACTGGGTCTCTTCCTCAACATTTGGTATCAGCGGCTTATCTCTTCAGCACTACAGCAGGCCTTACACTGGCATCATTTGTACCAGGCTTAGCCGTGCTCAGGGAACTAACCCTTCCTCCGTTTCTTTGACTGTCAGTGAGTTTGAAGGCGGGGGAGGACGTGGGGGAAATCTTAGTGTTTTGCTTTTCATCCTCTCATTCAAGAATTCCCCCCTTTTTGAATTTGTTAAAGAAAAACCTTTTAACTGAAAGGCTCCAGGTCTTGTTCCTTCATCGTGTGGTTTGTGTGTTTGGACTGCCATTAAAATCATCTGTGATCGGCACTTCCTGCTCCTTGTTTTCACCCAAACAGTGTCAAATAAGTGTTTTCTCACAGTGAAACTGTACTTTATATCCTCCTTTTTTCCTTCTCTCTAATCCTTCTTCCAGCTTTGGCAGAGAATTTGCCAGAATAATTCTGACACAAAAACCCGAGATGCAGCGAAAATAAACAGTGACAAAGAGGAGGCTGTGCTCAGTGCTGAAATGATTTTTACATCTGTTTCATGATGGTGTTTTATTTTTCTTGTCTTGCTGTTTGAGAGTCACAGAAATACTGACAGGAAGTTGAACAGCAGCTTATTTTGACTGCAGGATTTTTTTTTAAATAGCCTTTTGGGGGTTTCTTATAATATTTTCTCCATCTAACATTAATCCCAGCTTTTATAGTCTGAACATTAAAAGGGTCAAAGTCTGGGGCTCGCCATTTATTTTCAAAGATATTATCTGTTTCGGTAACTAAATGCAATCTGCAGACAGGTATGACTTAAAGGTGTGGATCACAGATAAAATATTTTTTAATTATTTCTGATTGTAAACGTTGCCCTGTGATGGACTGGCTCTCTGTCCAGGGTGTACCCTGCCTACTTGCCCAATGACTGCTGGAGATAGGCACCAGCCCCCCAGAGGGTTCAGAAGATGGATGGATGATTGTAAACGGTCACAGAGTTTTTAATGCAATAGTCATGAAAATAGTCTCCTATGCCTATGGCCAGCATTAGCTTCTGATAAAAAACATTTGAAAAACGTGACACATCTACATCACACTGTCACTTAAAGGTGCAGTGTGTAAGAGTATAGTGAGAATTTTCCATCCATCCATCCATTTTCTGCCGCTTATCCGGGGTCAGGTTGCGGGGGCAGTAGCCTAAGCAGGACGGCTCAGACTTCCCTCTCCCCAACCACTTGGGCCAACTCCTCCGGGGGAATCCTAAGGCGTTCCCTGGCCAGCCATGAGACATAGTCTCTCCAGTGTGTTGTAATGTCCAGAAATGGTCATTTTCCACCTACATATTGACCTAGATGCCACTGGTCATCTGCAGACTTAATTCTATCCCCTGAAGTGGATTTTACACTGTATCTCCCTACACGCCAGAAGGACACTGCAACCTTCTTGACATTTCAGGGAGAACACGTTGTCAGCCTGTGTTCCCAAACAAAGCCTCCTCTGATAACATCACAGGAGTGCCCACTCTCTATAATAGGACTGCTTCAGCTTATATGAGTTAATCATTCGTATAATAATAATAATAATAATAATAATAATAATGTTTTGATTAATCTGTGCTTAAATCAATAAGGTTGATTGATCTGTGCTTGAGCTACTGAAAAAAATTAAATGAAGTATTGCATTGATTTATATATATGGTAATCAGTAATGTTTGATATGACAAGGCAATCGTCACCGGCACCAGACACAAGGACTAATTAAAGCTAAGTTAAACGCATGACACATAGGTATTTCTTTACCCCAGATCAGAGCATCCGGTATCTCAAAAAGGTGTGTTTTCTGACGTTGTCTTGGTAATATCCCTTAACATGGCACGCTCCGATTGGCCAAGTAAATCATAATATGAGAATATTAAAACAGAATCACTTATGGTGATTCAGCAGTTGGAGTCGCATTCCAGCTTTCATCACTCAGCATTCAGTTCTAGAGAAAGAGCTCCGGAACGACCGTCCGGAGCGAAAACTCTTTAACCTTGAGCATTTTTGGCAAGCTGCCAAAGCCCTGCTAAAAGCTGCCTACCACTGACACAGCAAACAGTTCCTGCAGAACAAAGCTTATATTGTTCTGACTCCTTAAGATTCCATCTAGACGCCACGATTCCATCCATCTGTTGTGACCCGGAAAACATCTCTGGACTGAAGGGTCGGTGCTATGGTATTCTACAACCTCGGTGCCATAGGTCGTCCGACCTCTCTGACCTTCGAATCCACGAAGGGGGTCTTCCAAAGGGGGAGGTAGACACACAGATAGCATCTGATGCCTTTTTGATAAGAATCAACCTCATAGCTTAATGCAAACCAAATTCCTTCCCTTTTACATCCAGAACTCAGCTCTTCTAGATATGAAAGTTCTGATAACATCATATTCACACATAGGCACCATACATCACATTCCATCAACCTAGATCCGTCCACTGACTGCAGCCTTTGACACTGTTGACCATCACCTGCTACTGGAGAGGCTGAGAGACTGGGTAGGCCTATCAGGATCTGCTCTGGAGTGGTTCTCCTCTTATCTCTCTGAGCGCTCCTTTTCTGTGGCCGTCTCCAAGTTAAGGTCCTCCACCACCTCTTTTACCCATGGTGTCCCACAAGGTTCTGTGCTGGGGCCTCTACTCTTCCTCCTCTACCTGCTTCCTCTTCAGCACATCCTGAGCTCATTCAAAGGAATCTCCTACCATCTTTATGCAGATGGCATCCAACTGTACATCTCCTTTAAGCCCCATGAGATGTCTAAGCTGCAGCTGTTACACACCTGCTCAGACTCTATCAAAGCCTGGATGACTGGGAGCTTTCTTCAGCTGAATGAAGATAAGACTGAGATCCTCATCTGTGCCCCAGACAAGCTGGTTCCCAAAGTCAGAGACTCTCTTGGTCAGCTTGCTTCCCACACCAAACCTTCTGTCAGATATCTTGGTGTGACCTTTGACCCAGCTCTCACCCTGGATTCTCATGTCAGTTCTCTTGTTCGCTCTTCCTTCTTCCATCTCAGGAACATTGCTAAGCTGAGTCCCATTCTGTCTCGGTCTGAACTTGAGACCGTTCTCCACACCTTCATCTCCTCACGCTTAGACTACTGTAACTCTCTTTTCACGTGTCTGAGCAGAACCTCCCTGAACCGTCTACAGGTGGTTTAGAATGCCTGTGCTCGGCTTCTGACCAAGTCCTCCAAACACACCCACATCACTCCGCTTCTCCTCCAGCTTCATTGTCTGCCAGTCAACATCAGGGTTCATTTCAAGATCCTGGTTCTGGTCTATAGGGCCCTACATGGACAAGCACCATCTTACATTGGTGATCTTCTTAGTCCCTACACCCCCAGCAGGTCCCTGAGGTCCAGTGACCAAAGCCTACTGGTTAGGCAATGCACCAGGCTAAAGACCAAAGGTGACTGATCATTTGCCGCTGTGGCCCCCAGACTCTGGAACTCTCTCCCCCTGAGCCTGAGATCAGTGGACTCAGTGGTCTCCTTCAAAAAGCAGCTGAAGACTCACTTGTTCAAGCTGGTTTTGTATGATCTTCTTCACCACTCTCTCTTTATTCTGCTCTCCCCACCTATTCCAACTTCCTCAGAATCCACTGATTTCCCTCTTTCCTGTTCACTATCTCTCTCTCTTTCTTAACATTTTTTCTTTTAAATCGCAATTGCTTATTCTTGCTCATTTTAAATATATTTTTAAACATTTTCGAAATGCTTTTTTATATTTTTACAATTTTTATATTTTTTTTGTTTTTGTTTTTGTGAAGCGCCTCGTGATTTTTATCTTGAGAGGCGCTATAGAAATGATATTTTCTTCTTCTTCTTCTCACAGTAAATATTAGTTAACTCGTCATATTTTAATTGTTTGGAAAATTAATTCTTACTTTTATAAACCTGACTCTTTCCTGAATCAAGACAAAGTGTTTACAATCCCTGAATAAACAAAGAATCCTAGAAACTTCTGATTAAACATCCGAAGACCAAGCAGATTGATATTCTATATTTATATAGAGTATCACGGCTTATTGGTCATAAGTAAAGGTAATATATTAAGCTCTTAAAGCACTCAATTTACAAACTCCTACAGTGTCCTGGGTCTTCCTTTAGGCCTTCCCCTGGTTGGACGTGTTTGGAAAACCTCACCAGGGAAGCGTCAAGGAGGCATCCTAACTAGATGCCTGAGCCACCTCAACTGGCTCGTCTCGATGTGGAGAAAAAGTGGGTCTACTTCGAGCCCCTCCCGGATGACTGATCTTCTCACCCTATCTCTAAGGTAGAGCCCAGACACCCTGCAGAGAAAACTTATCTCGGCCGCTTGTATTCACAATCTCGTTCTTTCGGTCACTACCCAAAACTCCTTACCATGTGTGGTGATAATTTTACAGTGAGAAAATCCCAAAAGAGTCTGTTTCAGTCATTTTGGAAGGAAGGTTCTACTGAAACATATTTCATATCCAGCTGGCTGCAGGGATTGTAAGTTTTTCTCCTATCAAAACAAAGGAAGGAGGGACATAACTACTGTTTACCATCGGTGAGTGTGGGGGTGCTGTGTCTCCCGTCAGCTAATACTGCAGCGCCAACTATTGTAATTTGACGACAGCTGGCAAAAAGCTCCAGAGTTGTTTAAAGTGGTTGCAGTAACCAACGTTTACCACAGGAGGTCATTTCTACATAATGCACCTTTAACATTCATGGACTCACTCATCTTGGCTCATGACAGCGAAGGCTGTTGTTGGTTTAGTTTTCAGGAAACGGCAGAAAACATCTCAGCTAGTAGAAGCTAATTGTTAGCATTAGCAACTACACCACACAGCAAAACTCCTCAGACTTGTTTTATTTGTGGAGATAAAACCTCAACGTTGCAGAGTTAACAGAGTCATTGGTAGAGTTGTGTTGCTTCTATCCAATTAGAGGAGAGATGAGCAATCAGCATACATGAAATGTGTGATCAGGCAATCTTCTAGATCCTGAAACAGGTGCGCCAGGGCTTTATGTACCCAGAGTACAACTTACAAGGCATTAATTCCAACTAGAGACCACTGCAAATGTATTGATAAAAGAAGTGAACCACACCTTTAAACACAACTCTTCTAAATATTCTTATGTAAATGTGTTTTATCTAATTTTACTATGCTTTGCTACCTCATCATGTTGTAATCCTATTTGGGGTGCAACTTGCCTTGGTAGGATCACAAACAATCAGTTTTTTTTTTCTGTGGATAAAATCACAATAAAGGACTATTCTATTCTACTGAACTAAGTTCATAACCTTCTCAGTGGCCTAGTGGTCCACCCTGGGATTGGGAAACCAGGGTGCAGATCCTGGTTGGGTCATACAAAAGACTTTAACAATGGGACCCAATGCCTCCCTGCTTGACTTTAAGGGTTGGGGAGTTAAACCACCAAACAGCTCCTGAGCACAGCCACAGCTGCAGCTCATCGCTCCTCACGGGGATGGGACAAATGCGAAGAAAATTCACCAGTGTGTGACAATGGAAATGTAGTGTTATTACATTAAATACGTTTCCATGTTATTTAGATGCTGTTTCCCTCTCTTGCAGTTTATTTTTGGGTTGTTTGCAAAATAAAATCAATTCCTACTCTAAGCCAGAGATCATTTCCATATGAGATGCAGCCATAATTCAGTGACACCTTAACACGAAGAACCTGCAACATCTAAAACGAGAATCGCTTCAGCAGTCTTTAATTAGCTAAATGCATTCAGTCTAAGAGGGAGTAGACGGTGTTAAGGATGTGTTCATCTCTTTAGTGCAAATAAAACTTCACAAATACATTTAGACCATACCTCAAACAGTCTTGAGTTTATGTTTATGTGTCCTCTCCTGTCTTGTTCTTCCTCTCCACGTTTTTGGTCAAATTTTGACAGTTTCTCTAACTTTACTCATTTGTGAAGTGAATTTTAAACTTGCATGCCTCTTTTCTCTCTCTCACTTGTCTTTTCCGTTCCCCCCTTTTGTGGTCCCCCCCCCCCTCCATCCAGTATGTGCAGCCCCCCACCCCTCTCTCTCTTTGAAGTGCCGTACTCTTTTCTGTTCCTTTCTGTTCACGCCCCAGCGCTACATGCTGTCAACGCTCCTGGCAGCAGATAATGATCTCCCACTGCTTTTGTAATTGGCCAAATAAACACTTGACAACACAAGTTTAAAACAGACAAGTTATTTGGTTTTAATTAACATAGCGGGGCCTGTAATGGCTTCATTAAAAATGCGTTATTTCAGCTGCACGTTTGATAAAACTGCAAGCGGACATCTTGAGGGCCCCGTGTTTATTTTCCTCCTTTTCTTCCCTTTGACTGCCGAGCGTCGCCCCCTCCGTTATCAGTGTGTTTTATTAGTTTGATTCAACTGACTTACAATTGTGCTGTTTATTTTCAACTTCACATTAATTGATAATTATGTTTTAACTGTGTTGAAATCCGACTCTCCCTGATGACAAATGCTCCACGCAGATTTTCTTCTCCCTTTCATATCATTTTTCATAAGAAACGAGAGGGAATATTAAATAGCCGAAAAGCCCCATCTGTCTTTTTTTATTGGATCCAGATTTAAAATTAAGCGATGTAGCGTGAAGCTCCTCTGCCATTCCTTTTATTATCTCTTTAAAATTCCTCTCAGGTAAAATTATATTAATTAGGTTCGTATAATGTAGATTTTTGGGATCTCCCACCCCTCTTTAGTTATTGATCTGTGATTTTTCTAAAGGTTTAGTCTGAAGAAAATAAAAAATTTTCTCAGTTGCGTAATTGTGATTAATGTTGTTGTCTGATTATATTGACTTTAAAGAGGGCTAGGTTTGATCTGATTCATGCATGCATGTATGGTTGTGTAGGAAGGAGGAGTGAGAGCATGGCTTAGACGGAGCAGAGGAAAAACAACAGCTTTGTTTGTTGACAGATGCCTCCATGCTTATGGTCTGTTAATTGGATAACAATGTAAACAATCACCGATGGCGCCCGTCTCCTGTGTCAGTGTGGCATGTTGCTTCCCTACTTTCTTTCTCAGAGTCAGACGCCACTTCCTCCCCGTCGCCTCTCCCCGGTGCGCTTCTGAGCATGAGCCCTCATCCCGGTCCCGCTCGGGGAAAAACACACATCCACGCACACACTCATGCTTTTTCTGAAGACACGTCTGTCCACACCTGCTCCACCCCGAAGCCTCATTTACTCCTACCTGATGCTGTGGTGTCACAACAGCCTGTCGGGTTCATTAGCATGGCAGCCATTTGTGACGCACTGCTCCTGAGGTGGGAAAATATTCCACCGTTGGGATGGGATATGTTTGCATGAAAACACACACACACACACACACACACACACACACACACACACACACACACACACACACACACACACACACACACACACACACACACACACACACACACACACACACACACACACACAGGCTCTCTTCATGGCATTTCACTCCCCCTCCCAATGCTCTGAAGCAGTTGACTTGGTGAGGGGTAGGAGGACGATGTGGCACCTCCTGCCTGCCGGCGCCAGGCTCACCAGAACCTAGGCGAGAAGTCAAAAGTCTGAATGACACTCGGAGATGGAAAAGAGAAAAGTCAAAGATCCCAGCTTCCACATGGTGTGACATTTTCAAACCCCTGAGGGAGATGGTTTATCTGAGGCTGATAAGTCACCCTCGCCATCCACAGCTTCACGTGGAGTCTTTTTATCACCGTTAGCCTGATTTTTAAAAAGCAGAAAAGGCTTTTTTTATTTTCATCAAGCTGAAACAATAAAAAGGGAAACATTTTGTTTTACATTTACCTTAGTATAGTTAGGAGTATCATATTGGTCCAGTTCATGGTTACGGTTCACATTTCACTCCTTACGTCTGTAAGTGCTGTGGTTTTACTTGTAGGGAGGCTGACCTTTACGGCGCTTGGCTTGACCTATGACCCTCTACAGCAGGTACAGGGAGCGGGCTAATTATCCCAGTGTGAGGTTAGAAAAGGATCCCTAATCGGAGGGACTGATGCAGCAGTCATCAGATAAGCCCTGGACACATCTTGGTGTCACACTGCCTGGCCCGCTCAGCCCAGGTGTTAGATTGGCTCAGTGTAACACAAGCCCTCCAGTGATTAGCTCACATAAGCGAAGAGGCCCACAGGGGGAGAGTCAGGTTGTGCCGATTTTTAAAACGCCGCTCAGACTCCCTTTTTTATGTGGGCTAACTCGATCAGCTACGTTGTGGGTGGTACGCCATTATTTCTCTCCTTTTAGACAATTGCTTTTGCGTGGAGGAGTTTTCAGCACAGATAAAATGTTTCTGTCCTTTACTCCATCAGCCATGTTTCCCTTTGACCTTTTCCACAGCTGAATTCAGTCATTATCAGCCATTAGCAACACACCCTTTCACCTTTTAAATCACTCTCCTCTGCTTCTCACACACACACACACACTGTCCTATTCACACAGTCCTGCAACCTTGATCAGTTTGTTCTGGATCTGGGCCTTTGTAAGACAACAAACTCAGCTGTCCTCTTAGGGAAACTAAACTCTTGCTGCTCGGATTTCTGCTTAAACTTTTTTAAACATGCGTTAGAAAAATACACACACACACACTCAGTCAGACAGTCACAGAGGGATTTGGGTGGTGGTGAACTAACTGAGGCCTTAATAAGGATCTAAATCTGAAGAGCCAGATGAAATATTTTGGTGCGGTACTAAAACCGATTTAAAGACTTGTCATTGTCTTAAAACGATTAGCCACCACAGCTAATTATTGTTTCAAGTGAAAATATACCAAACCCTCCTCTGTCCTCATTTTTAGGTTTTGTTGCTTCTCTCGCTCTTTTATCCCTCTAATAGATTTTCCATTTTGAGGTGTCATCTGAACTGCCAAAGGAATCCAGAGATCTTATTTTGTGATCTTTTCTGTTCCCAGATCACCCAGCTGGATCCGGGGTCGACCCTGCTGGAGGCCAAGTTGTTTCCTCAGGAGACGCTCTTCCTGGAAGCTAAAGAATAGGAACTGATGCTCCGATAGCCGAGAGAACCCACTGACTTGATTGATGAACAGGCTGGACACACACGCACTAGCCACCAAGCATGGCCCCCTCCCCACAATTTGGGCCTACACACACACACACACACACACACACACACTGGCATGCACACACACACTGGCATGCACATCCAGTGACACAGAAGCACGAGTGGGCTTCTCCAACCTCGGCCTGTAGGTGAAACATCGGAGGTGCTGCACAGATAAGAGGAGAAAAGACAAGCACACAGCCAAACATACTCACCATCCTGAGCATCTTCCCCTCTTTCTCAGCTCTTCACACGTTTCCAGTCTGTTGTGTCAGGGTTCTCTCTCACAACACACACACACACACACACACACACACACAGAGAGAACAATAACAGCATCGAGAGACGGACTAGACAAATCTTTGTCGCAGAAAAGAAAAAAAATCAATAAAAAAAATCAAGGACTTCTCTCCTTGTTTCCTCATTTCTCACACTGAGGCAGTGTTTTATTTTAGAATATGTTTTTGTGTTTAAATTAGTTGAAATAAAACTATTATTAAGATGGGATGTCGCCGTTTGAAGGTCGGGAGGTGTCATCTCTATTTGAGAGTTTTAACTTCTGCTGTTCCACAAGTCTGTTATTTCCCTTTTTTATTTTTCTGATTCTGTTATTTTTAGTTTGCTGAACTTCATAGAAAACTGTCAAAAACATAAAAGTATCAAACTATTCTCCTTTATGTCACTTTAATGCAGTTTTAGAATGTCTTTGTTGCTAAAGCTTATACATTTTTATTTTTGAGGTTTTAAAGAAGAGGGCTATAATTTTCATATCAGGGGTCTGAACCAATACCCTTCAGTGATGCTATTTTTGTCGTTTGTCTACAAAAAGGCAGACAAACTAAAGGGAAAGTAGGTTTATGTTGCAAGTTAATTTTATGAATATAGCACTCGTCACAGAGTCACAAAGTGCTTCACGTAGATCAAAACAAAATAAAACAGTCACAAAATCATAATGATCTCAAAACAGAAATAGATTAACATCAGAAAAAATAAAGCCATAAAATTATAAGATGTCATAAACAGATGAAAGGTTAAAAATTTGAGTTAAAAATAAGAAAACAAAAGGTTTAGTTAAAAGCAGATTTAAATAAAAGGGTCTTTAGC
Source organism: Nothobranchius furzeri (assembly GCF_043380555.1). Classification (NCBI taxonomy): domain Eukaryota; kingdom Metazoa; phylum Chordata; class Actinopteri; order Cyprinodontiformes; family Nothobranchiidae; genus Nothobranchius; species Nothobranchius furzeri. Next base: position 56,716,099 of record NC_091748.1, on the reverse strand, counting down.
TGTTTTTTAAAGTGTCCAGACTGTCGATGCTGCGTAAGGATAAAGGAAGATCGTTCCAACGTCGGGGTGCAACAGTCTGGAAGTTGTTATTAAACAGTTTTAACAAAGAAAAACTAAAGTTTTCACCATATGTCCGACGTCTGTATGAAACTTTTTTGTTCGTCCTAACCTCAAAGCAACTGGACAGTGATTACATGCAGAGCAGCAACATCTTGGTCCTCCTTTAATTGTGCTAAATCTTAACCTTTTAAACTCACACGGAGACCTGTCCCTTATCTCTCTTAACAAACTTTTTAAATATCCCCATCCTGGCACCACCTGCTGATTTCAGCCACACGACTTGATGCCTCCAGCGAGGAGAGATCACACAGACTTAGCCCTCCATCTGCAGCAGGGCTCCTCTGTCAGATTAAAGCTGAAGTTTGAGAGCACCATCAGAGAACCTCATTAGCAAACTTCCACAGGTGAAAAAGGGCTCCGGTATCAATAAAACATCATCTTTAATGGGCAAAAGTAGGCTTCGCCATGCTGAAAAACGCTAGCTAGGGACAGCTTTTTTTCCTGGTATGCATGACGGGACGGTTGCATGAATCACAGGATGTAAGAGGAGCAGCATGTCAAACTGCAGACACAGTGAGGATGAACTGGTGGGTTAGAAAAACAGGCCTGCAGCCTTTTCTGCTTCACTGCACAGCAGTAGTTGGGACTGAAATAGTTCTAACTTACTTCGTTTGTCCATGAAATAATCTATTTTCAAGGAGATCTTGAGGATTCATTTCAAGTATTGCCATGAAATGGTGTAGTATCAAAAAACTGGATGTCTTGCACAAGTGTCGGTTATGTTTCACAAGCAACGGGTGTTGGTGTGTTTGTCGAATGTAGCCGTCGTGTTTCTCACGCGAGCAACGAGTGGGCCTAACGCGCTCAGTCAGCCTCACTTCCCCGAGAGTTGGATCAGACACGTTGCCAAAGGCTCTGAAGGAATCATTGCTATAAATAAAATCTCCTTTATTTTACCTTGTTTTAATTACAATTTTAAATAAAAACAGAAATTAAATTGAAGGAAATTTTAGTAACATGGTTAGTTTTGGTGGACATCGCTGCAACACGTAAAAAAAATCAGAGCCTTCATAAATACAAACGGCCTCTTCTGCAGCTGCTGTGAAATGAGTTTTTAAGTAGAAAATAGTTATTTTTTCCAGGCGTCCTCCTTTGCTTTGTTTTCAGGATTTATTCAAACCTAAGTGAAAGGCAATCATCGCTGAAGGTAAGACACTGACCATCCCTTAAACTTGCCTTTGTTAAATACTTCTTCTGAAAACCCTGAAAGATTAGTGAGAAGTCCTCAGAAATAAACTTTCCAGGAATTTTGAGGGTGAAAGTTAAATGTCTCTGAAAGACTTTGTAAGCTTGAGAGTCGTCCCAGCTGTGGCGAGCCTCCTGCAGAGGCTGTGCGGACACGTGCAGCTCAGGGCGAGGGCGAGGCCTGAGCTCAGTGAGCGTGAAGCTCAGCGTGGTTATGAAAGAGGCAGACAGGTGCATCTCTGCTGCTCTGTCAGAGTGTGTAAAGCTCAGGCACCGGCACACATACTGCAGCTCCTCTCAACTGTGAGAATACTGTTTCTGTCGTGCGGCTCTCTGAGCAAAAAGTGCACGTTAGCATGTGCTGGAGACGGAAATGCCCATGAGACATAATGATATTCCTCTTTTATACCTGAGCAAACTTGTCAGGAGTTATTTCTGTTGTGCGGGTAGAAGTCACCAGGTTTATGGAGGGAAGAAGAATGGCTGTTACGTAAGAAGCTTAGCTGCTTTTCACACTTTCTATCCAGTTTCTTCTGACTGTGACAGCATCGGGTGCTTAAAAGATTCAGAACAATGAATACAATGAAGAACTACTTGTCAATTTATTACACTGTAAGAAACAAAATGTTGAGTTTACTTACCCAAGTTATGGCAACTGGTTCCACTTAACATATTGCTTGAATATAAGGAGTAAATTACATTGTTATACAGTCTTTTTGCTCATTTTAAATATATTTTTAAACATTTTCTAAATGCTTTTTTATATTTTTACATCTTTTGTTTTTGTGAAGCGCCTCGTGATTTTTATCTTGAAAGGCGCTATAAAAATGATATTTTCTTCTTTTGATAAAAGAAAATGTACATTTACTAGGTTTAGTGGAACCAGTGGACGTAACTTGGTTAAGTAAATTCAATATTTCCTTTCTTACAGTGTAATATGTTTTCATTTTAAGGGCAGACGTGATGTTTAATAAAGAAAAAGTTTTACAGAAAGGATTATGTTAAAAGGGTTAAGTATGAAGAGGACTGTATATCCCTGGTGTTTTATTTGAAAACGCTGTCAGACAGGATGAACGTCTTAATCGGTGTCCACCTAAAGCAGAGACGCCCCTTAAGTCGGACACTGTTGGTGGTGAAGGGGCTCACTCGGCTGGCTTCCCCCGCCACATAACAAGGCAACATCAGGTTGCTGTCCTGTCCGACGACAAAAGGCGAGAGCATCCATGATGTTTAACCAGCCCTGCCGGGGTCAAGAATGCAGCCCATTGGTGAGGGAACAAAATCCCCGAGTGATCTCTCCTCCCTCCTTTTGAAGTGGGACCCGCTGAAATCTCACAGAGCTGAGACTCCTTGAATCACAGGATCTTCACCCACATCCCAGACCGGCCTAACCTGGAGGGTCACCCCAAGTTTACTTTCTCAGAGACGTGGGCCTGGCCCAAAGAAACAGAATCTATGCAGCTTAAACTGTTGTGTGGGCACAAAAGGAGGGTCGCCTCTGCCTCTCCGGCTCCGTCTCTTCACACTTCTGTTTGTCGCTGACACAATGGACATGGAGAGACTTTGATTTTTGTCTTGGACGAGAACAAAACACATTTTTTACCAGCATGTCACAAATCTGATTATGTTTGGCATTAAAAAAAACAGAAATTCTTTAAACGTGATCTTTCTTTTCAGCGTTTTAACTTGTTTGCTTATTTCAATCAAGTTTTTTGTACTCCAAATTGCATTATTTTGCACAAAGGATAATCGATGAATTGATAATATATACAGACCTAATTCATTCAAAATGGAATTAGCAACAAGTGGGTACATTTATAAAGTGATTTGGTTTTTTTCTTTCTGTTATCTAGATCATTCTCTGTCTGTTCAGTTCTATTATAAGCTGCACAGAGCTGGGTCAATACAAGACATGCTGGGATATCATATAGGTCAGGACTTTTACTAAAACATAAAAGGTTTTATTTACTAGACCAACACAAACCCTGCTATTGCTGCTCTCATTTATAAAGACCAGGCTGTATTCCAGCTGTTTCTTTTGTTCAGTATTTAAATGTTGCTGTTTAATTTATTTGGTTCATATTTTAGCTTCTATTAATTGTAAAAAATCAATTTCATAAAATTATATGATAGTTTGGCCCTGCCCCTCTTCTACCCTGATATAAATGAAACATTTTTATCAGCTATAACCTTTTTCGTCTAAAGAAATGTGTTCTCAGGTTTACAAATGTATAAATTATTCAGTTCCATTGAGAAAAAAATGTTGGGTGAAAATGGGGGATTAACAGCATTTTTTGCATATTTTCTTTTGAATACAAGAGATGGTGTAGACACAAGGATGAGATAAAAAAAAAGAACTGTTTAAAGTGATTATGTGTATTTTGCCCAGTCAATGGAGGAGTAATCATTACAAACATTATTTTGTGTTTGAGTAAGACCTTACCAACAGATGGCCATTGGGGTCAAAAATCCCTGGGAGCTCAACCTCCAGCAAAACACATCATACTCCCTTTCGTCACTAGCAATGAGTGAAGACGTGTAAAACAACATTTATGAATGGCAAAAGTTTTTTAACCATTTGTTATAAATCAGTATATGCATTTGGTCCTCACGGGCTCCCGTAGAAAGAAATATGGCGTCCCCCATGACTTAGACCCTCTTCTATGCATTTTAGACCCAATGTTTATAGAATCTGCCAATAGTTTTCAACAACTGAGCATCATTTAATTCAATTTTCAAAAACATTTTGATGGATATTTCCAGAGATTAATAACAGAAACCACACATTGTCACTTAAAATGTGTTTACAGAGAAGTGGGCAATTAAAAAAATATATTTTTTATGGTAAATAGTATTTAACTCACTCGCTGCCAGCCATTTCCTGATCGGTAAAGCCCTTCGCTGCCAGCGTTTCTCACCTTTTTTACTGTTTTTTTAAGAGTCACAGAATGTTGCGCTTTAGGATGATGTCAACGCCAAAACAACCAAAACAAAGCAGAGACTCACCTCTTACATCAGGAAGAATCCGCGTGTTTTGAGCTTTATATGTTCTTTCATAATCCGTTGTTGAATTGTGATCGGTAGAAGCTTTTCCGGTTGGCGCCTCACTCTTTTTTTTTTTACAGCAGTGGCAGTGAATGAGTTAAAAATAATTTGTAGAAATAGCCTATTCTCTAAGAAAAGCATGGCTACAGAGGGATTTGCGTCGCTTACAAGCTATAGCCAATAATTAACATAATTTAGCTTGCTTTAAACTTTTTTAAATTTTCTAAAATTATATTTGTTTAATATTTGTTATATTTATTTTAGTTATTTTATTTTATCTTGTTTTAGATTAGCCTGTTCAGGGACTGCCCATGTAAATGGCCTTTTGGCTAACTGGGGCATTTTCAAATCCTAGGCTAATCTGTCTTTTTTTTCTTTATTTGTTTCTTACTTTTGTTTGTTTCTTTCTTCCGGCTCTATGAATAAAGGCCTACCTGTTTTTCTGTTTAATGTTGCTGCCACATATTTTGCTAAAGGCTTTTTGGCCTCTCTTCCTCTACGTTAATGTTATAAAAGTTGATGAGCAAACCTAATGAATAAAAATACACAATCTTGTGTAAAAGCTGATATAAACAAGTCAAAATCATTTCTAAAGACAAATAAAATAAACCAGAACAGGCTTCAGCTTGATACATTAAAGCTAACTAGCTAAAACAGGTGATCATGTTTAGGCTAAACGCTAACGTGTTCTGAAGCTAGCCAGCCTCGTCTTTAAACAATTATTAGCAGGATATTAGGCAAAATAATATATCCTCACGGCTACATTAACTGATGCTAAAAGTATTAATCATGAGTTTGTATTCCTTTGTCTCTGCTGAATTTATGACTGTTCCTCCTATCTACCACCAGTGGGCAAGGCCGGATTAACCATATGGGCAACTGGCAATTGCCCAGGGCCCACGATCTCTAAAGGGCCCAGGGCAGCAAGAGCACGAGCAAAATACTGTAGGCCTATCTGTGATCTCCCGCTTTATATTAAACTAGGGTGACCGTACGTCCGGTTTTCCCCGGACATGTCCACATTTCACTCTCTGTCCGGGCGTCCGGACTGGGGGTTCTTGTATTGATGAAAATGTCTGGCTTTTCATCCAGGAGCAGGGATCGAATTATGGGGGAGTTGGATATCCTACACATCCAGGGGAGCCGGAAAAAAGTTTTCTACCTATATTACATCATTTATGGACTCTTTTGAGCAGAGAGCGGCACAGAGCGTTCTTGTGCAGCGCTCCAGGCAGCTGCTTCCAGCGCACGGTCCATTCTCAAAGTGGCGCAACCAAAAAAACTATAATTGGCACACGATCGTTCATGTCCGCACATGTTCTCTATTTTCTGTCTTATTTGCGCCTGAAGCGCTCTGCTACTGCGCAGCTCATCACCTGTGCTGAGGTGATTTCACCTCACTGACGCAGCAACGAAACGCGCTCTCCGCTTTGCGGTCAGGAGATCCCTTTGATCTGCTCAAAAGTAACTGATGAGGTGAAAAAGTAAGAATCCAGGCAGCAGTTTTTCTGTATAGTTTAGAGGAGATGCAGGAAGTTGAGAGACAGACAGGACAGGAAATAGTTCAATAAAAACAAGAAAACAAAACAAAGTGTTGAAAAGTAAAATGTAGGTAGATTTATCTCCACTACACGTTTTTACCTGTATAAAACAATAAGTTACACACGTCATATTTATACATCTGATACAATTCAGATCACCTTCAAAACTCAGTCACACACCCAGGGCCGTTTCAAGACATTTTGGGGGCCAAGGCAAAATGACCCCACCCACCCCCACCACCCATAACTGGGCTTCCCAGAAGCCTCTGTGTAATTCATACCCTCTCCAGGAGTATTAGTTATTATTATTATTATTCAGTGTTTATAAAAGCTTCTCAGACATCGCTGACATGTTATCAGATGAAAAACTAAATTATCAGACATGCTGTCTCATCTGCTGCTTTTCTAAACTTGCAAAAAGTAACAAAACCATTTGAAAGCCACTATTTGTGGATTCTCCGAAAGTTCATGGAGTGTGTGACAACTTATTTTTTCATTGATCCTATCGTCTAATCTCACAGCTGAAACAAGCATCCTTAATAATCTGTGCACAGGAAGCTTACCGATGCTGTAGTAAAACAAAAGGTATAATAATTTATTATTAATAAAACCTTGTTGCAGCACTAAAGCACAAAAATGAGATTTTGCAATAAATATGCAAAATATTTACATATGAATTGTTTTGGAGCCCTTTTATTGGCAGAATCTGATATTAATTTAGTTCTTACAAAAAAATGGGTCCCAACGTGGTGTGTGTGGCGTTGCCATAGTGTGACGTCATAGGCACAGATTTCCTGTCCTCTTGTTTGGAAATGGAAGTATGGTCACCCTATATTAAACAAACTGTCCACCCGGGCTTTTGCACTGCACAGAGACGCTTCGCTGCCTATGACTGAACGTCAGTTGAGAGTCAGTCTCATGCAGACTGACCAATGAAGAGAGGGCCTCAAGTTAAGACCCTCTCCTCATTGGTCAGTCCACACGAGGTGGGTCAAAGGTTACCCTGAGCGGGTTACGTGATGTCAGGCATTCAAGTATTGAGTATATTTACTGCATATTACAGTAAAATATTCTGTATGTGGCCATATTGTGGTGATCCTTGGGTCGTGACGATGGGGCCCTTGAATATTGTTGCCCAGGGTACAACAAAGCGTTAATCTGGCCCTGCCAGTGGGTGCCTCTCAGAGGCCTCGAAAACCCACGGCTTATCAGCCGCTTGGGATAAAGCCATAAATGGGCCGGTGGGGTCCTGAATGGGTTGTAGCGCCGTAAAGTGGAGTAATTACAGCTTCATATTAATTGTGTTTTTTCCTTCACACACACACACACACACACACACACACACACACACACACACACACACACACACACACACACACACACACACACACTAGTGACATCTATAGGAAGTCTTTGTGCCGAACACTTCAAGTTTCAAAAACAAGGCCAATTGAAGCGGCGCGGCTCAAAGCCGGTACTATTGTAGGAGAACACATTGAGTTTTGATTGGGGACAATGGTGTTTCTCAAATTTCTAGCAAAGAGAAAGCCATACTCCATCTGTGATCTCAATGAGCGTCTATTCATGAGTTTCCCTCTTTTCTGCGCCATTCGGTGGTGGAGAAAAGGAGGCAGATGTGGAGGGATAGAGCAGGGGAGAGTGCATTTTAATTGGTTGCAGTGTGTTGGTCTGACTCTCTTACGCGCGCGAGCACACACACACACACACACACACACACACACACACACACACACACACACACACACACACACACACACACACACACACACACACACACACACACACACACACACATTGGAGATACAGCCTATGCCACTCTGCAAGATGGAGAGCCCAATAATCTCGCTGTGTTGATGAATACTTGTAGCCCATTCATTAAACAAAGATAATCCCTGCCAACCTACCTCGGGGGCAGAAAAACGTATTTTGTGTGTGTGTGTGTGTGTGTGTGTGTGTGTGTGTGTGTGTGTGTGTGTGTGTGTGTGTGTGTGTGTGTGTTATGGGAGATGTTGAGATTTTCTGAGAGCTGGCCAACAGCTTTGGCAGACAGAGATTCTTCAAATCTTTGAAATATTCATATGCCACATGGGGTTGGGGGGAGGGGGGGTACCCTCAAGCACCACAAATCCAGCTAAAATTTGTTTTATCAGTTAGACTTTTGCACTATAATTTAACACAATTTACATGCAAAAGTCACGTGTTTGCACATGGTTGGACCTCCCGCATAAGGAATCAATCAAAGTTATCAGAAAATAACCCCGAGTCCTCGTGCGTTGCCCCCTGCTCCCCAGAGCGAGCCTTTAAAGGAATGCATTTATCCCGATGCATTTCCCCGGCGCAGTGGAGATGGTGTGAAGTGGCAGGTTAACAGCCTCTCTTGTCCTCCGCAGCCCGGGGCCCATGCTCGCTGGTGCCCGTCAAAGCGTGTAAATACTTGAGTGAAACCCCCCTGTCCGTCTCTTTTCTCCGCGGCCCCTTGTCTAACTGCTACTCTAACCTCTGCCTCTGTGTGTCAGAGCGCGGCTGCAGCGGCGGGAGCGCACGGGAGGGGATCCGGGCCCAGGAGGGGCAGCGGCGGTGGGAGAGGCCGTTAGAAAGCCACACCGGGGTGCAGGGGCAGCGGAAACATGCTGCTACATATGTTGGGTCAAGCATGGCCTTTGTTGTGATCTTAAAAGGGTGTTAAAACCCCACTCGTCCGTGGCCTTCCTGAAAGAAATGAAAGCACGGCGTAGTTTTTTGATGCATATGGGCCTAATGAAGTGGTTAAAAGAATGTTGGGTTTTCTAAGTGCTCACAGTCATTTTTAATTGCGAGGGGGACATTTTTAATTGGGCCAGGAGGAATGATGGGGATCTTAATCCCTGTCATAATGCATATTTCTAAACTTTCGGTTAAGAACAGTTTAACTAAGAAAAAAACACGAACTCGAATTTTTTTGTTGTAACAAGTCAAGTTCATGACATTCTCTGCACCATCCTGCATTTCTGAAATAAATTAAAGGCCTTTTTTATTTCCCATCTTCAGGCGACTCTCCGCGAGCGCTCTTTATTTATTTAATAGCATCTATCACTTTGAAGGAAGAACGGGCGTTTTCTAGCGAGATCATCACCCATCGTTGCGCCCATACAGATAATTACTTTGAATGTCAAAAAGATGTAGTTTTAATATCGTCTCTATTAGCCTGTTGGCTAGGTAATTAAGGTGCAGATGACAGCGACGAGGGAAACAGATGGCATTTGCTTACAGTGATTCAGAAAGTAAACAATGAGCCTGGGAGGAGAAAGAGGAGCCAGAGGCAGCTCTGCACGCACTCCTGATGCTGCTGCAGCTCTCCTCCAGCAGACATTTATCTAGGCTTCAAGTTGTTGATTACTATCATCCTTCTCTATTGTTGATTAGTCTAAAACGCATTATGACGATTATTATCATTTAAACTCCTCCATCGGTGGGAACAGGACAGGTGTTTCAAGCGCGTTGCCCCTCCGCGCGCCCTGGACTTTCTCATCCCTGGAAGCTTCACGGTGTTATCACAGGTTAGTTAATATGAGAGGATGAGGCCGCTATACAGAGCGGCAGTCTTCATTGTAGGCTTAAATATGGCGCACAATAACGCGCAAACTATTTTCTGCTTTCTTTTAAGCAAAATAATTTTCCACGTGAAAATTAGAAGCTCGGGAATACCTTTCACAAAGATAATTTTGATTTGTATTATTGTTGCGTAAATTATTAAGGAATGCATTTTCTTTGCATTTATTTTGTTGTTTAGGGTTAGGGTTAAAAAACTCATATAAAAAACAATAAGAATAAACCAAAAATATGTCTTGCACATCACAAATTGATGCAACAGGTCATTAAATGAAAAGAAACGCTTACCTAGAATTGCATTTTTATTTCCGTTCTAATAAACTAAGATTTGTTTAGAGCAGCTTTTTAAACTCCAAATTGGGACAAATAACATTTATTTTATCGATTCCCAAACGTTTAAAAAACAGCTGAAAAATAGGCCAATTAATAATAAATCAATTATTTACTTGTTAAAGAATAAAATAAACAGACAGAGATCCACTGTGGTCCGACCAAAGACTGTAAGAAAGGGTCCGACATGTGAACCAATGCAAAAGTGTCTTATAATCAAACATAATTAGTTAAAATTTTTCTAATTAAATTATAAGACTCGTTTAAAAGTAAATAATTACAACAGCCGGTGTCGTTAAACGTTTTGCTGATTTCCCTGCAGCCGACAAAAGGTTCAGCAGTTTCTCTAACAGCTTCCTGCCGCCAATGAAGCCTCAAATAGTCTTTTTTCTTTTCTTAAATCAACAACATAAATTATACTTACCTTAAAGATGAGAATGGCCACGAGTCAGCTTTAACATAAAGTCCTATTTTTTATGTTTTTCCCCATAAAGATTTAGTTTTTATAGATGCAAAAACATCTAAATGATAAATAATATTTTTTCTAAAACATGGACAAACTTCGCATAATGACGATTCCTCTTCTCTATAGGCTCGTTTAATTAAGATATTCGCGCTCTCCCGTGATATAAATAAATCCTGCTGTAGGATTATTGGCAAATTAAAAAAAATGTTATTTTAAATCCAATAATTTATTTTCTAAATATAAGCTGCATCGATTTAAGCTTTCTGGGAACTCCCTTCAGATTCTTAACACTTGATATTTGAAAAAAGATCTCAGGTAGACACAGTTGGAAAAAAAAGGGAGGCAAGCCAATCAGATCTCTCCGTCTCCCTTTGGCCAATGACAGACGCCACATTGTTGTCAAATTTGTCTAATGAAAACGTAGGAGCAACAATAGAGAGAGGAGAGGGGGATCTGTATCCACTCACAATCTCTGGAGGAAGTTAGTGTCTCCAACCTCAACTCCCGGACAGTTTGAACTTTAGATCGAAGAGGAATGATCTCTTCTTCTGGCTCGTGCTCTTTTTGGATTTAAACCCGTCTGATTTTCGTCATTTTTTGTGTTTCTTCAGCTCTTTTGGACACTTAAAATCACACTTTTATGTCTGTTTAACTTCACCTGTTGCGCATGAAGAGCTAAGCACCTCGGAGCAGATGTGATCGAGCTCAGCGCCGCCTTAATTACAACTGATCGTTATTTTTCACGTCTTTAGTTGAGTTGAGTGAATTTTTTTTGGGTTACATCCGTGAGGAAGCGGACATGGATCTGAGACCGGAGCTCCCCACAGCGTCCTCTGCCTCTCAAGTCCACCAGAGCGCAGCGGCGGCGGCCGCAGCAGCCTCCATCCCGGTGTCCATGGCCGGCAACCTGCTGCGCGGCCCTCCGCTCCTTTTGCGAGCCACAGATAAGTACCCGCGCACACCGAAGTGCGCTCGCTGCAGGAACCACGGTGTGGTCTCTGCGCTGAAGGGCCACAAGCGCTACTGCCGCTGGAAGGACTGCATGTGCGCCAAATGCACGCTGATCGCGGAGAGGCAGCGGGTGATGGCGGCGCAGGTGGCGCTGCGGCGGCAGCAGGCGCAGGAGGAGAATGAAGCCCGGGAGCTGCAGCTCCTCTACGGCACCGCGGAAGGGCTGGCCCTGGCCGCCGCTAACGGAATCATCCCGCCGCGTCCGAACTACGAGGTGTTTGGGTCGGTTAACACCGAGAGCAATTCAGGTGAGACATGTGTTTTTGATCAGGTGGTGTTCAGGAAGACTTCCTCCACCAGGAGTGACTGAACTAAATGTGGTTTATTGATTTCATTATGACTTATTAAATCGTAATAATTATTTCCATTAAGATCCTTAATAATCTGACCTCTGTGATGTTTGTGTTAACAGACTCAAGCATCCAGAAGTATGAGCTCTTTCCTAAGGCCCAGCTGTCCGGGTCCACCACCCCGCAGAAGTCCGTGGGTAAACCGGCCTCCACTGAGGGCGACTCGGCCCCGGGAGTCTCGTCCCCTGATGGCCGGCACGGAGGAGGCTCCGGTTCGGAGAACGGAGACAGCGAGTCTTTCATCCACTCACCGGTGTCCAAGCCTCTAAAGGACGGGGAGGAAACCCCCGGCTCCGTCAGCTCTCTCGGCTCAGATTCCGGCTCAGAGACCGACAAAGATGAGCAGGAGCCCTCCCCTTCCTCCGCGGCCTCCCGCCACATGAACGCCATCGACATCCTGACCCGAGTGTTTCCGAGTCACAAGCGGAGCGTTCTGGAGCTCGTCCTGCAGGGCTGCGGCAAAGACGTGGTGCAGGCCATCGAGCAGATCCTAAACAACGGCGGCGCGCAAGGCCCCAACAAGACCGGACCAGAGGAGACGTGGACAGCGGAGAGGATGCTCCAGAGCGCGCAGCAGCAGCAGCCTCCACCTGCATCCGCAACAGCAGCAGCAGCCCAGACCAGGCCGATGCTCCCCGGAGCAATGACGCTAAGTAACCGCTCTGCATTTTCTCCTCTTCAGCCAAACGCGCCGCACTTCGCCGCAGACCCCGGCAGCTACCCGCTGGGCACGCACCTGGGACTAAACCCGCTGCGACTGGCCTACTCTGCGCACAGCCGTGGACTGGCTTTCATGACGCCCTACTCCACCACAGGGCTCATGCCCACCTTGGGCTTCAGACCCCCCATGGACTACGCCTTTAGCGACCTGATCCGGGACAGGACGATATTGCACAAGGAGCAAAGCTACGCCAGCGGCCTGTATGGGCCTCTAGTCAACAACACGCCGGACAAACAGTGAAATGTTGCTCTCAGAGACATTCCGTTCGTATTTGTAGCCACAGGTGTTGAGAATCCGTCATGTGTTTTTTGGCTGCACACACTTCTGTAAATATTAGGATTATCTGACTTGTAGTCAAAAAAAAAAAAAATAAAAGAAAGAAAAAAAGGTCTGAAGGTGGAATAAAACGCCATTATGTGTATCTTTAAAATAAAATTTATATGTCAGATTGGAAAATGTTTAAATGACTTATTTCCTGAAGATACAGCCATGAATTTGCGCCTTTTTGGCTCCAAATTAAACCCAAATCTAACAGCAAAATTAAACGTGAGTTCATGATAATACAGCAGATTCTTCATGTAAAATCGGATGGACTAATGTTATATTTATCTCCTGGTTTAGACTTTTTAAAAGCTCACTAAACCTGTCTCCTACGGTGGTCAAAGACGGAAAATTAAGTTATTTTCCTGTTGTAAAACTAATAATGTATAAATGCCATTCATTGTTTCTATCATTTCTGTATCATTACTGGTTTTATTTGATTTGAACTAGTTTGTTTCCAGCCGTCTGTGTTGTAAATCACACCAAGATGAGATGCTATATTTGACCTCTCCGTATCCGTTAGTGCTGGACCAAGTCTTCAGATGTGCTGTCACAATGTATGAATATGCTGAAAATAAATGTTATTTTAAAAAAATGTGGCGCAGATGCATTATTTTTATAATTTAATTTATAATGAAATGCTTGAGGGAAATTAAAGAATCTAAAAACGATGTCCTGAATTTTAAACCTTTCAACTATTGATTCTTTTATTTTGAAACAATTAAGATGAAACAAAAAAAATATGTATAAAAAATAAAAGAAATGTGTTATAATATATTTAACTTGTTTGGCCTTTTAATGCATTTTGCTATAAATTATATTGAAATGATGCACATTAAAATAATTTAAATGAGATTAAACCAGATGATTTACCTAAGTTTCCTTTATATTTTCGTAGATATTAAATTATTTTCATCTAATAAAACAGTCTATTAATATCTTATTTCTGAAGGATTTCAATTTATATCTGTCACGATGAAACATTTTGCTTAAAATTAATATTGATAATAAATACATCTGCAATGGAATCACGTGCTAATTATCTGTTTTAATCTGGATATCTGAGATATTTGTCTAATCTATATCTATTTAGCCATTGATCGTTATTCCAGTAAAATCAGTAGCGAACAAAAAAAGCCAAACACTCAAAACTGCAGATTAAAAAAGAATTAAAAGAGCAAAAACAAAGCCTTCTTCGTTTTTATTTAAAAATTATATGTAATCATTAAGATTATTGGGTTGTAAAAAGCGATTTAGCAGCTGGACAAAGTGAGAAACTAATTTCCTTAAACGAACAAAAACAAAAACATTTTCTAATAATTTCTCATATGAACTTTGAAAGTTAGTTTATTTGGTTAACACTTGGTTCCGACTGGATTTAACCTGTCTGCTGATTGGACAGAGATGGACGGATGGATGGTCCTCAGGAGTTGCTCAGATGTTGCACCATTTCTAAAGAACAATGCTGCCATCTAGCGGCTACACTTTGTTAGGAAAATTCCCCAAACCGTTTGCGAACTGGAACCAGCTGACATTACTCTGAGGTGTGGTCCTCGAGGGCCACCAGGGCCAGATTAACGCTTTGTTGTACCCTGGGCAACAACATTCAAGGGCCCCATCATCACGACCCAAGGATCACCATAATGTGGTCACATACAGAATATTTTACTGTAATATGCAGTAAATATACTCAATACTTGAATGCCTGACATCACGTAACCCACCCAGAGTAACCTTTGACCCACCTTGTGTGGACTGACCAATGAGGAGAGGGTCTTAACTTGAGGCCCTCTCTTCATTGGTCAGTCTGCATGAGACTGACTCTCAACTGACGTTCAAAGTCATAGGCAGCGAAGCGCCTCTGTGCAGCGCAAACGCCCAGGTGGACAGTTTGTTGAATATAGGGTGACCATATTTCCATTTCCAAACAAGAGGACAGGGGATCTGTGCCTATGACGTCACACTATGGCAACACCACACTAACCACATTGGGACCCATTTGTTTGTAAGAACTAAATTAATATCAGATTCTGCCAATAAAATGGCTCTAAAACAATTCATATGTAAATATTTAGCATATTTATTGCAAAATCTCATTTTTCTGCTTTAGTGCTGCGACAAGGTTTTATTAATAATAAATTATTATACCTTTTGTTTTACTATAGCATCGGTACGCTTTCTGTGCACAGATTATTAAGGATGCTTGTTTCAGCTGTGAGATTAGACGATAGGATCAATGAAAAATAAGTTGTCACACACTCCATGGAAACTTTCAGAGAATCCACAAATAGTGGCTTTCAAATGGTTTTGTTACTTTTTGCAAGTTTAGAAAAGAAGCAGATGAGACAGCATGTCTGATAATTTAGTTTTTCATCTGATAATATTAGAACATGTCAGCGATGTCTGAGTCTTTTTTACAAACACTGTATAACTAACACTACTGGAGAGGGTATGAACTACACAGAGGTTTCTGGGGAGCCCAGTTATGGGGGGTGGGTGGGGGTGGGTGGGGTCATTTTGCCTTGGCCCCCAAAATGTCTTGAAACGGCCCTGGGTGTGTGACTGAGTTTTGAAGGTGATCTGAATTGTATCAGATGTATAAATATGAGTGTGTAACTTATTGTTTTATACAGGTAAAAACGTGTAGTTGAGATAAATCTACCTACATTTTACTTTTCAACACTTTGTTTAGTTTTCTTGTTTTTATTGAACTATTTCCTGTCCTGTCTGCCTCTCATCTTCCTGCATCTCCTCTAAGCTCTCAAGAAAAGCTGCTGCCTGGATTCTTACTTTTTCACCTTGTAGCATTGTGGTTTTATGCTCTTTTATGAAAGAGGAACCATGCTACGTATTAATTCGGAATATTAATTTTTAATAAATCAATAACCAAATTTTATATTGTTCAGAAGACTCAAAGGTTGTTTTCATCGATAAACTGCCGATAATATCTGAGTGTCTGTGTTTCAGTTCAATGAGGAAACCAGTTTGAAGGATTAAAAGTTTTAATTCTTCAAATTAAACTAATGATTTTGAAAATTGACAGACAGGAAACAACAATCACATTGGCAACTTTGTGGGACAATCTTTAACAGTTGATATGTTGTTCTTGCTCAAATAGACCTTCTGGTGAGTTTATGAAGATTGAGAATGTTGTGAGTTGTGAGAGTGATATGATGTGATTATGGATGCGTGTGGGTGCAAAGTGTGGTGAGATGAGGTGAGATGGATGCGTGTGTGCATCTGATTTTGCTTCAGGAAGAAACAGGTGTCTGAGTGAAAAGTGATGGTTTGAATAAACTTAGGTTTAGTTGGAAAAGATGCATCCAAACGCTAAACACCGTGTTCTGTCTCACCGAATTCTTGTGGACCCTCTTTCGGATCCGGGCCGTGGAGGATGTTGTGGTACATCCAGATGACACCGGCGGCTGACAGGAGACGTAGGTGTCGAACGGAACCGGTCCAGAGTTGCCCTCGATACACGTTGATGGTAAAGCGTTTTGTCGACGCGCTTTCTTAAGTTAATTCACTCAGAAATCAAAAGACTCGGTAATGAGTCTGCGTTAGAAGTTGCGATTCATCTATTCTGTCTGGCTGACAGAAACAGCGTGAGAGAGGGGGGGGGGGGGGGGGGGGGGTTGAGCCAATGGGCTCCGTGCCCCGTTAGCGGTCGTTCACATGTTCTCTCTCTTTCGTTGTCAAGCACCAACTGATCATAAGACTGAAAACTTACCAAAAACCTTTCTCTTCTCAAAGCAAACATGTGCGTCATCAAATGTGTCTGGAGTTTACTGTGGGAAGATGTGTGTGGGTGTGTGTGAATGTTTGTGTGTGAAGATCAGCAACAAACATCCTCAACACTATCTAATTATGGATTCATTAAGCCATTATAATTACCCCAAAGCATAATAGTCATTCATTTGATTAAACACATTTATAATGAGCAAAATGATAATGGTTACTTTAACATTAAAATCAAGAAAAAGAAGTTTAAACTTTATGTTTTGACTTGGTCTGGGTACAACTCATGTAAACACATCTTCTGGTAGACTGCAGGTGGCTGATGTTATGGTTTCCTCCCAGACTCGCTGGCGTTCAGATCTTAATCTGTGGGTGAAAGTTCTCAATGACCCAGCTTTGACCTAGCTGAGTCCAGCACCACCTTTGTGACAGAAAACCCATATTTCCTCACGTTACAACCTCATCAGTTACTTTTCAGCAGATCAAAGGGATCTCCTGACCGCAAAGCGGAGTGCGCCTTTCGTTGCTGCGTCAGTGAGGTGAAATCACCTCAGCACAGGTGATGAGCTGCGCAGTAGCAGAGCGCTTCAGGCGCAAATAAGACAGAAAATAGAGAACATGCGCAGACATGAACGATCGTGTGCTAATTATAGTTTTTTGGTTGCACCACTTTGAGAATGGACCGTGCGCTGGAAGCAGCTGCCTGGAGCGCTGCGCAAGAACGCTCTGTGCCGCTCTCTGTGCTCTCTGCTCAAAAGAGTCCATAAATGATGTAATATAGGTAGAAAACTTGTTTCCGGCTCCCCTGGATGTGTAGGATATCCAGCTCCCCCAAAATTCGATCCCTGCTCCTGGATGAAAAACTGGACATTTTCATCAATACAAGAACCCCCAGTCCGGACGCCCGGACAGAGTGAAAAGTGGACATGTCCGGGGAAAACCGGACATACTGTCACCCTAGTTTAAAATGATGCGGGAGATTACAGATATGCCTACAGTATTTTGCTCGTCCCCTTGCTGCCCTGGGCCCCTTGGAGTTCGTGGGCCCTGGGCAATTGCCCAGTTGCCCATATGGTTAATCCGGCCTTGGCCACCACCCAGCAGGTTTGAACGGTTTCTCTCCTCCAACACACCTGATTTGAATCATTAACAGGTTCCTGCTGAGCTGTACACGTGGAACAGATTTGGATTTTAAAACTCGCAGGAGGATTGGTCAAATATAAAGACAGAAGAAAAACGTCATCGCAGGTTATTTGTAATTATTCTCCTATTTTTAAGTCCGAAGACAGATAATTCTGTCAGATGTGAGTGAAACTCGAACAACACCGTCTGCATGGTGGAAGCTGCAGTGTGTCACACAGACAGCACCACTAGATGACAGCCTTGTCAAAGGATGACATCTTTATAACAATATAAACAAACAGCTATAACGCACATACAAACGACTTAAAACCCAACATTAATAGTAAGAATTACACAAAGCAATCTGAATTTTCATTCTGTATTTAAACACCTCTCTCTCTCTCTCTCTCTCTCTCTCTCTCTCTCTCTCTCTCTCTCTCTCTCTCTCTCTCTCTCTCTCTCTCTCTCTCTCTCTCTCTCTCTCTCTCTCTCTCTCTCTCATGTGTGTGTTCTTTTAAATAATCAGTCATTTCAATACGTCTTAAAAACCTTTTTGAACAGGACCACACAGATTTCAACAGTGTTAAATGTTTCTCAGCTGAGGTGATTGTGTTCTTGTTTTATATGGTGCAGTAGCACCCCCTGCTGGACACCTCTGTGCCTTAAAACGAAGCTGCAAGTTTTTGAGCTGCAATGAAGAAACTTAACTTATTGTTATTATTTACACAAACATACAACGGTCCATTTGACCATCTATTAAGATAATATTGGGGTCTCTAGGAATAGAAACATCAGACCAAAGACTCCAGTGAGAAGAGATTTGTAAAATAATAATAATAAAAAATATATATAAATAAAAATATAAAAAGACCCAGAAAAATTATTTTTGAATAAGAGAAAAGGTTGGTTTGTTGTTGTGAATCTGTAACTGTTTCTGTTTCGGTTCCTTTTTCCTTTTGTTGATGGATGAATAATTAGACAAAAGCAGATAAATGGCCACAGGCTTCCAGAGTGGAGTGAGGGGGAGAGAAATGGAGGAAAATCCATTTACGTTATTACCCAATACATAAAATCTTTTTTCATTTTCAGAGACGCTGTTTGGCTGCTGTGAGAACAACAAATAGATAACAGCAAAACAAACCAAGACAAAAAAAAAACAATTGTGTGCATTGTGGATTGAATTTAGTGCCTTGACTAAGCTCAGTAAACTCATGGCAAGACAGATAAACTAAATGGAAATGAAAGTTTTGTTTTTCTATGGTATGCACTAAAAGGTTTTATTGCTTTGCTGGCTTACCAACAGGGTTTCATCCGTGAGCTGCCAATGAAAATAACTGAAAACCTTGCCTGCATCTACACTATTACCAACTGTTTTACATAACAATGAAGCACCAGATAGATTAGTTTTAGTCAAATATTCATTCTTCCTTCTGCTGCCTAAAAATAAAGACCCAACGATCAGGTATAATGGTCAAACAAAATTAAATACAGCTTGTTGATTGGGGGCAAATTAAGATTTGGGAACTTCTTTGTGGTTCAAGTTATTTTAAATAATTTAGTTTACAAAGCTATCAAAATCAGTTAAAATGTTGATCTAATCTGCAGGAACAAGGCTCTTGTCATCGGTTTGTTTATGGTTTCTGTTGTGTCGTCTGTTGCATGTCACAGAATATCTATGACAAAATTTTACAGATTCACTTAATTTCTGCTGCAACTGGATGAATCAAGCAGTGGCAGGCTGTGTGTTTGGTACCTGGGCCTTCGGTGGGGCTTACTGACTTAATTAGTTTACCTGTGGTGACTTTTCACACATTCATCTGTAACTGTAAAGGTGGCTTTCCAGGAACGCTACTCAGCCTAAAACAGCTCTGTAGAGCGTGGTTTGAATCAGCCCATCTGAGTGTAGATTTGTTCCCATGCCAGCTCCATGACAGAAAGTGGGTACACCCTTCATAGGTGCAGGGTGTGTGTGTGTGTGTGTGTGAATTTTACTAGTGACAAAATAGCATGAGGGGATCAGTGAACGGTGTAAGGTCACCTGTGTGCTCCACAGAAACACAACTCTGCTGAAAAATGTGGGTGTCGCTGGACATTTTGCAGTTTTATGGCTTCTTGTCAGACTCTGAACCAGGAAATGGCTGCAGACAGTGAAACAGAAGGCAAAACACCCCGGAGCAGCCAGTGACTCTATCCCCTAGCCACTCAGCAGCCAGAATCACGATGCCAGCTCGACTCAGCCTTGCCAGGTACCTCAACGAAGCAGGGACTAAAAATAGTGGAGAAAGTAAAGGGAAAACACCGATCTGTGCCCTTGGGAACAGTGGTCGGTCTGAGTTGCTCTGAGTGGTGTTCCTGGAAAACCACCTTAAGAAAACAAGCTGGAGCTGGCTACCAGCCACCTGCTCGGGCTGCTATAAGCTGAGAGGCTCCGATATCCATGAGGGGCTTGGAGTAGAGTTGCTGCTTCTCTAGCAGCAGCTCTCTCTTACATGTCAGATATGGTTCTAGGCTTACTTATCCATCTATGATGTCACAAATGGGCTCTTTTATTTTATACGGCCTGCTTTAGGCATATAAATTTTAAACCCAACCAATCCACATGCGTTTTGTAGATTTGGAGAAAGCATTCGACCACGTTCCTCAGGGGGCTCTTTGGGGGGTACTTTGGGAGTAGGCGGGTACCTGGCCCTCTGATACAGGCTGTTAGGTCCCTGTATGACAGGTGTCGGAGATCGGTCCTTATTGCCGGCAGTAAGTCGGGTTTGTTTCTGGTGAGAGTTGGACTCTGCCAAGGCTGCCCTTTGTAACCTGTTCACAACTTTTATGGATAGGATTTCTAGGCATGGCCAAGGTGTTGAGGGGATCTGTTTTACTTCAACAGAACATGATCTCCGACTCTCACTGGAGAGGTTCACATTTGAGTGTGAAGCAGCTGGGATGAGAATCAGCTCCTATAAATCTGAGACCATGGTCTTGAGTCAGAAAAGGGTGGAAGGCCTTCTCTGGGTCAGAGACAAGGTCATGCATTAAGAAAAGGAATTTAAGTATCTTGGGGCCTTGTTCACGAGTGAGGGAAAGATGGAGCACAAGATCGATAGGTGGATTGGTGTTGCGTCTGCAGTGATGCGGGTGTTTTACCGATCTGTCGTGAATATTTACCAGTCAGTCTACGTTCCTACCCTCACCTTTGGTCACGAGCTTTGGGTAGTGACCGAAAGAACGAGATTGCGGATAAAAGCGGCCGAAATTAGTTTTTTCCGCAGGTTGGCTGGGCTCTCCCTTAGAGGGTGAGAAGCTTGCTCACCCGGGAGGGTGCATGAAATGAGTGCATGTTCCCTTTTTAAGGCATATGCTCATGCAATATAGCAGGATTCTGTGCATCACTAGAGTATGCATGAGGTCAGCATGTTGCAAAGACAAAACACGTAAAGGTGAGTGAGTTGTAGCCATTTGTGTACCGACTAATGTTGATGAGATATGGCTACCCTCTTGTCGATGTAATCCACTGATTCTAAGATGGGTGTGACAGTTATTGTCTCAAAATGTTTGCGTCATAATGTTTGGGTTTTTTGCTGTGTTGTATTTATCAACTCTGCAGTTTAATTAGCCCTACTTACAAAAACCATCTGGGAATTCAAGCACAATCAAAAATCACTCTCAAATATTTGATCTGCTGACCTTACAAGGCTGAAGTAAGAAAAAAAAAACACACACTTGTCATTCCTTCATCCACCCCACTCACTCATATGTAAGGTATACACAGAGTACCATATGTGATATGCTAATAAATTCTACGCACACGTTAAATGATGCTAGCATCTCCCAGTCACCCCATTCTCGCTGTTCCTCATCGATGCTTTCTGCTGAAAACCACAATTTGCAATATGCAGTTAATGAGTTGTTGAAGGCTGCGAATGAATCCCATTCTAGCAGTAATTGTGTACGGTTTCCCGAGGGGGCAAGTGTGTATGTGTGTGTGTGTGTGTGTGTGTGTGTGTGTGTGTGTGTGTGTGTGTGTGTTTTTCAGAGAAAAACAGACGAGTCTTTAATCTTCATTTGATGACTCTCAGTGAGCACAGGGAAGCTGAAAACGGTCAAATAAAGAAAGGAAAATAAAGAAGGATGAAAGAGAACAAAGGAACTATTTCCGACCGACCTATGTCTGTCAGTAAAATGTTGCAAATACATTTTGCATTTGTTAATGCATGACATCACAAATAGGTCGGACCTCTTCCCGGTGAGGACTGGACCCCAGGGCTGTCCTCCTGTCACCAGTTCTGTTCATTGTCTTTATGGGCAGCATTTCCAGGTGCAGCTGTTGGGTAGAGGGTGTCCAGTTTGGTGGCAGGAGGATCTCATCTCTGCTTTTTGCTGATGATGAGGTCTTCTTAGTTCCATCAAACGTTGACATTTGCTTTCTGGGGAGGTTCACAGCTGAGCGTGAAGCAGATTAGATGAAGACCAGTACTTCCAAATCTGTCGCCATGATTTTTGACCCGAAAGAGTGGACATCCCACTTGGGTAGAGGTTCTACCTCCAGTGGGAGAGTTTAAGTGTCTTAGGGTCTTGTTCACAAGTGGGGGAAGGCAGGAGCGGGAGGTTGACAGTCGGATCAGGACAGTGTCTGCATCACTGGTCATTTGTGGAGAAGAGGGAGCTAAGCAAAAAAGCAAAGTTCTCAGGTTACTGGGCAACCACCACAGGAGGTGTTTGAGGCATGTCCGGCTGGAAGGAGGCCCCTCGGGTTGAGACGTCGATGGGATTATATCTCTATGCTGGCCAGGGAACGTCTGGAGATCCTGCTGGTGGTGTCTGCTGAGGCCAGGCAGGTTTGGGTCTCGCTTCCTGCAACCCGGACTCGGAAAAGTGAATGAAAACAGATGGACATCAAAAAGTGATCTCTGTTTGTAGGGGAGAAGATCAAACAGTTCACTGGAACAGTTTCTAAACTGGCTGAATATATGCTGCTACCACTGATCAACAGAAACAAAAACTCCCTTTATCACTGAGGTTGTGGTAAAACTGAGATGAATGAACCGGACAAGACTCCCAATCATCAGACAATGGAGTTTTACCATTAGGACTACGGACACCACAGATCTGAGTCCTGGGCTCTCCTGAAGCATTTGGTTGGGGAGAGGATAAGCATAGACGGCCGTACCGCTGGATTAGTGGAGAACTCCAACATGTTTTATAACCACACCCAGCATTCATTCCTCTAGACTCCCCACTTCAAGGTAACCAGTCCAAGGAGAGAAAGCAGACACACTTCTCTGAACTTCACCAGGAGCTGGCTGATTTTCTGTTCGACTTGATGACAGTTCACAAAGTAACCAGGTTGTCAAAGGCTGTAATGTTGCTGTTTTACTTGTTGTCTACAGGGTGTTTTCAGGCATCATGTATTCCCTGAACTTTTTAATACAAATTATTACTTCTATCAGCTCTTCAGTCACACACTGTACTGGTGAGTCATACACTCAGATTAGCATGAACCTTCTAACCTACCCGATCTGATCCGTTCCAGAAGCCGGGGGATCAGAGGGGCTGGAGGAAAAGCGTAGAGTAAGAGTTCGGGCCAGGGTTTGTGAGCAAAGGCGTCCACCCCCAGCGGTGGAAGATCTTGTGGTCCGAGAGAAAACCACAGGGGGCATTGTGTGTTCTCGCAAGACGTAAACAGGTCCACAGCCACCTGACCGAACTTGGTCCAGACCTGAGATATCAGGTCGGAATGGAGCCGCCACTCCGAGTGACGTGGGCCCCCCTGGACATGATGTCTGCACCTACATTCAGGATTCTTGGAATGTACACAGCTCTGATTGACATGAGGTTGGCATGAGCCCAGCACAAAAACTCCCTGGCCACGCTCAGGAGTGAGGCTGATTAAGTCCCGCCCTGGTGATTTATGTAGGCTTGGTTGTCAGTGTGTATCAGGGCATGCTGGTCCTGGAGGAGGAGGGTGAAATGTAGGGTCACATTCAGCACCGACACGAGCTCCAGAACGTTTCTGTGGACATTCGTATGGGGGGGGGGGGGGCACTGATCGCCCACAGAATGGGATAAGCACGTGCCCCCCCCACCCCGACAGGGATGCATCCGTGAACACGGACACGTGTGACGTCACTTGCCCGAGAGGAACCCCCTGCTGCAGGGTGTCGGGGTTTGACCAATGCTGTAGGTCTCCCTTTACCGAAGTGGGGACGAGTATCATGCGCCTTTTGTGGCATATGGGGTTCGCCTTGTAGCGATTGAACCAGCGTTGGATGTGCCTCATGTGTAATAAACCGAGCGGCACCTCAACGTGGGCCGCCGCCATCATGCCCAGAAGTCTCATTACCGACAGCGCCGTGACTGTGCGCTGTGGTCACACACGGTGGGTTAGGGCAATCAAGTCCAACATTCTCCCCCAGGAGAGATGGGCTGTCATGGAGCCGGAGTCCAGGGTCACACCCAGGAACACGATGGACTGGGACGGGATCACGTAGCTCTTCTCCCAGTTTATGGAGAAGCCCAGAGTGATCAGATGCAGTGCCAGCGTCCTTGTTTGCGACTCCGCTTCCATCTGGGAACGGGCCAGGAGGAGCAGGTCATCTAAATAGAACAGGATTCTCAAGCCCGCCGTACGTAACAGCTGCAGCGCTGTCGCCAGGCACTTGGAGAAGGTGCGTGGGGCTAGGGAGTATCCGAACGGGAGTATGTTGTACTGATACTGAGTCCCGCTGACTGAGAAGCGCAGCAATTTCCGGTGCTTCGGAACAATCGGAACGTGGAAGTATGCATCCCTCAGGTCTATGGACGTTAACCAATCGCCTGGGCGCACGTACTCCAACACCTGTTTGATCGTGAGCATCCGGAAATGCTTCACTGCTACGAAGATGTTGAACAGAGACGGATCGAGGATCCGTCTGCAGCCACCATTTTTCTTGGGAACCAGGAAATAACGGGAGTAGAAACCTGTGTTCTCCTCCCCTGGCGAAACCTCGGAGATGGCCTCTTTCGACAGGAGTTCCCTCAACTCCGCCTTGAGGGCGGCAGCATGAGGGGCTGACGTCAATGTCGTCTCCACAATCCCTGAGAACAGGGGTGGGAGGGACTGAAACTGCAGCCTGTGGGCACTGCGAATGATGTCCCGAATCCACTTGGTCATGTGGCACACGCAGCTCCAGTCGTGGGCGTGCTCTGACAGTGGGCGCGTGCACGGCGCCTGGGCCTGCAACGCGTCCAAAATGTGGGTCTGGGCCCCTACCGCCATTGCTTGACCCGAAGGAATATCGGGAGTGACCCATGGGGAGCCGGCTGGGAAAGGGCCGGTCGTGGAGTTGTGTCTCAGTCGACGTCGGTTCCCTCACAAACGGACAAGGTTGTTTGTGTGGTGCCGGCGAGCGTGGAGAGCGCTGCTGCGCGTCAGGCGCATGCGGAGGAACCCCAGTGCGCGAGAGTGGGAAAAGCTCCGAAGCATGCGCAGACGGGCGGTGATCATAGATGACAGCTCGTTTTGGTGGTTGTAATAAATGCGGCAAATCGTCATTGTGCAGATTTGCAGCAGTCACAGCAGGGAGAAGGCGCCTTTTGAAGGCAGAGCGCGCATTCGCTGAGCTCTCTGAGCCGCCGTGTAATGATGAAGTCCTCACTGCTGGTTGGTCCCCGCTCTCGTGCTGAGAAGGCGGTGCGGAGGGGATTGGTAGCGACTCTACCCTAGCCCGTGACAGGTCTGTGAGCGGAGAGGTTGTGCTTGGTTTGGGAAACATGTGAGAGAACAGCAGACGGTACGTTCGAACCGTCTGTAAAAGGATGCGACAGGATGTTGCTCTTTAAGTGATTTAAATGTTTTATTTCAAAACACAAATCATCACAATCAAAATCACACACATTTCCCCCAAGGAGTAATTTCCTTGGATTCTTCTTGCGGACGTCCTGAGACTGCCAAGTCCAGGTCGGGGCAAGCGGTCTGGTTGGTCTGGAGCGCTGCGCCGGTGGCTGGCGAACCGGAGGTTCCGGGTCCGCCGCTGGCAGCTGACCGTGCGTTGGTCTGGAGCTGGATCGGGCAGCGCGGCGTCTCTTTGCACCCCGGTGGTCTTCCCAGGATCTGGTTGAGGCACAGTGCTGGTGACCGGACCGGGGTTGGACCAGGCTGCGCACAGTGGCGGAGAGGTCAGCCGACCTCTGAGCCCTCTCGACGGTGTCTCTGAAGTTGGACCCAAACAGCACGTCCGAGCTGATTGGGACCTCCAGCATCTCCTTGTGGAGCTGCTCTGGGATGCACGGAAGAGCTCAGAGCCACAGGAGCCGGTGGATGAGGGTCTGCCAGGCAGAGATGTGAGCTGCGCAGACCACATTGGCGGCACACAAGTTCAAAATGGCGTCAGCCGACTTACAGATGAGGTCCTCGGGTCCCTCAGGCAGGTCACACGTCTCCGCCGCCTTGGAGATGCCATAGGCAAGTAGCCCCACATTGTTCGAAGCCGCGCCGATATGCACAGCGCACTGGTGGGAACGGTCAGCAAACCGTGCCAGCTGCTGTTTATTCCTGGAAGCCGGAACCTCTCGCCTGTCCATCATTTTAACCTTGGGTCCGAGCAGGGAAGCAAAGTCAGCCTCCAAGGGCGGAAACGCCGGGAAGTCATGCTCGGTGAGGTTCTCCACCTTAGTGATAGACGTGTAGGAGGACACAGGAGCCCTGAGTCGGGTGGGCTCGGCTCTGGAGCCATTCCAATACTCCATGGCTGCTGGGAACTGCGGAAACACTGGGTCAGAGCAGCAAGTCGGTTTCACGCCAAACCTGCCCGCCAAGTCGTCCGACTTAGCAGGGGCCGGAGCGGGAACTGTTAGTCCTTTGAAGCTCGCCGCTGCCGAGATGATGGCGGGCAGCTCCTGGAGCAACACTCGGATGGGAGGGAGCGGTGTCTGGGTGTCCTGGAGGTGTGGGTTCGGGACCCGTTTGGGAGCCTGAAGGTCCGCAGCCTCCGAGGACAAGTGTGAGGATCCCGCGCAGCTAAGCTGCTCCGTGTCAGAGCAGCTAGCTAGCGCGGGTCCAGCTGGTTCCAGACCAGCACCAAAAAAGTCCATGGCCTCCTCCAGTGGGACAGTGTTGGGTATGGCGAACCCGCCCTCAGAGCCCTCGGAGATGGCGGTGAAATAATCCACGCGTCAGAGTTTCTCGGCCGCTGGCTGGAGCTGGCAGAAGTGGCAGGCCGCCTGGGATGTAAGGGCAAGGCCGGCGTGTCTAGGCCCGAGGCAGATGTCACATCTGGCATGGAGGTCGCCGGGCATAATGTATGCCGTGTTGCAGGACTGGCACAGTCGGATTGCTTCGCTCGTCATGGTTGTAAAGAGATGGTTGAAGGTAGCTCAGTTGCAGCCAGGTCTAGTTGAAGAACTAAAAGGAGACAATCCTTGGTCCTCATACCTATTTATAGGACCAGGGCCCACCTGTTAGGCGGGCGTACATTAAAGCTCTTCAGTCATTGGGGGGACTAACTCCCAATAGGCGAGGCTTAAAGGGCGGAGCCATACGAAATAGAATGAGCTAACTTTAAGCGCCGGTTTTCTTTTTGCCGCCTGGGTGGAGCCGAGCAGTGCTTTTGACGCTAGGGCAGAGCGGAGCTGTAGGGGAAACATTATTTGATGGGGGAGCGCGTTATGATGGTACACCTGTACGAGTACTGCTGAGACACTAACGGCGAGTGGTGAGAGATCAGAGGTGCCAGGGCCTCTGCCAGTGGCAGACACACTCTGGCGGTGGCAAAACATCTTTTTTTTTTTGCCTCCACCTTCAGATCGGACCATTTTTTTAATATCCGCCACAGATCTCTCCGAAGAACTCACAGCTTTGACGACTTAAGCAACGCTGTGCCATGCCGTGGATTTTCCTCTTATTTGTTTTGCAAAAGCACTTCCTTTTGTTTTTCCACCTCACCCACAAGTACCTCAATTTCTGCTTCCTTGATCTGTGGGTGCCATCGTTAATGGTGGAGTGCTGCAACGAACTGGCTTATGTGTATGCATGAGATCCACACGGCACTTTGCATTGACCATATATGGCAGAAAGTGGGCGTGTCGAGGGCGGGGTGTGATTCAGAAACACCGGAGCACATTTAGGTAGAGTGTGATTTATAATGTTTATGTTTATGTTTATTCACTTAGCAGACGCTTTTATCCAAAGCGACTTACAATTTATAACCTATAGGGCATGTTGTGAACTGTGGGGGAAACCGGAGTACCCGGAGGAAACCCACGCATGCATGGGGAGAACACGCAACTCCACGCAGAAAGGCCGCAGCCAAGTTTCGAACCTGCAACCTTTGTGCTGCGAGGCAACAGTGCTAACCACTGCGCCACCATGCAGCCCATAAAATATTTAATTATAAAGCGGAGACTGCATGAAGCTGTGCGTACTCCATGTTTTATAGGTCACAAACCTACTTTGCATGAGTACATTTTTTTTGCTGAGCTTAATTACGGTTTTAGTAAGGATTCTACGCAATGTTTTATAAATGAGACTCCTGGTCTGTATTTTCGGACACAACATGTCAATGATATTAAAACAAGTCATTGAATTATTCAGTTTCTAAAACAATTTCGAGCAGCAAATTCGCACAAACAGCGACCGGCATTGTCAATTAGCAAGTCACTGTCAGTGATGAGTTCATGTATCTTTGATCATCATTGTCCTCTCCTGTCCTGATAACATAAACAAGGACAGAGTGTTGTTCCTACAAGGTGAGAGAGAAGCAAACTTTATGCAGACAAATCAGGGAAAGGAGAGGCCTCCTACAGACTCGCCAACATGGAGCCAAAGAATAAGAGTGATAAATTATGTTGCTGTGGTCTGAGGATTTCTGTAAATTGAACCGAGAAAAGTGTGGATGGCAGGAGAAGAGAGGAGGAGATGGAGAGGAGTAAAACAGGGAAACTGGGTCAGGCAGGAGAGTGGAGAGGTGGGCAGTGGAGATGCATTATTGACGTCCCCTCCCTCACTCTCTCTTCCCCCTTCAACCCCCGCTTGCAGTCTCTGACCAGCAATTACACCTCTCCAAATTATGATCTATACTGGCGCAGCGAATCTGACCACGAATGGAGATAGATAGAGATAGATCTCCTTCCTCTTTGCTGTTGCTTTTTTCTTTTTCTCATTCTCTCCCACGTTCCCCTCTCCTCCTCTCCCGATGTTGACAGATGGCGTGGGGCCCCTGGCCTTGGCCCCAGCAGATTGATTATTGATCAGGAGGACAGAGATGGATCGAGGGGTGATAAGAGACTCGGGAGTGGCGGGGTGAGGCTTGTGGAGTTGTGGTCAAAGTAGAAATGTGGGAGGATTTCAACAAATTTAGATTTTAAGAGAAGAGCTTATGGCAGTTTGGAGAGAGGAGAGTGACACAGCAACGACTTTCCATGGCTCAGCCATCACCTTGAGAGGGAGCTATTGACTCAGCTACAGATTGATGGCAGGAATCTGAAGTGTTGCAAATTCTGCTCAGGATTTTGAAGTTATAGCCGAGTTTGACTTCAAATAGATGCTAATCAGTGGTGTGTGTGCATCTGCAGCATGTGTAAAAAGCAAACCTCGGGATTCATTTTGCCGGTAAACAAAATAATCTGAGCTTTCATTTCTGTTATAGATAAACAAAATACAAAATCTCAAAGTCGCTTTCAGAATATCTTTTTTTAACTTATCTTCTGCAAGTGCTGTCTGCCCTTGTGTTTGTGGGATAAGTGTTTGTGAGTGTGCCAATGTGTTGGGAAGGTAAAGGTGTCTCTTCCTTGCCAGACAGATGGCTATCACCGAGGTTCCTGAATGAGTGCCGCTTTACAGCGGAGCCAGGAGGTTAAGCTGCAATCTTCTCTCTCTCTCTCTCTCTCTCTCTCTCTCTCTCTCTCTCTCTCTCTCTCTCTCTCTCTCTCTCTCTCTCTCTCTCTCTCTCTCTCTCTCTCCTCTCTCTCTCTCTCCCTCTCTCTCTCTCATTTTTCTTCTCTGTTGCTGCACCTTTCATCTTAAAGTGCATTCATGTGTGTGTGTGCTCATTTACTCCCTTTGCACTGCTGTGTGTGAGTATCGGTGTGTGTGTGATAAAGCAACAGAAGGAGCCGGTTGGCTGGTGAGTGTGAGTGTGCTTGAGGCAGATACTGCAGGAAATAAATGACACGCAGGCTGCTGCCCAGCACAAAGTTTACACTAGGTGCCATCGCTGACGGCTAAACCCGACTGTGTGTCCTCCAAAAATCATTAATTACCTTCCAAAAGCAGAAAAAAAATTCATGTTCAGTAATTACCAAACTGCCAGCACAGCCTGAGAGATGCAAGTTTTGAACATACAAACAACATTTTAATGTTTTTGTCTGCTTCTTCACTAGAGTTCTACATTTCTTCCATATGTGCTTTAGCCTGCAGGCAGAGTGGGAGCCGCGTCTCAGGGGGAAGACAACTCTGTGATCATCACAGGCAGAGGGAGGACTGGATGATGCAGAATAGTGGTCTGCTACCTCGGTTTCTCCCTGTAGGGGCTTTATTTGGACACCCACAGCCTGAGGCAAACTAGCTAAATTAAGAATTGTGTTTATCTACTTTTATGCTGCGGTTGTTAATTATGAAATCCCTACATTATCGAAGCTAGGAGCATTTTGTTCAAGTTTTGGAGCAAAGCAGGAGCTTGCACAACAATGGCAGCATCACAGGGCTGCTCAAACCCACACATAGGGCCAATTTAGAGTTTCCAAGGAACCCAGCATTCATGGTTTTTGGGTTGTGGGAGGAAACTACAGTACCTGAAGAAAACCCATGTATGACATTGAGAGCTGGAGCTCAAACTTGCAACCTTTTGCTGCAAAGCTGTACCTATCCTTGGATGGGCTATCAGACTTTTTTCTTTACTAATTTGCTCATTCAACCATTAAATGACCATCACTTCATAACAAGAAATGAAACGTTTTAACAGACTGCCCTCTGGTTAACCATTAATGAAAACCCCTGAAGAAATATCACGGGGTCGTTTGCAGTTACCTGATAATTAGAATTATTTAAAGAAGAAATGAGTGGGTGTGAGTATGTTAAATAGAACATTACATCTTTATCTGTTTCTGAGGCGAAGGCCATGATGCACAGGGGCGGAAGCAGGTTGTTGACCAAAACAAACAAACAAACAAAAAAAAAACACAGGTCTGCAGATTGACAGATTATATTTAGGTGGTAAAGCTAATTAAAACATGAAGCAAAACGTGTGTGCATCATCATTATTAAAGCAAATACACTATTGGTTTATGAGAGAATAATGGAATAATTGTCAGTTTCGATAAAGCGTCACCATGACAACAGAATATAGATAGTAGGTCCTACAGAGGAACTAGTCAAGATGCATTATGATGGTAATCTATAGGTATAAAAATCTTGTGTTTATTTCAGATTAGATCAGAAATTTAAAATTGTTTTGGATCCATTTATTAATTTCTTCAAAAATTCAGCTAATAATAATAATAATCTAAGCAGGGAGGCCCAGACTCTCCCCAGCCACTTGGATCAGCTCCTCTGGGGGAATACCAAGGCGTTCCCTGGCCAGACGAGGAACATAGTCTTTCCAGCGTGTCCTGGGTCTTCCTTTAGGTCTCCGCCTGGTTGGAAAAGTCCAAAAAACCTACCCAAGGAGGCGCGGTAAGGTCAAAACGTAGATCAACCAGTAAATTGAGAGCCTCACGTTCTGGCTCAGCTCCCTCTTCACCACAACAGACTGCATCGCTGCAGACGCAGCACCCATCTACCTGTCAGTCTCGTGCTCCATCTTTCCCTAACTCGTGAACAAGACCCCGAGATACTTAAACTCAGATTTAGAGGAGCTGATTCTCATCCCAGCTGCTTCACACTCAGCTGCGAACCGCTCAAGCATAAACTGAAGATTACGTTCCGATGAAGCCAGCAGGACCACATCATCTGCAAAAAGCAGAGACCTGATCCTTAGGCCACCAAAACTGATCCCCTCTATGCCTTGGCTGCACCCAGAAAGTTATGAACCGAATCTGTGACAAAGGGCAGCCTTGGCGGAGTCCAGCTCTCTTGAGGAACAAGCCCGACTTACTGCACCAATCTCACCCAAAGCTAATTGTAACCTTTCTTCTGTTTCTGTTGCACTCTAGGGCCCAAATAACGACTCTGATTTGAAAATGAGGAGACAAGAGAAAACTTTTAATGTTTTCACAAGAACATAACATTAATCTGTATTTCCTCAACTTTCCCTTTGGTGCTGCACACCCAAACATGGTGTAATAAACATAACTGGGATAGTGTAATCTGACTGTACTTCATGTAATATGCACGATGTAATTTTAGGCCTGTTTAGCGCTGGTGAAGCCGAGCATAGTTGAGAAGTTGTTGCCGATTTAACTGAAGTGTGAAATGCATCCTGACGTTTAGCATGCTAGTGTTTACAGCATTAAAAAGCTCCTTTCAGCCACATTACACAAGCATGTCTCCAGAACTACAAGAGTGGCACTGGGGTTAATGATTTTTTTCCCTCTGCTACGCTGCAGAGAAGATTTATCTTTTGAAGCAGGAGTCGGCTGACTTTCAGTCACATTGCCAACAAACAGCGGGAGAGTCCTTCATAAACAAGATATTGGTCAAATTTATCTGCATTGTGCTTCTGTTTAATCGTTTTTTTTTGGTGGTAAAACAACCACAAGTAAAGTTCACATTTATAAAACATTAAAGTTGCTCAAATGGCATCTTTCAGCTCACAGTTAAAAATATAAATAATTGCTAGTCTTGTGTTTACATTTGTGTTTGAATATTTTCTGTTTTGCCTCTGGATGAGGCTCCTACTACCTGTCTCCCATTACTGATCAGCATGCCTGTAGTCAATAACCAGTCAGTGTTTCCACTCTGATTCCCTCAGTCTTTGGTCACATGCCCCTCTAATCTTCCATTAAACTGCTCCAGTTTCCTGTTTGACATTTATTCTTGGTTTTGGCAAAACTATTTTGTGTTTTTTCCCAAGTCTGCCTCCAGCGTGTCTGTATTTGGGTCCTTTTACAGCTAATTATAACAAACTTGAGGGTGGGGAATCCTGGATACTTGAGGGCACCTGTCCAGCATGCTTTAGTTGCTTCTCTGCTCAAACACACCTGATTTTATTCAGCCATACATTTCCTTTACCCGTGGGGGGTGGCTGCCGATCTCCAGCTGTCTTCGGGGAAGCAGGCATGGTACACCCTGGACGGGTTGCCAGTCCATCACAGGGCAACAACGACACGCAGGACAAACAACCTTGTATACACTCACACGCACACACATGTCTGTCTTTCTATCATAGTGAGGACCCTCCATTGACTTCCATTCATTTTTGTGATTTCACTATGCCTAACCCATACCCCAACCCTAGCTCTAACTGAGATTCATTAAAGGCACTTGGCCTCAAAATCTAACCTCTACCATAACCTAACTCTAACCCTAACCAAGGATGTATGACAACACGTCTTAAACCTTAGATGGGCCACATCCCTAACCCCAGACCTTCAACTCTAACCATAACCTTGGTTCATAAGGCATAGAAAAGATCTATTAGGTTATAGACCAAACAAAATAATCCTCAATTTGAATCAGAGCCAGAACTATGAAACATCTCAATCTCCTTTACACTTCTCTTCACTCTCCCATTCCTTCTCCTTTAATCGTGAGAGGGTATTGGGTGGAGCCAGGTTAAGCCTGGTCTGGCTCAGTTGTGGTTAAACCGTAAAAACACGGTGCCACCTCTGCTACCTGGTCTCTATACTCTCTTTTGCTCTCTCCCTCTCTCTCTCTCTCTCTCTCTCTCTCTCTCTCTCTCTCTCTCTCTCTCTCTCTCTCTCTCTCTCTCATTCTCAATCTGGAAAAACCAACAATGGAAGGGGGTTTCTGAGTGACATGCGGCGGCCTGTACACTGCCAGTGATTCCCTAATTAAACTGTTTCGGTCATTGGACTGACTCAGGGGGAATTCATTGAGTTATATCTACTGAACCTAACCATAACCGATGCTGATCTATTCCTAACCCTAACCTTAACTAAAACTTAATTTACACCATACCTCTAACTGGTCTAGTGAGCTTCTAAAAAAAACTGAGGACCCAAAAAAGGTCCTCAGTTTGAAAAATGTCCTCACATTGTAGGGAAAATGGTCAAACACACAGACACACACACACACACACACACACACACACACACACACACACACACACACACACACACACACACACACACACACACACACACACACACACACACACACACACACACACACACACACACACACACACACACACACACAGGTGTGCATGATTATTAGGCAACTTTCTTTCCTTTGGCAAAATGGGTCAAAAGAAGGACTTGACAGGCTCAGAAAAGTCAAAAATAGTGAGATATCTTGCAGAGGGATGCAGCAGTCTTAAAATTGCAACCCTTCTGAAGCGTGATCATCGAACAATCAAGCGTTTCATTCAAAATTGTCAACAGGGTCGCAAGAAGCGTGTGGACAAACCAAGGCGCAAAATAACTGCCCATGAACTGAGAAAAGTCAAGCGAGCAGCTGCCAAGATGCCACTTGCCACCAGTTTGGCTATATTTCAGAGCTGCAACATCACTGGAGTGCCCAAAAGCACAAGGTGTGCAATACTCAGAGACATGGCCAAGGTAAGAAAGGCTGAAAGACGACCACCACTGAACAAGACACACAAGCTGAAACGTCAAGACTGGGCCAAGAAATATCTCAAGACTGACTTTTCTAAGGTTTTATGAACTGATGAGATGAGAGTGAGTCTTGATGGGCCAGATGGATGGGCCCATGGCTGGATTGGTAAAGGGCAGAGAGCTCCAGTACGACTCAGACGCCAGCAAGGTGGAGGTGGAGTACTGGTTTGGGCTGGTATCATCAAAGATGAGGCTTGTGGGGCCTTTTTGGGTTGAGGATGGAGTCAAGCTCAACTCCCAGTCCTACTGCCAGTTTCTGGAAGACACCTTCTTCAAGCAGTGGTACAGGAAGAAGTCTGCATCCTTCAAGAAAAACATGATTTTCATGCAGGACAATGCTCCATCACACACTTCCAAGTACTCCACAGCGTGGCTGGCAAGAAAGGGTATAAAAGAAGAAAAACTAATGACATGGCCTCCTTGTTCACCTGATCTGAACCCCATAGAGAACCTGTGGTCCATCATCAAATGTGAGATTTACAAGGAGGGAAAATGGTACACCTCTCTGAACAGTGTCTGGGAGGCTGTGGTTGCTGCTGCACGCAATGTTGATGGTGAACAGATCACAACACTGACAGAATCTGTGGATGGCAGGCTTTTGAGTGTCCTTGCAAAGAAAGGTAGCTATATTGGTCGCTGATTTGTTTTTGAATGTCAGAAATGTATATTTGGGAATGTGGAGATGTTATATTGGTTTCACTGGTAAAAATAAATAATTGAAATGGGTATATATTTGTTTTTTGTTAAGTTGCCTAATAATTATGCACAGTAATAGTCACCTGCACACACAGATATCCCCCTAAAATAGCTAAAACTAAAAACAAACTAAAAACTACTTCCAAAAACATTCAGCTTTGATATTAATGAGTTTTTTGGGTTCATTGAGAACATGGTTGTTGTTCAATAATAAAATTATTCCTCAAAAATACAACTTGCCTAACAATTCTGCACTCCCTGTATTTACTTAGAGTTTTGAGTCTGTAGGAGCTACATCTTAATCAGGAATAGATGTGTTTAGTGCCTAAAATGAGCTAATTTCTTTAGAAGAATTGTAAAGTTTACTGGTTAAAATGC
Source organism: Nothobranchius furzeri (assembly GCF_043380555.1). Taxonomy (NCBI): domain Eukaryota; kingdom Metazoa; phylum Chordata; class Actinopteri; order Cyprinodontiformes; family Nothobranchiidae; genus Nothobranchius; species Nothobranchius furzeri. Next base: position 56,680,762 of record NC_091748.1, on the reverse strand, counting down.
TTGCTGTCACTCTTCTTCCAGTTTAATTGAGGGGTTTTATTCAGTGGCACATTGTGTTCGAGTTTATTTTAGCGCTGGGATTGTTCATCACATTATCGTAAAAGAAGCAGCGTGTGGGTGAGACAGCTGTGTCTCCGAGAGTACGCGTGTTAAACCCCACAGGCTTAATGGGGTCTGTGGGGAAGCCTGTCAGCTCTTGATTGTGTTGGTTGTACCGCTGAGCACTTTTGGGTTGTTTGAGAGTTAATAATGTTCTGGATGTGTTGTTGGTGATACAACATTCAAAGCAGGTGAAGTAATTAGCAAATTGGATCCAACTGTTTTGGGAAATCAGAAATTAGGTAAAGTGAACAAAACATGAAACGGCAACAAAATCCAAAAGCAGACCATGAGAAATTGGGACAAAAACACATTCCTGTAGGAATCTGTGCTGTAATTAAATTAAATTATAATGAAATGACCACAACACAGTCCTGGTTTATGCAAGGCTGTACAAAGGAAATCTCAGTTATGACACAGGGTGGTGTTGTTGTTGCTTTGAGATTTCAGCCTGGTTCGGACTTCACTTCAGTACCTTACGCATAAAAATAAATGAAGCATAAATTAATACATTGTGTGTTTATATTTGGGCCAGTGAGAATTCTAATGACGTAGAAAACAAACTGATTTCCATGGAATTCAGGTTAAATCCTGTTTCAGGAGAAGCACAGACTGAGTGTGGTGGTAGCCTCCAGCAGAAGTTTGGGTTGTTAAAACGGAGCAAAGGAAGTGCAGCAGGATGCTACCACAGCTTTAAAGTCAACCGTGGTGTGTGTGTGTGTGTGTGTTGGTGTTTGAAAACAGACCATGTTTAATGTGTGTGATAAATCTATTGTTCATGTCCGTCTGAGGAAACCAAACACTTTTATTTTTACACAAAACCGGCAGAGAAAAGACTGCTGAATCAATGTTGACTATTAACATGCTGCATACATTTTTTAACAAACCCAAACACCGTTTTGAACGTAACCATAAAGATGACCCTTCAATAAGACGGATCATGTTTTGGCACACCAAGGACTCCTAATATTTCTGCCACTGCTATCATTTGTACGTGTCATCAGTAAACATGGCTGGATGTACGTGAATGCAGACTGCTGCAGGAGAAAGGGAAGGAAGGACAACCTTTAAAGATCAAGCTCACTCAGAAAAGTTTTTTTTTACTTGTTTTTTAAATAATATCGGCCACTCTGAGTTCCACATGCAGGCTGAACGTGAAGTAGTTTTCTACCCCTATTTCTTGTATCAGCCATCAATAGAACACACGGGGAAACGATTGGATTAGAAATGCAGCAACATTTGAATGTCACATAGTCAAATTGGCATTCACGGACTCACCCATCTTGGCTTCCAATGGGAACGGCTGTTGTTGATTTAGCGTTTGGGAGAGCGCAAAGCACGTCCTGGCTAGTAGAAGCTAACCGTTAGCATTAGCAATTCCACAACAAGACAGAACTCCTCCAGGCTTGTGTTGTTTGTGGAGATAAAACATCAGCATTGCAGGGAAAACAGAGTCAGTGGTAGGATTGCTGTTAGCCAATCAGAGGCGAGATGTCCAAATATCAGTAAATGACAGCCGGAACACACCAGACGTGGAAGGGCAACGATGTGCCGCAAAAAAATGGGGTTGGAAAACGGTAGGCATGAGCAGAAGTGCTCGTCGCAAATGCTCTCCTGATGTGAACAGAGGAGCAACGGACAACGCGCAAATCTCGTGAGCGATGCGCAGCTGGTGTGTTCCGGGACTCCAAATCCTGCTGTTTACTGCTCCCCACTCCTCTGGCTGACTTTTTCTTCCTGAAACAGGAGCGTGTTAGCTTTTCGACTCACATTTATGCTAGAGACCACTGCAAATGTATTGACAAAAATGAGTGAGCTTGGTGTTTAAATATTTAATGGTTCCCACTGGAGTGTTGCTGCTTTTCCAGAAGTGTTAAAGTAATTTTTCTTGTGTGGCTCAGAGCATTACACGCTCTTATTCTTGGTCAGTAAGACCAAGGAGTCTGTGATTTTCCTGCACATCCTTGTAAAGCACAAATTGTTCGCCTTTTGCCTTAAACTGCTTTCTAAAAAAATAGATAGAAAATGGGCAAAACTGCTCAGAATTTTAATTTCCTCTTTTTTTGACATCACCTGGTTTCTTTTTGACTCCATTTCCTCTGCTGGCGTCCACACTGTAACAGGAAGTGTTAGAATACGGGAGGAGCAGATGTCCTTTCCAACGAACATTTAGGAGGCGCTCAGGGGTTTTTGTACGGCTGATGAAAGAAAGGAGCAGACAGACAGCTGGGCTTATGAAAATGGTGAACAGAATAGAAGAAAGGGAGTAAAAATAAATTGTGAATAATGTTTATTGCTGGACTCGTAATGCTTTGCTGTTTAATACCAACCCAAATCCCTCAACTTCTCGTAAAAACTTCAACAATTTCGCAGTCGAGTAATCTTCCGATTTAATAACCTTAAGCTTCCAGAGCTCCATAAATCTGACGTTCTTATGCCTTTCCTCCCGAACCTCGCCCTCCCCTCCTCACCCTCTCTCGTTCCTCCCTCCTCACCCTCCCTCATTCCAAGCCTCTGTGCATTTTATCTCCATAATAGCACAAAGCGGAGCGAGCTGCCTCGTTGGGAGAGATAAGGGAAATTCCTGCCTGTATTTTAATAGCTTCGCTCAGCTATCTCTTCCTACCAACTCCTCAGGAGCTGCCAGCCAGGGCGCTCACCTTGGACGCAGCACCCAGAGGAGAGTCCTGCAGAAAGGCATAACTGCTGAACGCCTGCTGTGTGTGTGTGTGTGTCTGTTACAGAGAATGTGTTGACATTTCTGTGTTTGTTGGGAAATCTGAATTTCGGATGTTTGTGGGCATCTGTGTGAGAAATGCATCTGTTTGGTTGAATAAATGTAAATCAACAACTGAAGCAGAGTGAGATGGACTTTTCAAGGAGTCAAAGCGTCCCCAGTAAAATTAGGTGTGAAAATATATTTCATAGGGGTCGAACTCTCCTAAATGAAAACTGGTTAACTAATTACTTTATTGTACTAATACAAAATAAGGCTAACCCCGTGGCGTGGATGCTATCTTTACGCTCTGAGTCTATTTTTTCACACGCTACGCTTCCTCCACAGTGTCGATCGCGCCATACGGGAAGTTAAACACAAAAGCAGTGTAAAACATCTGGAAAATTTCAAAATAAAAGTCACATACAGATAAACGTGCGCAACTTTCTGTTGAAACCCCCGAAGCCAGTGCAAACAGAAAATAAACCTCAGACCTTTTTGATATATGCAGCAGTCTTTCTCCTTGCTTGTTATTGTGTGTGTGTAGTGGACTGATGTCATACGTGGTGTTGGAATTCTGTGATTTTGTGACATCACGGGATCAGCTATTTGGAACACATCTGTTCCCGTTTTGTCAGAAAAGCTCTTGATTGGGTCACGGGTAAAATGACACTATTATATTACGTGACCACTTTCATGGAAACGTGGAAAGAAGTTATTACCTGTTTTTTGTCTGCAATGCAGGAATTTTTTTGTTTCTGTGGTTTATTGAAATTCAAAATAGAACTTTCTACACTGTACGTTTTACAATAAAAAAACCTTTATCTCATCTTATGGAAATAAAATAACCCTAAATACACTTGATGTGGACAATAATAATAATAATAATAATAATAATAATAATAATAATAATAATAATAATAATAATTGTTATTATTATTTTAGTGCTATTTACAGATTTTGACTATTGGATTATTTAAAAAAATCAAACTATGCCTGATGTCATAATCAGACACAACTGGTGGAGGTGTGTAAACATTTGCTAAAAAGCTAAATTTGCATATATTGAAAATACAAACAGCTTTAACTGTAATTGTACAACTTTAATCCAGTTATTGCTTTAAGTTTTTAGCTTTGATGTGAATAATGGTGAATATATTCTATTAGAATGTTTTATTTCATTTTTGGAGATCAAAAGACCCCAGAAAAATGAGATTATGAACTCTTTAAACCCCAGATGGAAAATGAAGCCAAAAGCCAAACACTGGACATCACCTGTGCAGAGAGCATGTTCCTGTAATCAGCTTCAAATCTTGCTGTGCAGATCTGACCAGTATTCCTTGGAAAACCAGGCAGGGACAAACCCATTCCTGATGCAGCTAAGTCTTTTTCTTTGCCGGGGCTCAGGCTGTAGACAGCCAAAGGTCTTATCTGATGGATGTGCTCCAGGCTACATGGAAAAAGGAGAGTCTAGCTCTTTTCCAGTTGTCCTGGACAATTGGTTAAAACCACTCATGTGCGCTGTGACAAGAAAATGATCCCTTTGTGGCCTTGCACAAACAGTAATAATTTTCTTTCAGTGAGCGCCCAGCCAAGTCCACAGCACTAGGGAGTGATCCAGTTTAAGAGTCAAGGACAGCAACAGTTCTTTTACTGAACATGTGCTCCTGGTCTTAAGGGTCAAACCTAGACGAAGGTTAAAAAGTATTTCCTCCCAAAAGAGGGTGCCATTAATGGCCTCGTTACCTTCAGGGGCCACTTACCGTAAAACAAGCTCTTGTTTTGGAGTCCAGGAACTTTAATTCACTTTAATTTCCTGCAGTGAAGAAATTAATGGAATCATCAGAGACAAAATTGTGTTTTCCATCTTCGATACCCTGGATGATGTTGTTATCTTGAGTGCTTGGCAATAAGTAAGTGACCATGCTGAAGGGGACAGAAAACACAATACAGTCTAAAGCAGCGTTTCATGTATGCACTGGACATCACATATAGACCAGAAAAGGTCAGGATGTTTAGGTTCAGATGACTGCAGACCATGACCGAACTGCCTCAACTGTTCTAGACTTATTTGGTGTATGGATTCTATTTACCTCAGCTAATTAACACTTCAAAAGGAGATTTTAAATTTGCATTTCACTGCCAGGAAATCCTATTACATTGTTTTGGTGTGTGTCTGCCAAAAATGTGCTCAGCGCACAAAAGCCCACATTCTAGTGACTTTTAATCCGTCTGAGTCAATACATGTCGAGGTGTTTTGTAAATGTTAGTGTCCATGGTCTAGAAAGATTCCTGACACAACCCCTCCTGATGACAACTGCTGCTTGTTTTAGAAACAACAAGAAGAAAATAAAAAATAAAAACTGGAATGGGCTCTCCACAGGAAATGTGGACTGTTGCATTTTGATAGGGTGCTTGCCAGAGAGGCAGAGTGACAGAGTGTGGCGCTCACACACTGTGATGACACCACAGCCTAGCCAGAGATGCTGAGGATCAATCAGGGTGTGTGTGTGTGTGTTTTCAGTTGTTTTTTGCATATTATGGATTGCAGAATGTTTTGGTGTTCATGTTCCCTTCCAATAAACAAATAATAATAATTTGATCAATCTCCGCATTTACTTGATCTTTATTCATTCATTTACTTTATGCAGTAATAACTTAAAACACACTCCAGATCCATCTTCCCTCCTCAGTTTGTTCAGCCTGGAGGACTTCAGATCAGGACTACGATCTGAAGTCCTCCTGGCTGAACAAACTGAGGAGGGAAGATGGATCTAGAGTGTGTTTTAAGTTATTACTGCATAAAGTAAATAAATGAATAA